>NW_025110968.1:0-600000 GCF_015476425.1 Leptopilina heterotoma | reverse complement strand
ATTTTAATTTATTAAAATTTCGACAATTTTAAGAATTTAAAGATTAAAGGAAATTTGTAAAGGTAAGTTCAAATTCTTAACATTTTTCATTTCTTAAATTTGAAAGATTTCTTTTTAATTTTTCATATATATCAAAGTTAATAAGGTAATGTCTTTTAACCTAAAAAGAGACACGTTTTTAATGATTTTTTATACTTAAAAAATTTTATTCAACTGTGTGAATTTTCTGTATGAAAATAATTTTCAAACATAAAAAAATTTTTCAGAATATCTTCATGGACTCTATTGCTTAAGCAGCTCGTATTTTTTTAAAATTAAAGTGGAAAAAGTATCTGTTTTTCCTGTTCTGTTGGGGAATTCGTTAACTTTGTACAAATGACAAAAAAGCTACAAATGTGATTTGTATATTATAAATATTTAATATATTTATTTATTTCTTACATTTTTCCTTTATTTCCTTTTTATAATTTAACCTTTATGTAATACAAAATAAATATAAAAAAGAATAATTTTAAAATGCAGCGAAATTATTATGTAAAATTACCGACGAGTGGTCGATTTACAATTTGATGCGAAATCACATAAGAGAGGTTATGTTACGAACGGTAAGTAAGTTAACATTTGGGCTGTAATAGTACTACGTCATACGTGAAGCGAAAAGTTTCCAACGTTACACGTTGTAAATTTACATTGGGCTTTTTTACAGTGTAAATCTACAGAAGATTTTTTTTACAGTGCAATCATGATTGAGACTTGACATAACCAAAATACCTGCAAAATACCATATTTACAAATTTTATAAATTTCATGAAAAATTTCATCGATCATAAATTTCATGATTTGAAACTTTCAAAACGAAAGTTTCCAATTGAAAGTTTCAAGGGCACATTACTACTTTCTTTATTCGTAGTTAACCTTTAAAATCTTAATGTGTAAAAAAAATTTTCTGTAGATGTACAGTTTTGTTCACAATTTTATAGAAAATTGTAAAATAACGTCTTTAAAAGTTGCGAATTTAAAATCCTTTCTGTAAAATTGTAAAATTGACACATTAAAAGTGTACTTTCAGAGTAGTAAATTTACAGAAAATTGTAAAATTGACGCATTAAAAGTATTAATTTTACAGAAGGAATTTTAAATTTACTACTTTTAAAGACGTTATTTTACAAGTTTCTATAAAATTCTAAACAAAACTGTAAATCTACAAAAAAAAATTTTCACAATAATTGATAAAATCAATCAATATTGATTTTGATAAAATACAATTATTATGTAATGATTCCAATATTTGAAAATTTTTATTTTTTTTATTAAAAAGTAAAAATTTTCTATTTCAAATAAATTAAGTCTTTAAAGATATTACGTTATTCCATAATTTTTATTCAATTTCTACCAAAGAAATTTTTTTAATAAAATATTCATTTTCATGTTATTAAAAATTTATTTCACTTATTGAAATCAAAGTCTTTTTTACATTGATTTATTTTTAATTGCATAGTACAAGCATTATAGGTAGTCCCTTTTTCCTCTTTTGTCACCTTTTTTGATGATTTTGATTATTGATGGCAGTGTAATCATAAAATTTAGACTCAATATTTAAATTTGGTGCGTTTTATTTTTGACTTAGATTATTAATACGACAATAATTATTCACATATTTTTATTGTTTGTGATTTAAATAATATAGTGTAAAAATTTTTTTAAATATTAAGATGGTTCATCCAACAGAATGCAGACCTCTGGAATAGTTATTTTCGTATCAAGGGCGCAAAATATGTGATTTCGCCAGAGTCGTAATCACCTTTGCGCCCATGATGCGAACATAATTTTTTGTCCTAACTGCATGGAAAGTATGGCATTGAGGGCACGATCGATTAAACGCTCATATTAGTTGAAAATTAAACTCTATATAAATGTTAACTCTTTGAAGTCTATAATGATAGAAGTTTTAATATAGAAATAAGAAAACAATGTATTCTGGAAATATAGTATTTATTTATTTAGAACGTAGTAATTAATAATTACACAAAACCGAAACAAGAACGTTTAAAATTGACAATTTTTACAAACGAAATGGGAACAAAACCAAATGTGTCATAATTTTTTTAGAGAAAATCGAAAAAAATTGCACATTTTTATAGACAAAATAAAACAAGTTGAAAATGTTTGCATTTTTATAGTCAATATAAAAAGAAAGTCGAAAATATCGAATTTTAATGAAGAAAATCGAATAATTAACATGCGGGAGCAAAATACTTTTCCGCCCGCTTGGATGTAGGGGAAGCGGGCGGAAAATACTATTACCGCCCGCTTCCCTTACTCCCGGGCGGAATGTGTTACTTTGCGCCCGCCTTAAGTCCCCGAAATGACATACTTTCCGTGCAGGTTGGACAAAAAAATAATTAAAATATTATTAATAGTATTTTTTAGAAAAACAAAAATACCAATTTTCGAGACAAAAATTAACAATCAAAATATTTTTTTTTTTTAATTTACACAAAATCCAAAATTTTTGGCACATCGTTTCTATAGAATTTTTTAAAAATTATCCGTTTTTAATGTACCTACGCCCAGTAGGATTTGCTCACCCTACTGCAAATAAAAACATTACAAAAAGTTATTTATTTTAATTTCTAGTAAAGATAGAAAGCTGCAGTGTTGCCAACGACATGGAAATTTCCCGGAATACGGGAAATTTTGACTATAATGGGAAATTTTACGGGAAATGGATAAATTACGGGAAATTCTTTAATAGAACACAAATTTTAATGATGTTTAACTAAAATCAAATTTTAGAAACTTTTATTGGCAAAACCAATCAAATTTGTTTTATCGGCATGTGTATAAATATATCCGTCGACTGGTCTGTGAAGATTACTGGTGTAAAGTTTTCCAATTAACAAATGCATCAAACACAAAAATATTTAATAATTTAAAAATAGTTATCCGACTCCTTTTGGTTTTGCCCTTCTCGAATGCCTCAGTTGAGCGATTAAGAGTTTTATGTAAATTTAAAATTTAATTCTAATTTTTTAAATAATAAATTAAGAGTTTTAAGGGGGGCACACCAGTTGTAACGTTAAAAAGAAGTGTCAAAGTCATGAGAATGATTTTGATTGAAAATAAAAGTCGATTTTCAGCTGTAGGAATAAAAGTTTTTCATAAAAAAAGAAATCCTTCGATCGGGAACTAGATAATCTTATAATAAATGTAAATCAATTTTATTTTTGCATTTTAGACGAACTATACTTACGGAATGCTTGTCACCGCAATTCATGTTTTTTTCCGAAGGCGCCATTTAAATGGCTCATATTTCAGAAAGTTTTGGATGAAAAAATTTTTCATCTTAAATTAAAGCCTTATATATGTAGTTTTAGATAATAAACAGTATTTTTAAAAAAGTTTTATGGATTATTAGGAAGAAATTCTTGAAAAAGACACTTCTTTTTAACGTTACAACTGGTGTACCCCCTTAAATAAATTTGAAATTTAATAGGGTGTTGTGGGTTGATGTGCAACACCGCCGATTTCTGATCTACAGTTCGATATTGAACAGAGCCAAGTACTGCCATTTATTTGTGTACGCAGTAACTTCTTTTTGATATATAACTCACGAGACAGCTCGGAGCCAGGTTTGCTGTAAATGTCATGAGACATTTAAAAAAAATTCCAAGTGGTACCAAGTCAGGGAAAGCACACTGAGAAAAATAGATATTAAGCTTTATTATCTAGATATTAATGGTCAATATCTGTGACAGTGAAATATGTAAACATCTTAGATGTTTAAATTTAATATCTACACACGGAGAAAAATGGAGTTTGAAAAACTGGGAGTCAATATTGAAAAAACAGGACTCAGTCCAGTAAAAGTAGGGGAGGATGGGGCAAGGATAGTTGAAGGGTGGCATGACAAAAGGGGTCAAGCAACAATTTTTCGAAATTGAGATTTTTTCATAAAAAAATCAAGTAAATTCATTTGCACAGTTCTGTAAAAGTATTTTTTTTGTAAATTGTTTTTTAAACTCGTTTTTAATAAAAATAAGAATGAAAAATAGCCTAAATTTTTACTTGCAATGCAATTCGGTTAAAAACAAAAGAAATGAATATTATTATGAATAGGTTAATATGGTTAAAAATATTGCTTTCTTTTTGATATAATTTAATATAGGGGAGAGTCTCCAGTTGTGAGACGGGTTTCATTTTTGACCCGTAAATTGTAAACGGGTACACGAATTTGTAAATAAAATACACCGTTCGAAAGGTAACAGAAATACGCAACTTTTATTAAAAGAAAGTATAGTGTTTCGATGAACTCAAAAAATTTTACGATACATTTTCCGAGCACATCGCTTTTTTCAAAAAAAAAAAATGTCTCCAGTTGTGAGACACTCATTAAAAATTGCTAAAATTTAATAAGTTTGACATAAAACGTTATGTTTAGTAGAAATAATTAAATATATTAATAATATATATTATTATATACTAAATAATAATATTTATTCGACAAAATATGACTATCAAATAAACACAATTTAATAGCTTCAACAAGAGCATTAAAATTGATTTCTTCTGAATCAATTGACTTTTTTCCACTTGACATGCCCAAAAATACTAGAAAAAAAATCAAAACAACATTTAAATAGTATGCCTGCAAAGTCGTATTTTTTATGCTGCCCAGATGGGTGTTGACACCGTCTCACAACTGGTGATATGCTGCGTCTCACACCCAGAAATTGGCGCTATTTTGAAAAAGGAAAATTAAATTATTTTCAACCGTAGATTGGAACAATGCAATATTGCATCACAAAATATAAGGAAAACACTAAAAGAAAATGCATTACATTTACCTTTTCAAATTAATTAACTTGGAAAAAAAGTACTTTGCATTTTTTGAAAAAACGCTTTTTAGTCGATTATTACACACAGTGTTGGTATTTAACAAAAACAGTTTATATATCCGCTTCGGCGTACACGAAAAAGTTGGCTCATATAAATAGAAATGTTTTTATATAAACCAATCGGCTTTTTAATATTGCATGTTAAAAAAAATTGACTGTCTCACAACTGGAGGTGTCTCACAACTGGAGACTCTCCCCTACAGTAAGAAAAGCTATCCGTCAGTCATAGGAAAGTATGGGAATCGCATAAGTCTGTCTCACTCCCACTCATGGGATATGACTGACGTGGTAGGTTTTCGTACTGTATATTAAATTTCGCTGAATTTTTTTTTGTCTATTTAGAAATAGTTTTATTCTTTACCTAATTTTCAATAATTTAAATATTATTCTTCTGTTAATTTTTAAATATTCCTGTTTGTAGTTTGCTTTTGAAAATTTATGTACTGTTTACTTTCAAAAGTTAACATTTAATTAACAATTTTCTTGAAAACAAACAGTTTTTTTGAAGCAAACTTTTTTGCATTCAGTTCGTTAATTCAATATTAAAAAACTAATTTTTCAGTTTTTCTTTAAACTGTATATTTTTTTAACAATTAATTTTATAAGAAAATATGCACATTTGACGTAACCCCAAAATGGTCCACTTTTACTTATTTTTCTCTCTAATATGTAGGTTTATCTTCATAAATTGTATTTCTACTGGTAAAGCGAAATAATATCTCTAAACTGTTCTTTTAGATCTTTCTTTAATGATCAGAAAAATTTTTAAATGTGTTATTTTCGATTCCTGTAAAAACATGAAATTGTTGCTTGACCCCTTTTGTCATGCCACCCTTCAGTTAGGTAAGACCTTTTCGGATCTTGCGGCCAAACTTGATTATGTATCTGCAAATAAAAAGTATTTTTGGAAAGCCTGGTTATTTGGCTATAATTTTGCTGTACATTATTTTACTGTAGACTCAAATCCCTACGAGATACGAATGAAAAAGTAAACAAAAATTTTTAACTATCCTTGCCCCAATACCGGGGCAAGGATAGTTAAAAGAATTCGAATGCCAAAAATGTTATAGAAAATCAGTAAATTTTTGTTTTTTTTATTTTACTGGATTTAGACTATTCAATATTGATATCCCAAGCATTAAAAATATGTATGGAACATTTTCTGAATTGCAATTATTATATTAAAATTCATCTGAACTAGAATCAGAAGTTTAACCAATTTTTTTCAGACGACAACCAATTTCTTGGTCATAAGCTTCGTTTTCCGTATATAATTACGCACCATTATGTATATCATCCTAAAAAGAACAATTAAACACTTTTTTAAAATTTTCAATGGTATTAGCACGCTTTTACCGTGCCGTATTGTCTCTAACTATCCTTGCCCCATGAGCTCGTATTTCAGTTTTTTCTAAATTTTAAGGAACGACGTGAATTAATTTGAAAATAAAAACGATATTCGTGTTCAGCAAGAAATTCCACTCCGGAAAACACTTACGTAAATAAATATTCTGAAATTCTAATGTAGAAAACAATATGATAAACATTACGTTGACATTTTAGCAAAACAGACTTTTTTCAAAAATAATCTCCCAACTTCGCAAATGATGGCAAATTGACTTGCAATTTTTACAATCATCTTTTGGTGTTAAAACGCGAATATACTATGAATTACGCGATGTTTGAGCAAGCCGTCTAAGCATAACAGCAACTAACTATCCTTGCCCCTTAACTATCCTTGCCCCATCCTCCCCTATATATTAATTCATTTCCATCAAGCATCTTAGGGTATTGCGTATAGTGTATAGAGGGCCTTAGTTCCAAATGTCCCTGTAATAAATGTCAAAATAAATGGCCGACGCGAAACGAGTGTTTCCTTTTATTCACTTCGTTAATTTTTTATAAAAAAAGCAATAACCAATCATTAAAAAAAAGAAAAATATGTTAAATGCACTCTTTATATATGGGCCATTCCAGGCCAAATCGGAAATCATTTTGATTTTGCATCTCAAATTTTTGTTAAACATTTTTTTCGTTTAGTACACTTTGAAAAGAGCTACCTTGATTTTTTTCAAATTTTTTCATAAAGCGGATCAGGAGATACAGATTTTTGAAAAATGACATTTTTTACGTAAATTTTTTTTAAATGCTTATAACTCGGTCAAAAATTGATCAAATTGAACGTTGTTATAATGAAAAGTTTTGTATTTACGCGTAGTTTTTAATAAAAATATTGTTAAAAATTTTTTAAATAATTTACGATAACATTTAAAAAATTTTAAAATAAAATTTTATTTTTAACAATGTATGTATAGATCAATTTTCAAAAATTTTTGTAAGAAACTAGCACTAAATTAACAACTTTTAAGCCTTGTCCAATCGTGGGCAAACGATGGGATCTATTTATTTTGAAATTTTTAATTTTTATATACGCAGTGGTGGCCAAATGACTAACTATCCATTTGACAAAATCACACAAATTTTTCACAGCAAATGTGTTTTCAGACTGAGTCTCTCCAAACTTAACCTTCTTTCTGTGTAAAATTGTGATTTGGTCAAATGACAAATTAGGCCTACCGTTTTCACTGTGTATATAAAAATTAAAAATGTTTAAATAAATAGATCCCATCGTTTGCCCACGATCGGACAAGGCTTAAAAATTGTAAATTTAGTGCTAGTTTCTTACAAAAAATTTTGAAAAAAATTGATAGATACATACATTGTTAAAAATGAAATTTTATTTTAAAAATTTAAAAATTTTATCGTAAATTATTTAAAAATTTTTTAAAAATATTTTTATTAAAAACTGCGCGTGAAAACAAAACTTTTCATTATAAAAACGTCCAATTTGATTAATTTTTGACCGAGTTATAAGCATTTAAAAAAAAATTTACGTAAAAAACGTCATTTTTCAAAACTCTGTATCTCCTGAACCGCTTTATGAAAAAATTTGAAAAAAATCAAGGTAGCTCATTTCAAAGTGTACGAAAAGAAAAAAATGTTTAAAAAAAATTTGAGATGCAAAAGCAAAATAATAGGTCTGTGAAGTTGGCTCCGACATGTCAAAATTTTTTACTTTTCTAAGTAGTATTCGTTTGTCCAAGATAGGTCCACGTTTGTCCAACCATTAATTTTTTTGTCCACCAAAAAAAAGTTTCAAAAAAAAAAAAAAAAATTCTAAAATTTTTTTTTTTTAATTTTGTTTCTAACTTAGTTTAGGAGGGTGGAATAAATTTTCTAATGGGTGGACAAACGAAATTACAACTTGGACAAACGTCAGGAATAATAAAATCAACATTCCCACCAATTGTTTAAACAATTTCAATAGTTGACTTCTGATAAATGTTCATTTTAGACTTTTTTCGTTTGTAAATCAGTCTAAGAGGGTAGAATAAATTTTCTAATGGGTGGACAAACGAAATTACAACTTAGACAAACGTCAGAAACAATAAAATCAACATTTACACCAATTGTTTAAACAATTTCACTAGTTGAATTAATTTTCCAGTAGGTGGACTAACGAGATTTTCACTTCAGGGTTGCCACATTTCAGGCAATCGCGGAATTCAGGGAAAAGTCTGGGAAAATAGAATTAGTCAGGGAAATCATGGAAAAGTCAGGGATTTTTACTAAAAGTACTGGAAAAAATTAAATGTTTTGAATTGATAAGAATATTTTAATTTTTTGTGTATTTTTTGTTTGCCGTATAAACTTAAAACTATGAAATTATGAATTTTAAAAAAACCTTAAATTTTTTCTACTTCTGAATGTTAATTTTATTGTTTCTGCGATGTTTGTCCAAGTTGTGATTTTGTTTGTCCACCCATTAGAAAATTTATTCCACCCTCTTAGACAGATTTACAAACGAAAAAAGTCTAAAATGAACATTTGTGAGAAGTCAACTACTGAAATTGTTTAAACAATTGGTGGGAATATTGAATTTATTATTTCTAACGTTTGTCTAAGTTGTAATTTCGTTTGTCCACCCATTAGAAAGTTTATTCTACCCTCTTAGACTAAGTTAGAAACAAAAAAAATTGAAAATGTACATTTGTCAGAAGTCAACTACTGAAATTGTTTAAACAATTGGTGGGAATATTGAATTTATTATTTCTGACGTTTGTCCAAGTTGTAATTTCGTTTGTGCACCCATTAGAAAATTTATTCCACCCTCCTAGACTAAGTTAGAAACAAAATTAAAAAAAAAAAAATTTTAGAATTTTTTTTTTTTTTTTTTGAAACTTTTTTTGGTGGACAAAAAAATTAATGGTTGGACAAACGTGGACCTATCTTGGAGAAACGAATACTACTTAGAAAAGTAAAAAATTTTGACATGTCGGAGCCAACTTCACAGACCTTATAATTTTAATAAAATTAAAAAATCAAATTTTCAATTATAATTATAAAGAGACAAGATTATTTTTGAAAAATTAAAAAAATTTAAAGATTTATTTATTTTCGAAATCAAATTTAAATTTAAATTTAAATTTGATGAGAAAAAAAACCGGGAATTTTGTTGAACAAAAATACTAGACACCCTGTATCTTAGTTTTTTTCAATTGTGTAATTTTTGATAACTTAAACACTTAAGTATAAGAGAAAAACTAAAAATTTATTATTTAAACCTTGTTTAAGCAGTTTATAGTTTTCAACTTTTCAATTAATTGTTTAGAAAAAATTAGAAATTTCTTACCCAAATGAAACTTATGAAAAAATGAAAAAAGTACATAAGAAACAAATATAAATTTCTTACCCTAAGTATAAATAATTTATGAAAAAAATAGCAACAATTAATTGTTTGAACAATGTTTTAATAAATAATTGTTTTTTTATCATCAGTAGCTATATTACTCATGAAAAATTGTACAATTGAGAAGAAACTAGTAATTTCTAGGCCTAAGTACAGTTTATAAAAAAATAACAACACACTGAGAAAACTGGAGTATTGGACTAAACATCTGGAGGGACAAATCGTTGATATTTGAGAGTTAGCTATTGGATAACAATCTAAATGTTCAAATACACCATTGACAGATATTCGTGCCATTTCTCTTGGAGGGAAAATGAGTTTATAACAGAGGGACAAATTAACCATCTTGAGAAATCCCTTCCTTATCCGGCGCGAAATGAATAAATATGGCAACCTAACCCCTAAATTAAATACATAAAATGTCAGAAAAATAATTTCGCGCGCATCAGCCATCAGATCGTACACATTTTCTGCGCAACTTTTAACCCTCAGATATAATGGGAGAGAATATACAAGTAGATTTCCATTATCAATTCAAAATTTATTTTAGAAGGACTATTTAACTCTTCATAAACAAAGGAAACATACACTTTTTGAACTTCTGAATTTGACTCTCCAGTTTTCTCAGTGCAATTAATTAATTAAACAGTGTTTAGTTAATTTATCTTTTATCAATCAAACATTATTTTAATAGGTTTTTTCAAATAATTTTCTTAATCAATAAAACTAAAAAAAATATATTTTACGATTTTCTGATTTTTTAATACTTATTGTTATTTAAAAAATGTTTAAGAACAAAAATTCAAAAATAAGGCTCGATAGATCGATAGAGAATTTGATTACGAAAATTTAGAAAAAAAGAAAAAGCGTTTTGGTAAAGAATTGTGACCTGTAGAGTGATTTGAAACGAAACTTGCGCCGCCATAAGTGAATACATGCACAAGTCCCGGCACGCCGCGCTGGACACTTTATTTTTTTTCTCGTAAAGTTATTGTTGTCCCATAATTAAATTTACAGGAAGTATTCTTTACTTTATTGACAATATTTACCAAAAAAAAATTTTCAAATCGAAGATATATTTTTTTCAAAATTTGAATTCAAATAATTTTTTGAAATTTTTTTCGGACAAACAAAATTTTTTTAAAATTTTTATTTTTTTCTTTAAAGTACTTCTTATTATGAGTATTTTCCAAAAAAAATTATCTTAATCGGTTAACAAGAAAAAAAGTTATGTGCCTTTTTTGAAAAACCGACCAAAATTTTGAGTGAGAGGTAACTCAAAAAATTTTGAAAAAACTTTTATACACTTTTATTCCATGTATAAAAAGGAACAAATTCTGAAAGTATTCTTAATATTGCTAAAATCATCGAAAATTCTTATGATCACTTGGCGTGGAATTGCTCTATTAATGGCGAGTGACACTAATTAATTATTAGCCTTATGATTTTCCAGGAAACTTTTTTGGATCATAATGAACAACTTTCTCACTGAAAGTTCTCAGTTACTCATAATTCGACCGTTAAACGAGAGCCGTGAAGATTGTAGTTCGTGATTTTTACATTAATATAGAAAAAAATTAATAACAATTTTGTTTATAAAGAAAACCACTTTTTTCTTTTTTTATCATTCGTAGAATAAATTAAGACGTATTTTCTTTTTTGTTTCATTGAAAAATTTTTAAAATTGTCTGAAATATAGCGAGTTGAAGTGAAAAATGTCATTAAATTTACAGTTTTCAAAAAAATAGTTTTTCCCAAATATTTCGAAAACGGTAATAGATAGAAAAAGATTTCATAAGAAAAGAAGATGCGGAATGAAATTTTCTATAAGGATGTGTATTTAAAATATTTAAATTCAGAAGTTGAATTTTGAGTGTTCAGGGGACTTAGATTTTGTCCGAGAAAAATTTACATATATATATATATATTTACATATATATATATATATATATATATATATATATATATATATATATATATATATATATATATATATATATATTATATATATTTATTTATTTACATATATATATATGGGCAATTCCACGGGAAATTTTTCTACGACATTTTAGAATCGGTTAAACATATTTTTTTCTCGTTCTTGATAGAAAAATATTAAATACGTATTTTTTTATTTTTCCATATTTGCCGAAATTTTCGAGTTATGAATTTTCGAAATTTTGGATTTTTAAAAGTAGACCTATTTTCAATAGCTTATAACTTTGAAAGTATTGAGTTTGGAAAAAAGTTGTGAAAGGAAGAAAGTTTTGGTTTTTCTTCAACTTTTAAAAGATTTAAAAAAAATTTTTTCTTCAATTTTTAATAAAAAAAAAATTATTTTTTTATAAACAAATTAATTTTTTTTAAATTTGGGCGCGATTTTTTTTTATTTTTTTTTATTTATTTATACCTATTAATATACAGAAAAATTTCCAAAAAGATTCGAGATGGGCCGACTCGTAATTTTCGTTCCATAAATTTTTTATAGAACGAAAACTGTGAATTATAAGTCTAATAGCTTGTAACTTTGAAAGTTTTGAGTTTAGAAAAAACTTGTCACAGAAAGAAAATCTTGGTTTTTCTTTAACTTTTAAACTATGAGTCGGCCCATCTCGAATCTTTTTGGAAATTTTTCTGTATATTAGTAGGTATAAATAAATAAAAAAAAAATAAAAAAAAATCGCGCCCAAATTTAAAAAAAATTAATTTGTTTATAAAAAAATAATTTTTTTTTTATTAAAAATTGAAAAAAAAAAATTTTTTTTAAATCTTTTAAAAGTTGAAGAAAAACCAAAACTTTCTTCCTTTGACAACTTTTTTCCAAACTCAATACTTTCAAAGTTATAAGCTATTGAAAATAGGTCTACTTTTAAAAATCCAAAATTTCGAAAATTCATAACTCGAAAATTTCGGCAAATATGGAAAAATAAAAAAATACGTATTTAATATTTTTCTATCAAGAACGATAAAAAAATATGTTTAACCGATTCTAAAATATCGTAGAAAAATTTCCCGTGGAATTGCCTATATATATTTTATTTTATTTATTTATTTTTTATTTATTTTTTTATTTTTCCGGCGACACAATTATGACTATTATTTAGATTTGCAAAAAAATTAATAATACATTTATAAAAAGGGAAAAATTTTGCGAAAATGGTTTAAAAGAATTGTGTATATAACTGGAGTATATTTACATACCAAGGATAGAAGAGACCAACATTTTTAGACTCTATTTCACTAAGCCCGGCTAAATGTAAACATTAGATCTCACTCGCACAATTTTTACGAGAAACAGAGACAGAACACAGCTTATGCGCATGATCAACTTAATTGGTGTCGACCAGAACGCAGTGAGCCTTGCACTTTTCTTGCATATTTCTCTGAGATTTTTAAAGCGCTTTCTACACAGAGTTCGGTCTCCTCACTCTTCCTTTCTGAATTGAATCCATTTTAAAACAGTCATTCTGCTACAGTGCCGGACTTAGAAAACTTGCCGCCCTAAGCCATTATAATGATGAGTCCTCCTTAAGGCGAAGATTTTCATTCATACTAACGAATATTTTGAATAAAATAAATCAAATTAATTTTTAAATAATATATGCATACTTTTTATTTATAAATTTATATATAAAATGTTAACATGTGTTTATAAAATTTTAGTTACTTCCAGTTTAAAAGTCGTTCATATTAGTTTTTTCCTTGATTTTTTATTGACAAAGTCGTCTATAATATCATTATAATCAATTGTTTTTATTAGCTCTGACTCGATTGACAAAAGAGCTAAAGAGTTTAACTTTTCTTGCATCAATGAAGACCTTTGATAATTTTTAACACGTTTTAAACAAGAAAAACTTCTTTCTCCAGAACAATTTGTTGTAGGAATACATACTGCAATACGCAAAGTAATATCCAAATTAGGGTAAATGTTTTGTAAATAACGCTCTCGTAAGAATTTTAAAATACTTGATGGAGAGTTTAATGCATCTCTTTCTATTTTTGTATGGAAGAAGCTTCATTTGTTAGCAAGGGCACAAATAAATTATTGATTTCAATCAGAAATGAAAAATTGTTTAAAAAACTGAGAAAATCAATAATTACAAGATATTTGTTTGTTTCTTACGAATTCGTAAAAAGATTTGTATAATTCTGTTAATGTATGCAAGTCAACAGTGGAATTTTGTATTTTAATATTTACAATGTTTAATCTTTCTAAAATGCCGTTCCAAAAAATTACCATGAACGTAGTTTCTAATTTCTCCCATTTCAGTCGCATGTTCTTCGCTTCACTTCTTATAAAAGGTTTCTCTGTGAGATCACTTTCAATGGTTTTTAAAACTGCTTGAACTTCAAACTACGAGTCTTTTCAACTCTTGCATACAGATTCTCTTCCTGACCAACGTGTTAGATTCACTCTTTTCAGCGTATTTTTATTTCCAACTTCAATTGTTAATTTTCTCCATTTTTCAGTCGGTCTCACAAAAAATACGTAAACTTGTTCTAACAACATGAAGAACGAACAGTCTTCTCTTTAGTTTTCTTAATAATTTGTTCTATTTTAATGGAATTTAATTAAATTATAAACTAAATATTAAGACAAGGAAATCGTGAGTATTGTCACCTACCGTGTGGTATCGACACTTTACATTAGAAGAAAAAATTATTACTTAAATTAAGGTTTGTATTGTTAATATGCAATAATTAACAAAACTAAACAATAAATTAAATACTTTAAATATTAAAGAATATAATTATATTGACTGCTTTTTTAAACATTTTATAAAACTTTTATAAAAAATTTTTTATAAAATTTTTTTTTTTTTAATTTTCATTGAAAATTAATAAATTTCGTACACTATTTTAACTGTCAGGTTAGCACTCTTACACTTTAATATTTAATTATTCACAACATGATTTATCCTAATTATTGGATAAATTAATACTTTAATACTCCATTTATTATTTTTAACAGTTTATTTCAACATTTTATGCTTTTTTATTGAGATTTTCGACCAAAAACCGAACGTCTACCCAATTCGGTAGAAGTTCAGTGAAACCCGTCCGCCAGGGTGATTACATCTTTTGGCATCATTAATTCATTAAAGTTCAAAGCGAACTCAAAATTTTGCCTGTTTTTCAAAAATTCTGTTTCTTGACTTTTCACAAAAATCTATAGAACGAACGTTAAAAAGGGATGTAATTTAGACAAAATTTATAATTTGAAAAATTTCGCCATATTGGATCCGCTAATTTGAATTTTTTAAATCTGATATCGAATTCGAAATCAGCAACCTTAAAATCTTTAGAATATCCATCGATACTAAAATCGAATTAAATTTATTATTTTATTTTCGTGGTGGCACGATTTTAAATGGGCTGTATAATATATGCCATAGACTGTCAAGAAGTTGAAGAACAGTATTTAAATTACATGCAATATTACATGAAACATTCAAATTATTCATAATTAATAGCAAAAACTTATGGAAAATTCGAATTAGGTTACAAAAATATTAACCCTTAAAGCGCACCCTGGGTATGCGACACCCATATTCTAGCTTTTTATTTTAATATCTCGTTTAAATTCGTAGAAATGAAACATGTGTCGCTATTTAGAAGTCTCTTAAAAGACCAAATTAAAAATTTCTTTTCTTAGGTCTTTTATTATAAATATTTAAAAAACTTTTTTGCCTATATTAGTACTTATTTGGAGAATAAAAATAATGGTTTGTTTTTCATTTTTATTTAATATCATAATCTGCAGACAGCATTCAGATCGATACTCCAAAAAGTTAGTTGTCCAATTGCGGACAGTTTATCTCAAGATTGACAAATCGGATACAAAAAATCCAAATTGCTTTTTAAAAAGGAAGGTGTCTTGCATAGAAATCCACCAAAATTAATAAAAAATGGACTAAAATAAAAAAATAGCAGATGTTTCAATAATTTTTGTTAAAATACACTATGTTTTTCAGTATTTTTCTAGTCTGCAAAAATGTTTTTTAAAAATTTTTTGACCATTTTCTGGTTAATTCTCACACAGGACATGCTAACAAACAAAACGAGTTATTATTTATTAAAATCGGTTTAGTAGATTCAGAGATAAACTGTCCGCAATTTGAGAAAACGTTATTTTGAGAAAATCGCGTTTAAACCTTATATGTATCGTTAGAGGCCATCCATAAATTACCTAAAATTCTTTTGCAAATTGAAACCCCTCCACTTTTTTTATGTCAGACACTATTACATACATTAGCACCAATGTTTCTACTGGTCGTAACAAAAAGCTGGACCCCACCATCCCCTTAAAGACTTACTTAATTTGTCAATGACTTTTTACATTAATTAATTAATTAATTAATTAATTTATTTATTTAATAACATAACGGGACATGCCCTTTCGTACATTACGTACTCCCTAATTCTAAGAGTTACATTATTTGTAACATATAAAAACAGATACAATATGAAGGTTGGCGCTTCAAAAGTTTAAGTTCGGTATATATGTAAACACCGTTGTAGTGTAATAGTGAAAATAAAGTAATATAATTAGACATTTTTGTTTTTCCACTGAGTCCATTAGAAAGTTAGTTATTGTAGTGAATCTTACAGTTTAATAGAAGAATATCAAAATAATATTAATAAATGACAAATTTGTATCTCTATCCGAATTAATTTTAAACAATTAGTAAAAATTATATGAAAAATAAAATTAAAAATTCTGAATGAAATAAGATGTTTAAAACGGTCTAGAAACTGTAAGAATATATAGAAATTCAAAGAGTAACATAAAAATGAGGAGGGTATTATACACATTTTTTGCTTAACAAAATGTCATTTTGAGAAATAAATCACAATACTCTAAAGGAGTTTAACTCAAAAAAAACCATACACAAAAAGTTTGCTGAATACATTTAAACACTGAAGAGAATGATGACAGAAGAATTAATCTAAAACCAGGTGCTGGAGTTGGATTGGCCAACTGTTTACCCGCCTATCTGAAGTGTGAGAGTAGAAGTACGTTTACGGGGAGGGATTTTAATAATTGTGGGGACTCCACGACGAAAAACCAAAGAAATGTTTGCTTCTCCCTCTCGTCGACGCACGGCTAACTGCTCCTTCACTCTCCTAATCTCGTCCCTCTGCATCTTCGTTTTGTCATTCGACAACCATAGATTCTCCAAGTCCGATGAATTTACAGAGTCTCTTTCAGCAGCCACGAACGATCGCAAAATCGCCTGTGCCCTCTCCTCCGTCGCACATACGATTTTCACCGGGCGTGGCTTTTGAGAGACCTGCGCACTAGCACCAATTCTGAATGTTCGAATTCCATCAAGATCAGCTGATTTAGTAAACTTTTTAAATTTGTTGCTGACAACTGCTTTCAAGGTGTTAGAGTCTGTGTTATGTGTTTTATCTTCAGGAAGATTAAATAGAACTAAGTTACACTTTCTTTCTGACCGATCCACTATTTTATTAATACAGGCATTAATCTCGACTGTTGGATTGTCCAACATTGAACATCCCGCCTCAATCTTGTCAATTCTTTCCTCAACCAAAGCAAGACGATTCGTCAAATCAACCACTCTACCCTCCATATTTATTACTCTGGAAAGTGTCTCATCCAATTTGACATTTACTTCCTTAAAATTCTCATTCATTGTAGAGACATTACGAGATATTGTTAACGTCAGCTGATTTAAGGCGTCCACAATAGTATCCAAATTGACAACAAAATTTGAGAATTGTGAGTCAGCTGACGGGGACAATGACCTCGGCTTACAGCAATTAACAAACGATCCGTCAGGCAAAGTAGAGGTCTGTATTGCACAGCTCCGATGGTAAGGAAGTTTACATTTAGAACAAAACGTAGGAATAGCACGTGCAATATCTTTACCACACTTTGTACACTTCTGAATATTTACTGCAGATGCCATTATTAATTTACTAGAAAGTACCAATTAGTAAAAATGAGAAGTTCACAAAAAAGAATTGCAAATTGCAAACTCACTTTAATGAAAGAAAACCTTGTCAATGAACGAATGTCCTAAATAAGGTTAGGATATGTAGACCCAAGTTTACAATAAATAATGCAGGATTTAAGTGAAAAAGTCACAAAATATAAAATCAGGGGAGCACCACAATATGAAGACACTCCACCAAAGAATTAAACCGAACTTATGAATCGGTTAAACTATATAAAAAAGCCGAGACACGCACAAACATGTGCTCAAAAGCCGCCACCTACCGGCGAAAATTGAGTATTTTTTGAAAAATTTACTTTTATTTTTTACAATTGGTTATAAATACTTTAGGATGTGTTTTCTAAAGTCATAAGGAGTTAAAAAATACAATAAAAAGAAATAAAATTTTTTTAAATTCTTAAGTGTAGTAGTACCTTAAAAAACTCTTTTTTAATTATTAAGATTAAATAAATCATTATGAAATCCATTTTCCTTCAAAATATATGTACTGAGCTACATAAGATAATTTTTCCAAAAGATAATATCCTATTCCAGCTTGGAGAACACACTTTTAAGTCCCCGGGTGTCGCACACCCAGTGTGCGGTTTAAGGGTGGATTCGTAAGTGTGCGCTTTAAGGGTTAAAACTGATGTGAACTCCCCACTTACTACATTTTCAAAACAGCCATATAATTATCTAAGCATCGAATTTTTATGCAAAATTGCATTTAGTATTTCGAAAAGTTATTAACTCCTGATTCTTTTTGTAAACTATTCTTTTTGATTACCTTCAAAAGCTTTGTGTTAATGTCCGAGACGCAAAGTGTCAAAAAAACTTTTTGAAACACATTTTAAATCACTATCTGGAAAAGCACTATAAATGCTTGTTGGGGTGTCGAGTACTAGTACAAAAGTTAGATTTTAACGAAAAACGAAGTTAACAATAATTGCCATTTGACAAATATTAAGGTGTTGCAAAACTCCCCACTCTCCTCTAATAAATACATTTCGGATAAATGCCGTTCGGTCAAATGACAGTTCGGTTAAGGTATTAGTCGCGCCGCTGCGCTGGCTCTGGCCAAAAGTTTGAACCTCCCCACTCTAGCTCTCTGGCTTACTTTACGTCACGGTGTAAATTCGTTCGTATGAAAGTTCATAAAGTGATAAATAGTAGTGATAAATACAGACGAATAAAAGCACAAAGTCGCTTATGTTTATTCCTCGGTAAACTTACTCGAGCTGAGCGGTGCCGTCCTGAGGAAAAAGATACATAAGCGACATAATGTAAAAGAACTAAGCCTGTGTAGTAAAATTATCGCTTTTCTTATTCTGTAAACTCGACTCACTGTCAGACCATTTTACAGAGGAAAAAGATACATAAAGACAGTCGAAAGACAGTCGCTTATTTTAGTCTGTAAAGTCAGCTCACTCTCAGGCTCCTTTACCGAGTAAGAAGATACATAAGCGACTTTGTGTATCATTTTGTCCTGTAATGTTTACTTTTGCGGTAAAAGGAGATAGAATTTTATTTTCTTTTCATTTATACTCAAAACTTTCTTTAATTTTAAAAACATTTAATACAAAATTATTAATATTACATTTTATGTCACAAAACGTGTTCTCTTTGCGAGATCTTTTCAATTATAATCTTTTCGTCCACACACTCATCTCAGTAAAAAAAAGGTGGCGCTACGGTCCCAAGACGCTGCGCAGACAATTGGAAATGAAATTGGTGGGAAAACATTTAAATTCAAATAATTGCTTTATCACAATTAAACATACCGGCCACCTTGCGATCAGTACAAAGATCGCAAAAAAAATAAACGATGAACATTAAATAATTTACAATACAATTAAAATTAATTTATTTTACAATGTGTTAGATTCAATAGAGGCAGGCAAAAGTACAATCTGTGAAATAGGGCGGACATACTCGGAATTCGCAGTCTTTACATGAACAACACGGACTATTCCATCCCTTCCAAAAACACAATTTGTAACGCGAGCCAAATTCCATTTTGCGGGTGGACTATTTGCATTTTTTAATAATACAATATCTCCAATATTAACATTCGGTCGAGCAGAAAACCATTTAGTACGCTGTTGCAATGTTTGTAAATAATTTCGGGACCATGATCGCCAAAAATGCTCTAAAATTTTTTGAAAGAATTGCCATCGCGTTAAACGGTTTTCTGGTACATCAATAACAGACGGAGTCGGTACAATTTTTAGTGCAGTGCCTACCAAAAAATGACCTGGTGTAAGAGCCTCGCAGTTTTCGGGGTCATCGTCGATTGCACAAAGCGGACGAGAGTTCAAGCAACTCTCAATTTGACATAAAAGAGTGTTAAACTCTTCAGCGGTAGGTGTCGAGTTTGATAATAATTTTCGTAGATGACCCTTCACACTTTTAACACCAGCCTCCCACAATCCTCCGAACTTGGGAGCGACTGGTGGCATGAAGTGCCATGTAGTACCATCCGAAGCAAAATAGTTTTTTAAATCTACATCCTTTTGAAGCGTTCGAACAATTTGGGAAAGCATACGAATAGACGGGATGGTGTGACTCTAGCCGACGGAAGTTCACCCATAATTTGAGTTTCTGGTCTAGATTTTTCACGAACGCAAGTTATGCAGCGATTTACGACAAACTTTGTTAAATTTCGACCACCAATGATCCAATACTGAGTGCGAGACAAACTCAATGTTGCCTGTACACCGGCATGCAGTAAATTGATGTGAAACTGTTCCAAAATAAGACGTGCCATTTGACATTTCGGTAAAATGGCAGGAGGTCGTTGATAAATAGATAATTTGGATTGGCGTAACCGGCCACCAAGGCGGATAATTCCCTTCTCATCGAGAAAAGGATTTAATCTTTTCAATGCAGAATCATTCGGCATAACTTTGTTTGATTTTAAAGCTTCGATCTCACGAGAAAAAAAAGGTATTTTGGATGTATCGAATCCAAAAAACGGCGGAATCTGAAATTTCATTTGCGGTTAATGCTTTGGAAAAGACGGCTCTAGTTTTAAAATGCTGAATTGCTCGTAATGCATACGCAGTAATACGTAATAGACGAGCCCATGACGAATAAAGTTTTAAAAAGGACGAATGCCAGTCTTCTCTATCCTTAATTTCAGTCGAATGCGAAGATATACGTTTCTCGAGTACAGGGTCAATAATTTTGAAATTACGTTGTGGCCAAGTGTCCGAATGATCAGAAAGCCATTCTGGCCCATTCCACCACAATGAGAATGAGGCTAACTTATCAGCTGACATACCGCGAGAGGCACAATCTGCAGGGTTGTCCTTTGACTGAACATGATTCCAAATCGCGGTAGGCAATGTGGTTTGAATCGCGGATACCCGGTTGGCCACAAATACTGTCCAGGTTACTGGTTGCTGCTGTAACCAACCAAGAACCACAGATGAATCCGTCCAACAAAATACCGGAATATCCTTCAAATGCAAAGAATCAATTACATAACTTACGAGTTTAGCCAAAAGCGTGGAAGCACACAGCTCTAATCGAGGGATACTAACGGTTTTTAATGGAGGAACCTTTGTTTTTGCCATGAGAAGTTTAACTGAGATAGATCCAGAGGGTGAAATAATTCTTGAATAAACGGATGCAGCATAAGCGACACTGAATGCATCCGAAAAACCATGAATTTTAATTTGACAAAAATCAGCACCTCGGTCAATCCGTCTTGGAATTGAAATTTGCGATAAGAATGAAAGTTTGGAACAAAATTCGTTCCATTCATGCGTTAAGTCCGTAGGGAGATCATCATCCCAATTGAGCTTTCTCAGCCAAAGCTTTTGTAGCAAAACAATACTGGTCCTTGAAGTCCTGGAATTCCTGGAAATGTCCTGAAATGTCCTTAAATGTCCTGGATTTTGAACTTTTGTCCTTGAATTTACCATATTTTGCTTTTCAATATTCAATAATTTAAAAATTTTACTCAAATTTAAAAAAATAATTTTTTTGATCCATCAAAAAATAATTTTAATTTGTCATTTGATTAAAGAAACTGGTATATACAATATTGATTTTTAACTTTCTTTATAATAAAATAGATATTTTTGTTCAAGTAGGTTAATTTTGTTTTTCCCTGATTTCCAGACAAAATTTTCAAAGATTTTAATTTTAACCCTTTTCAAAATCTAATTATGTATTTCTGAAAATTCACGCTATAATGTTTTTAATATTCAATTATAATTTAAACTTTTAAGTGAAATTCATTTTTTAATCAATTTTTATTAGAAAATTTTCCGAGAATTCAATTATTTAAATACAAAAATCAATAATTTATTCAGTATTTTGTGTTTATTTACTCTCCCTGCAATAGGCAGGGTTCGAGACTCCCAGATACATTTACAAATCAACTTATTCTATATGTACAAAACTTCTTAACCTATAACGTCGCTCTTATTCCACATCAACAACTTAATCAACACGCAACTTAACCTATTCTCATCACACTCATCCACTCAAAATTCGCCAGTGCCAGGGCTTCCGTTTCCAGTTCCCTTTGTCCATACTGACTGATTCCCCATTAACGCCCCACCCCTTTAAATCCTAAACCTCCATCTTCCTTCCTGTCCTTCTTCATTTCTCCCCATTCACCCGATCATCTATTCCAACCTCAAGCACTCGTCCATTACCTTCTCTCACGCACCATTTTACCCCATCCACCCACACACATTCCCTACCCATTCTTACTTCTCTTCCATTCCTTCTTTCGATCCATGCCTTCTCTCCCAGTAACCATCTTATTCTCCTTTCCCTCCACGTTCTATCCTCATCTATTCTCTCAACACATCCTTTCAACCTTCCTTTCATCCTCATAACCTCCTCTTTCTCCTCCTCACTTCCCAGTTCTACTAACCACATCCTCGGAATTCCATTCGCATCCATACTCATCGCTTTCATCTGCCTAATATTAATTTTCACCCCTATCCTTTCAGCCAGTCTCCCCACCTCTCTTCTTCCTTCACTTAAACCTGCATTCATACCCCTAATCATTATATTTCTTTTTCTTTTATCCTTTTCCATCCATTCCACTCTTCTTTCCAGCTCATTCACCTTCTGTTCATAATATACACTTTCACTCCCCTCACTACACAATTTAACCCCCTTTTTCAACATAACCTCCATTTTCTTATCCTCTTCCTTCTTCTCTAAAATAAATTTTTCCAAATCATCCACTCTTTCTCTCATACCTTCCAACTCACTCGCCCACCTTTTCCACTTTTCCTGCATCCTTTCCATTTCCTCATCTAATTCATCAATTTCTTTACCCCTCTCATCACCTAATTCACACACCGTTACAAAATTCTTTCTCACTCTCACAAAACGCTCTTCCATTGCCTCATTCAACATTTCCACTAACTCCATCAAGTCCATACAGTCTGCACACGTCATCACCTTTCCATTCTTCCCAAACCCTCTTTTAAATATTGGCGCCTTTTTCTCAGTCTCTCGCACACTACTTAAATCAAATTCAGCTATTCCAGAAATCTACCTTATCATTCAATATTTCCCAATGTCTCTCTCTCTCTTTTCTCTCACTTCAAGCAACCTAACCTCACAACATTCACTTCTCTATTTTTACCTTTTTTATCACTCACACTTAACCACTCGCACACATACACTCTTTTTACTTTCACCACCACTCTTTCCTTTGTTATTTCAAACACTACACTACCCACCCTTCAATAAAATACTCAAAATTTTGCCAAAAACTCTTAACCCTTTACAAACGCGTGCACAACTCAACGGTACCGGAAACGGAAGTCTAATTTATTTAGTAATTGCATATTTTTTAAAATTGAATTTTTATGAAGATTTATCAAAATTTTTAGTAATAATTGAATTCTTTCGGCGAATTTAGAAAAAAAATTGTAAGAATAAATGCAATTTTCTATCATTTTATTTAAAATTTTATAAAAATAATTGAAATTCTGCGATAACTCTTGTTATTTATGAAAATAATTGAATTCTTGCAACGAATTTTATTAAAAATCTTTTTAAAGAATTGAATTCCAGAGAAAAATATTATTATTTATGAAAATAATTAATTTCTGTGAAGAATTTTATTCAAATTTTTTTAAATAATTAAATTTTTCAGAATTTTTAAAACTTTTTAAAAATAATTAAATTTCATCTAGAAATTTCATTAAAAAATTGAAAATAATTTAAATCTGACAAAGAATTTGAAAAAAAATTTTTTTAAATAATTGAATTCCTGTGAAAATGTTTATTTTTGAAAAAAAAATTAAATTCTTGGGAAGAATTTTATTAAAATTTCTTAAATAATTGAATTGCTTAAAAGAATTTTATTTTTTTCAAAAATTTATCAAAATTTTTAAAAATAAATTTTTAAAAATAATTGAATTCTCAAGAAAGAAAATAATTGATTTCTAGCGAAGAATTTTATTCAAATTCTATTAAATTATTGAATTCTCATAAAAAATGTATTATTTGTATTAAAAACAATTTAATTGTATAGGAAAATTTTATTAAAATTGCAATTTAATGAACTAAATCTTGCAAAGAATTTTATTTTAAATTTTTGGAAAAATTGAATTTTTCAGACTATTTTTTAAAATTTTCTTTATATATTTGAATTCTTTCGAGAAACTTCATTAAAAAATTTTAAATAATTGAATTGATGCGAAGAAATTGGTAAGTAATTGAATTCCTGTTAAATTTTTTATTAAAATTTTGTTTAAATAATAGAATTCTTTTGGAAAATTTTATTAAAATAGTAGATATCGAAAATAATTGAAATGAGGAAATTTTTTGAAAATAATTGAAATTTTGCCAAGAATTTTATTAAATTTTTTGAAAATAATTGAATTTTGGAGAAGAATTTTATTATTTATATAGATAATTGAAATTTTGTCGAGAATTTAAAAATTTTTTGAATATAATTGAATTTATGCGAAGTTATTTAAAAATAAATTATTGTCAAAAATAGAAAAAATTGAAGGGTTTGTATTAGAATTCTTGATAATTTCATAGTTTATAAGGCAAACAAAAAAAAAAGACAAAAATTCAGAATTTTCCTATAAATTCTAAAAATTCAATTTTTTCCAGTACTTTTAGTAAAAATCCCTGACTTTTCCCTGAATTCCTTGACTTCCCTGACTTGTGGCAACCCTGTTACACATAATATAAATGTCCTGGAAAAATAAGAAATTTTTCCTGGAATGTCCTGAAAATGTCCTGGAAGTTGAAGTCATATTTTCAGTAGACACCCTGTAAATCCACCTGAGCGTGTTAATTGAATGATTTCATCTCTTAACTGGAGAGTAGAAGATTTATCTGGCCCTCCAAGATAAACGTCGTCTACATAGGTATCATTCAAAAGAACGGGAGCTGCGTTAGGAAATCGTGACTGTTCATCATGAACCAATTGGCGAAGTACACGGATAGCTAAGTAGAGATAACTTTTCATCCCATATGTGACGGTATTCAGAGCATATGCTTGAATAGGAATGTGGATTGACTCTCGCCAAAGAATGTATTGATATTTTCTGTATTCAGGTGAGATTAATATTTCTCGAAACATGTTTGCCATATCGGCACATAAAACAAATTTGTGTTGTCGCCAATTCAAAAGAATAGTTGTAATCGAATTTTGGAGTTTAGGTCCAGCATGTAGACAATCATTTAAAGAAACTTGCGTAGATGTAAAACTCGATGCATTGAAAACTCCCCTTTCCTTGGTAGTTTGACTGGAATCACGACAGACAGGGTGGTGAGGTATAAATACGTTTTCCGAATTACTATCATTTACTGGACCCATACAAGTCATGTGACCTAACGATTCATATTTAGCCATAAATTCTTTGTACTGAGAAGCGAGTTGAGGATCACTAGAAAATTTTTTCTCTAATCTTTTTAACGAATTCAGGGCAGTGTGATAAGAATCACCTAGCTGAGAAGGAGATTTAATAAAAAGAAGATCGACCATATAGTGACCATCTGGTAATCTCGAAAATGTTTTTAAAAAATAATCTTCACATTTTTGCTCCGATTCTGTCAATTTATTTATTGATGGAACTTCTTCCAATTCCCAAAACCGATTTAACGATTTTTCAATATGATCATCAACACAAAGATGAACATTGATATGAAAGGCTTGAGCGGAGGGATTCGATATTGGTCCGGAAAGGATCCAACCTAACGATGTGGATTGTGCAACAAGATATCCTGATGAAGCTGTGCAAATTCCGTCCAGTAACACTCGACTGTATAAATCAGATCCAATTAACAGATCAATACGTTCCGTGGACCATAGACAAGGATCGGCAAGTTCTAAGTCACGTAAATTATCAGGAATGTTTGATAGGACAAACTCAGTCGGAACATAAGAAGTAATTTTTGGCAAAACAAATGCCCTAGTCATAAATGAATCAGTATTGGAATTGACGCCTTTAATAATAATTGGGACTGAATGAGAGACTTTATTTGAACAATTACCTCCTAAACCTGAAACAGCTATATTAGAATTTTTGCGAGGGAGTCGTAATAATTGACAAACTGAATCTGATATAAAAGTGGCATCGGAGCCCTGATCAAGCAAAGCGCGTATTTGAACTCGGCGACCATCAGACGCTTCAACGATGACACGAGCTGTAGCCAATAACACAGCAGTTCGGTTTTCATTAGATGCGTTAAAATGAGACAAAATAGATGTTTCGGTCTCAGACTTGTTTAGAGTTGTGTTATTAACAGACCTTTTATTGGCTTCCATATTTTTTGAATCGATGTCGGCTGTCAAACTGGTTTGCTCTCGATGCAAAAAGGAATGGTGAGGCTTTTTACACGTGAAACAGACATTTTTGCTTTCAAATAAACTTACTTTTAAATTGCGGGCAAGCATATAAATTATGTTCTCCTTTGCATAAACAGCAAACCAACTTTGACAGACTTTGATGAGAATGAATTTTCGCACAAGATGAAACTGTTGATTGAGGTACATTGGTTATTTTATTTTCAGTACGTTTTTTAGGGTTAACTGAAGCTTCAAGAGCGCGAATACGAGCGTCCAAAAATTTAATGAATTGATCGAGAGAAGGAGGATCCGTTGAATCACTTGAGACTAATTCCCATTGATCGCGTGAAAATTTATCGAGTTTATTAATTAGCAAAAAAACAGACAGATCATTCTTCTCATCAATCGGTCGTTTAAGATTAGTTAAGGCTGTGGTGACAGTGATAATTACGTTGCGCATGTTTTTTAAACTATTTAACCAGTCTGATGTTATGTCTGGAATTTCAACTATCTTTTTTAAATATTCATTAATCAAGGCTTTACAATTATTGTAACGTGATTCGAGATTTTTCCAAATAATTTGAAAATTAGCTGACGTGCCGGGTTGGTTTTGAGCAAAAATCAATGCTTCATCTCGAAGACTAAGTTTTAAATAATGCAAACGTTCTACATCCGAAATCGAATTATTTTCTATAACTAATGAATAAAATAAATCACGAAAAGCTAACCATTCACTATAGTTACCTGAAAACGTTGGTAATGTAATGCGAGGAAGTTGAACGGCAGATGTTGATCGGCTGGCAGAGTTAGGCGATGATGATACGATATCCTCCCCGTTTGGATTTGGTTGATTTGGAACTGGTTCTGGAAGTCGAGACAATATAGAATCTATGGCATCCTCGTAGATTTCTTCGAGTTGTGAAAATTCCTCTGGATCATATTCTTTGGTCGTTTCTTTGATTTTTTCCTTTGGAATCGTAGGCGGTTTTGCAATTAGCATGGCGTGGTTTCTTCGACATCTTTCCCAAAAATCCTGGAGATTAGATAATCGTCCAACTAAATATTGACGAGTAGGATTTTCTGCAGTGAGTATTCGATTGGAGATTTTTGTAGGGGAGAGGGCCCTAAGGTGGTCACCCATCTTTTGAACGACTGTAGATTTCAAATGGAATTATATATAAAGGTCAATAATACGGCGTTTGAAACTTTATCTTATTACCTAACTTCCTATCATAAAGTTTTTTTTTATTTCATTAATAAAAAAAAAGTTATGGCACTTTTTAAAAAAAGTTGAAAATTCGACTTTTAAAAAAGTGGCCCCAAGGTAATAAAAATTCACTAAAAAAGTTTTAAAAAAATGTAAAAAACGTATTACTAAGTTGTTTATTTAATATTAATTGTTTTTCAGGATCACAGAAACATATTACATATTTTTTTTGCACTTTGTCCTTTCGTCAAAAATGATACTTTTTGTGTATGTATTAGATAGGTAAAATTTTGAAAATAATTCTATTTTATTATTATTCATCATAAAACTTAAAAATTGATAAAATTCACATTCACAGTGATAAATGTTGATAAATATGGCGTATAAACATATTTTCATAAAAAATCAAAAGTGACCACCTTGTGGCCAAAAAAGTGTCCACCTTAGGGCCAAGAAAGAATTTTTTAAACGTTAATGAAAAAATTTTTTAAAGCACAATATTAATTATATTCATTTGGAATATTATTGTACGATATATAAAGATAATTATAACGATTTTTACTAATTTAAAATGGTTAATTTCGATGGTTTTAACACCCTGAGAAAAAAATTTCTCGATCATTTAAAAACAGAAATTTTACGAAGTTCACGTTACAAAGAGACTCATACGACTATTTACCTCAAAACTTTACTAAAATCTTTGTCTTCTCAAATAATAACAATAACAAAAAACATTTGAAGATACTAACTAATATACAAAAATTTTCTTAGGGTGACCACCTTAGGGCCCTGACCACCTTGGGGCCCTCTCCCCTAATAGAAGAGAACAGCGTTTCTTGTTCACTTTGAAGGAGCACATAATTTACTTGCGACATGATATAAACTTGCGTTGTTTTGCGAATAAAAGACACTTAGTACAGCGGGAAAAGCACAGTTTTTTCTTGTGTATTACACTAATAATTTGACAACATTGATTGTTGTAGTGATATTATATGCGAAATAACTTGGTAGATATGCGGTCAGTTAGCAAAAGTCAACGATTTTCTGCAAAGCGTTCACATGGCGTCACTTTACGAACAAAGTACTCAATGAAAAAAAACATTTATCTCCTTTTTTATCCGGCTCGAAGGACCATGTTTACTTTTGCGGTAAAAGGAGATAGAATTTTATTTTCTTTTCATTTATACTCAAAACTTTCTTTAATTTTAAAAACATTTAATACAAAATTATTAATATTACATTTTATGTCACAAAACGTGTTCTCTTTGCGAGATCTTTTCAATTATAACCTTTTCGTCCACACACACATCTCAGTAAAAAAAAGGTGGCGCTACGGTCCCAAGACGCTGCGCAGACAATTGGAAATGAAATTGGTGGGAAAACACTTAAATTCAAATAATTGCTTTATCACAATTAAACATGTAAGTTGGTGACGTATGCAGCGTCGTTTACCGAAATATGAACCCACAAAGTGTTTTATTTATCTTTTAACTCTGTATTTCGTCACTTTTTCCATTTTTGTCATTTTTAAACAATCTTTTTTTGCAATAAATAATTAAATTTTTTAATTCTTTTTTACACAGTTAAATGGAGCTTTATTTATGAATACAATGATAACAAAAACTCAATTTTTTCAAAAATGTCGCTTATGTATCTTTTTCCTCTGGACGGCAGCACACTGAGATCTTATGGTTATGAAAAGATGATCACTCTATACAATATATTTATTGTTATATAAAAAAGAAGAATTTCCAGTTAATATACAATATGAGTTATTAAACTGTAGTGCTTTGTGTTTATTAAAATTACGAATATTTTTAACAGAGCACATTTGCAGAAAATTTACAACGTATCACAATGATCAATTTTCGTATTGTTTCATATCGGCGTAGCTCTGTGAAGTTTTCTTTAATTTACTAAATTTCTATTTTACGAATGTGTAGGGGAGTATAGTCGAGGTTGGACCACTGTCTAGGTAGGCCATTTGCGTTTTTTGTCAAGTTTACTAGCGCCACCTTACTCGCATGCTTGTCGAAGCTTGTCTTAGTAAAACCTAACTTTTTGTTCAGTTACATTTTCGGAGAATCGAAAACTGTGTTTTCTGTGACGTCGGTACAAAAAAGGTCAAAAAAAGTTTTGTGCATCATGTGAAAAATCATTAATAAAAAAAAAAAAAAATTGAATCGTCAAGGCAAGCATGCAGAAATTTTGTGGGACTCATTGTTGAAAGAAAATCAAAGTGAAAAATCGAATCCCGAAACCTATTTCTTTTTGTTTACAACAATTCGATAATGTTACTTTCTGTCAAGGTCGGCCACTTTGTGTTTAAAATGCGCAAAGATGAGGACGAGCTACTTTATTTGCAAAAACTGCAATTCTGTATAACTCATAATATAATTGATCATCTTATTAATATTTTCATTTAATTTTATTAATATTTCAGCGCAAAATTTTTTTTTATTTATATTTATTTTTTTATATTGTTTATTTTTATTATTTTGTTATTTCATTAAGTTAAAAACTGTAAACAATAAAAAATCAATTTTCCGTAACTCCAAACATGTTATTTTATTTTTTAACGATTAATGCCCTTTGAATTTTAAACATGGCCGACCTTGACTGTAAGGACCAAACCTGGACTACAATTTTTTTTTTAAATCTTTATAACTTTTTCATTTAAAAACCAATCAATTTACTTTGTGCAGAAAAGATGTTCCTATTAAACAGGACTTTCCAACCATATACTTCAATTGTCCAAATTCATTTTTAAAAAAAAGTTATACACAAAAGTCAAAAAGGTGGCCGACCTCGACTATGTCCCCCTATAATTTGTATCTTATCTCAAAACTTGACGCGTCAACGCAAAAAAATAAAATTATTAATTAAAACAATAAATTTTTTTAACTCGATTTGTATTCTTTTATGCTAATATATTTATTTCTTGATAAGCTCAAAATTCTGAATACAAAAGTCGAAAAACTTGTTAAATCAGCAAGCTTTAAAATTTTAAATACAGGCAAACCTCGCTACGGCGGAAAGCAATTAGACGATTCCGCCGTAGAGAGGTTCGTTAAAATGCTTTTAGTGAGTGAACGTTCAGGGATGTATCAACCATTTTTAATCATAGGATCTTTAAATATGAAATAGAAGTTATGATAATTTATTAATAACCTTATTTAAAAATATGTATTAAAAATGATTGAATTCTTGCAAAGAATTTTGTCAAAAAATTTGAGAATAATATTGAATTCCTTCGCAGAATTTTATTATTTATGAAAGTAATCGAATTCTCGCGAAAAATTTAATTAAAATTTATAAAAATGTTAATTAAATTCTTTTGAAGAATATCTTTGAACTTTTTTAAAATAATGGAGTTTCTTTAATAGTTATAATTGAAAATTTTGAAAGTAATTGAATTATACAAAGAATTTTTTCAACTTTTTAAAATAATCGTATCTGTTAATAGGTAATTTTAAATATTATTTTGATTTTTAAAGTTTATTAAAATTGTATTGAAAATAATTGAATTCCTCAGGAGAATTTTATTATTTATAAAAAATAATTTAATTTTTGCGATGAATTTTAAATATAATTATTTATAAATCAAATATAAATTAAATAATTTAAATAAAAAAACATCCATATAAAAATTACAATTCGAAACTTTTCGGCCATGAATTTCATGGCACTCACACAGTCACAACTCTCACTGATATAATCCCTTCTACTTCTACCTGGCGAGTTTCCGCCGTATAGAAGTCCGCCGTAGCGAGGTTTGCCTGTACACCGAAAAAAATGCCTAGGACCCGTATACCAGGAATTGACTAGGTTTCCTAGTTACGAGAGGAGCCAACTATAGAATCCTGGTCAAAGTAATAAGATTCAAGCATAGTTAAAGTGACCAGGAAAATTAGTCGATGTAATCAGGACAAAATAGTCAAATTGACTAGGAGAATAATATTAGATTTACACTGTGTATCATAATTATTTGAAATTGCTAATCAAATTCTTATTATCAAATAAAAGAGAAAAACTAATTAAAAGAAAAAAGAAAAAAATTAATTATTATATTTGAACATATTTATATTTGACTTTGTATTTATATTCCTTGGAATTAATTTAAACTTATGAAATAAATATTTGACGCAGGGGGGACGCGAACACCTGAACCTAACGAATACGCACTTTGAAACCCGGAACGATAACCACTACACTAAACACGACTTGGTATTTTAATTTTTTAATAGACACTAGATTTTCCAGTCAAAATACAATACTTAATCAGATGATGTTTTATACATTTCAAGTACACAATTTTATACCCTTGCCAAAACTATTTATTTTTAATTATTCATGCCATTTAAATGAAAATAAATTTAAATACACAAATTATTGCAAAGGTAAATTTTCAAACATACTGCGCGATTAAAATAGTAAAAATGTTGTCACCACGTGCGTAAAAATTTCGACGATTTATATTGAAACCTAACCAAAAAAGTCTGAAAGAATTGACTAATATAATTAAATAGTTTACTTTCTAAAACATGGACTATATATATTTCCAGGGGTTCCGAGAAACCAGCAATTTTGATGTATGTAAGAACTCTATTTTATGTACAAAAAATAGACGCGAGTAATGATAAAAAATCGTTTTACGAAATCACGATGAATGACGCGAAAGATATAGAGGTAAACACTGTCAGAACAGAAGCAGACGCGTGCGCATTATGGAAATAGGCAAAATTACTAAAATCCTAGTCAATTTGACTAGGATTTACAGGGTTGTTTTTGCCAGGCTTGAATTTGTTGAATCAACCTAGCGATACTAACCATAATGATTAGGAATCCTTATTAATTTTACTAGATTAAGATTAACTATAGAGTCATAGTTAATAATACCATCGAGATTTTTTTCGGTGTATTAAAATTATGCTGACTTGTACTCCATTTTGTGTAAAAATTCTTTTTTTTGAAAAACGTGAAAATTCGAGTGAACCTAAATTGCTTTTTGAAAATTTTAATTATTTACACGGAGAAAAATGGTGCTGAGTTTCTAGTAAAAGTTCCTATGGAATAGAAATAATTCTACTTTTATATTAAAAATTACTATTCATAGTAAAATGTACTTCGCATGAAGTAAATATTACTATTTCTGGTAGTAAAAATTACTAATACCCAACGGGAAGTTGCCAATGGTAACGATTGGTTCAATAATGGGCCATGCTTGGTGCCCAATGGTTTTTTCTTGGCAAAACAATTGGCAACCATCATTGGACCACCAATAGTTTAAACTTGGGATGATCACGCTACTGCCAATGATCGGTAGCTAAGCATCGGTCCAATATTAGTTGCCAAGGAATTGCCAAGGAAACAAAATCGATTTTCAAAAGCTTGACTTTTTATTGGCAGCCAACAAAAAACCAAGGTTTTGAAAATTGATTTTTTTTAATTATTAATTAAAATTTATTTTAAAAAAATATATTTTTCAAAAATATATATTTTTTTTAATTAATAGAACATATTAATTTAATTTTTCACCTCTGGTAAAACAAAGGTGAAAGACTGATAAAAATTCCCTCACCGTATCTCACAGTGGAGGGATAACTGTGAATGTCTTTGCGAGAGAGGAGCAGGTACTTATAGAGCAGGTCACAAGCGAGAAGAAATCACTAGCATGCACTCTGGCGGCGATTGTCGGAACTGTTTTCTGGCGCGCATGCATATCCTGATATTATCGACACAGCGCTTGGCAACCAACGTTGCGCCACTTCCGACAAGCGCCGCCTGAGTGCATGCTAGTGAATTCTTCTCGCTTGTGACCTGTTACACTGGCTCTATAAGTACCTGTCCTCTCTCGCAAAGACATTCACAGTTATCCCTCCACTGTGAGATACGGTAAGGGAATTTTTATCAGTCTTTCACCTTTGTTTTACTAGAGGTGAAAAATTAAATTAATATGTTCTATTAATTAAAAAAAAATATATATTTTTGAAAAATATATTTTTTTTAAATAAATTTTTGAAAAATATATTTTTTAAAAATAAATTTGAATTAATAATTAAAAAAAATCAATTTTCAAAACCTTGGTTTTTTGTTGGCTGCCAATAAAAAATCAAGCTTTTGAAAATCGATTTTGTTTCCTTGGCAATTCCTTGGCAACTAATATTGGCCCGATGCTTGGCTACCGATCATTGGCAGTAGCGTGATCATCCCAAGTTTAAACCATTGGTGGTCCAATGATGGTTGCCATTAATGTTCCAATAATGGAACGGAGTTCGACCAGCATGACCCATTATTGAACCAATCGTTTACTTCCCATTGGGTAGTAATTATTACATTAGTCACTTTTAAAAATTGCTTTAAGAATTTTAATTTTTACATCGTCATTGTAAATTTTATTAAATTTTGTATTATTTTTTACATTCGATATGTTGTAAATATTACTTGTAGAAAATCTACTAATTACTTCTGCAAGAAACAGCTTTTACTATTGCAGAGAGAACTTTTTACTCGAAAAAGTAGTAATCCGTACCACTACTACTATAGACCTGTGTGTGTGATGAAGTCACTCACGCATAGAAAGGGTTTGCTGTGGCAGCGAACATTTTGCTGTCACATCAAACCTTGTTCGTTGAAATAGGGACAGCGAAAAAGTTCGCTGTGAGATCAAACAAGTTCGCTATGACAGCAAACTCGCATAAATTTTTACTAATGTTTTCTGTCACAGCTAACATGTTCGCTGCCACAGCAAACTTCTTAGCTGCGGTAGCTAATTTTCAGAGATTTCACAGCAAACATCTGTTTACTGCTGCAGCTAATTTCTTTTTTTCCGTGTACACGGAGAAAACTGGAGTATTCAACTAACTATCTGGAGGGACAAACAGACTATATTTGAGGTTAAATTTTTTGTAACCATCTCGAAGGGATAAATAGACACTTCGATGATTAATTTGACTAACTCGGAGGGAAAAGTTAACTATCCAGAGAATCAGGCTTAACACTCAAAACCTAACCGTCTAAGTTTGACTATTCAGTTTTCTCAGTGTACTGTCATGCCCAGCGATCGTATATTTTAATTCAGTAGCTTACACGGAAAAAATTAGTTGCTGAAATTTTCCGCGACTTTGTAAAAGACTCTCGGATTTAGTGGAAAGTATTTAAATTTTTAAAATCACTGAGTTTTAAAAATCATATTAACAGGTTGCAGGAAAAATAAACTACATTCGAAGAGAATTTGGAAAAAGGATTCGAAACTTTCAGCGTCAGTCGCGGAAAATGAAAACACAGCCGGCCCGCGAACGATTTGGCGACAGTCGCGGAAATCTTGTTCTATATAGTATTCTAAACTTTCATCGACAGTCGCGGAAAATGAAAAATTCGGCCGACCAATAAAAAAAAAAAATTCTTTCAGTTCTTATTTATTTTATTCTTATTATGCCTTATATTTAATTACACTTGTACATTTATACATAATCACGACACTTATCACATGTAATCGAACACTATTTAAACAGTAATTTCCTACGTCAAACTAAATAACTAACACTAACACGCATATTACCCTACGCTTTCGCAGTTTCGCACGCTACAAATCTACTTTTTCATCGTCCTTATATATTAAATGAAACATTTCTTTACCGCTTGCGAGAAAAAGTGCAATATTTTGAAAATTATAAATCTCAAATTTTTTTGCTCAACATATTCTAGAATTTTAAAGAGTATTTCAGTATGCGTTAAGGACTATTTTACACTTATTTCCATTTTATTATTTTTAATTTATCTCATGTATAGAAGAATTATAATATTTAATGAAAATAATAATTAAACCAAACAAATTTTTTTCTGTTAATTACTGTAAAAACTTCTTTAACGATTAACCCTTAAACCGCACCCTGGGTGTGCGACACCCATATTCCTGCTTTTTACACCAATATATCGTTTATATTTGCAAAAATTAAACATGTGTCGCTATTGGACGGTACATTTTGTACTTAAGTTTATGTTCCGTGAGTAATATTTGTCTCCCATGTATCTTTGCGTATTTGAAAACTTTATGAAGTTGAAAGCGAAAAATTTATGAGGGGCTGACACCTAATTTTCGGTTTGAGGTAATTTCAGTAGTTTAAAAAATTTTTTTTTTAATTATTAAAATTAAATAAATTATTATGAAACCTATTTTCCTTCAAAATAGACGTACTGAGCTATATAAGATAATTTTTCCAAAAGAAAATATCCTATTCCAGCTTGGAAAACACACTTAAAAGTCCCTGGGTGTCGCACACCCAGTGTGCGGTTTAAGGATGGATTCGGCAGTGTGCGGTTTAAGGGTTAATAATTATATTTTATATTATTGTATGTTTTTAATTATTTTGAATAATATGATTTGATATATTATATATTATTATAATAATCAATAATAAATTATAATAATTCATAATAAACAATCCTAAAAATTTTGAATATAAAATATGTAAATAAATATTAAAATATAATTCTACAATTTCTATAAATTTATAATGTGCGTATTGAAAGTATTATTTACAATTTAATTATAATGAAATGAGCTCGAGAGTGATTATATTTTTTGATGAAACAAAATATTCATTTAAAGTTGGTATTTAATTGTCACAAATTATTTTAAATTTCTTATCGGATTTTTAAACTCCTCCATCGTAAAGGTGCGCGATACCAATGAAAATAAAAATAGTCACTTTCTCATTGAAAAGTAATGATACCTGTACAAACTGTTTTATTTTTTATAATTTTTTTATTTAATAATTGATTTGAAATCGCTAAGAAAAAAATTTTAAAAATAAATAAATAAAAAATAAATAAAGAAAAATAAAAAATAAATAAAAATAAATAAAATAAAAATAAAATAAATAAAAATAAAAAATACGTAAACGAAGTCAGTCAAAATTATTTCACGTGACGTTTACCGCCTGAGAGTTTGCGCATCTTTTCTGCGCATCATTTTCCGCGACTCGTCGACGAAAATTTCTATCAAAGTGTTACAATAATTCTACGACTATTTTCCGCTACTAGGTTTATAAAAAGTCCTCAACTTTTTTCAGAGAATTTCTGATAGAAGCGAAGAGTATTTCAAAAAGTCCGTAAAGTTTTTTTTCATATCCGAGAGTCTTCAATTAGTAGCTGAAAACTTCAGCGACTAATTTTTTCCGTGTATGTAAATAAATATAGTAAAATTACAGTAATGTTAAAGTAAATTTTTTAGAGCAAAATTAATTTAAAATTACAGTAATATTGCACGAGCATGTAAAGTAAATGAAAATAACTGTGAAATGCATATCTAATGAATAAACAAGAAATTTTTTTTCATTTTATCGTTAGAAAATAAACTTTTTTTCAATTTTTTCTTAAGTATGTAATATTACAGTAATGTTACAGAAATTTTACCGGGTAATATTACTGTAATGTTACGTGCTACATGGGAAAGGGATATATGCAAATAACCGAAATCTTTTTCCATAGCCATTGCGTAGCCGTGAGGATTAGTGTAAATGCGTGCGATTTTAGGTTGCGTTAGATATAATTTAGATAGGGTTTGAATCTGTTTAGATGTTAAGATTTTCCGATATGTTAAGTTGCCCGTGCAGAAATTAAAATGTGGGCCTGATAGGATACTGACAGTTTTCCCGATCTCTGGTGTGGCTCTGGGTAGAGAAACTGACATAATAAACACACTGCAAAAAGTAGTATCTTATTTAAGATGTTTCGGTAGTCATTTCTAAGATGTTATTGTAGTCACTTTTTAGTCATTTAAAATATCTTAATTTAAGATACTAAAAGCATCTTCGTACATATTTTCAGCATATTTTTCGGGAAAAAAGTTTTGAGGTTAACTATGGGCTTATATGTAAGACATTTTATGCATCTTAGTTTTTAGTAACTTAAATTTTTTTCGCATCTTACAATTCACAAGTATCTTATCGCTAAACATCTTATTGAGACAGAAACATCTTAATTTAAGATACTTTAAAAAACTTACAGAAGTATCTTACTTTTTTAAGATAGAAGAAATATCTAAGACGTATAAAACATCTTAAAAATCAGTAAGATACTTTAGAAAACATCTTATTTTAAGATGTAAGATACCATTTTTCCATCGTACATCTTATTTTAAGATATCAAATAAGACACTTATTTTTGCAGTGCACAACATATTTATACATAACATAATGAGGTATTATAGTCTTTTTGACTAATTTAAAAGTGAAAATGATAAAAATAATATAATTTCAAGAATAGAAAAACTTAAAAATTTTTGAAAAATATAATTTTTGGTTTTATGATTAATTTATTTTTCTTTTGGAGGTTGTCGCTCCTTTCTGCCTCCTTAATTTTATAATATTAATAAATGTTATAATTTTTGTTTTCAAATGTATAAGTAATAATTAATATTTATTTAATAAATATTTTATTCAAATTTATTAATTATGTTTAAAAAATAGTTATTAAATATTGAAGGTGTTAAATTTAACAATCTCTCCGAATCATTTTCTTACTTTAAGCTAATATAATATAAAATAATTATTATTATTAAAATAATATAATATATATATACAAACCAAATGATAAATTCATCCTATAAATTAATAATTATTAAAATTCATTAAGTATAATTTGTTAATAATTGTTTATTAATTATTATTTTTTCAATTCATAATTTTTATTTTTAAATAAATGTATAATAATTAATTATTCAATAACTATTATTATTCGTTATTTATAATTTAGTTGTTATTATTAATAAATAAACTTTATTATAATATTGTACTTAAAGGAAAAAAAATTATATGTATTTTCGTTTTTTAAATATATTACCATAATTATTTTATAAAGTGTTTTAAAAGAACACGCTTTTTTAACTTAAATAACTCTATTAAAAAAGTTAATTTTAAAAAATTAAATTTATTTACATGCTTTTAAAACGAGGAAAACTGTCGAGGCCCTGATCAGAGCCACATTTCATATCTAGTGAACACCCCACTTAGGGTTTTGGCCAGAATTTCTGGTCAAACCCATAAGATAAAAAAATTCTTGAAAATGTAGTATAATTACTCCGTTTAATTAATTTCTTCAATTGTTTATAATTTTATTATGGGGACTAATTTAAAAAACCTAATTCATTTACACTTTATTCAAACGAGGAAAACTGTCGAGACCCTGATCAGAGCCCTATTTAATATCTAATGAACACCTCACTTGAGGTTTTGGCAAGAAATTCTGGTCAAACCCACAAAATAAAAAAATTATTAAAACGATAGTATAATTACTCTCTTTAATTGTATTCTTCAATTGTTCATTATTTGTTATTAAAAGTAATTTTAGAGATTTAATTTTTTTACACTTTATTTAAACAAGGAAAACTGTCGAGGCCCTGATCAGTACCCTATCTAAAATCTAATGAACACCCTACCTGGGGTTCTGGTTAGGAATTCTAGTCAAACCCCTAAAATAAAAAAATTATTAAATAACTAAAATAATGATTGCCTTTCATTGATAATAGCTTCTACAACAAAAAGGAATTCTAAAAACTTTATTAAAAAAAATTTAATAGGGGAAACTGTCCAGGCCCCGACCAGAACCCTGTTTTAAATAGGGCAAAGTGGGGCATTTTCTGCACGGGTGTTAATTGTAAGTATGAATATGATAAAAGAGTGAAGCTTATGAATAATGAATAATAATACACATGTAGAGTGTTAAGTACTTGGAAAAATATCTTTTGAACGCATTGATTATTTTATTTCAATTTATTAAAATAAAACGACACAATATAGCTCTCTACAACAGCATTTTTTTCGTCACGACGTGGATAGAAGCGCAGGCGCGCCGGCATTCGTTTCACCCGTCGGTGTGAGACGCGTCATTGTGTGGGTACGGATTACTACTTTTCCGAGTAAAAATCTTTACGAAATAGTAATAATTGCTCTGATACGTAATAAAAGTTGCTTCGCTCAGAGTATTAATTGCTCGGGACATTTTAAATATTACTCGGCTTTTAATAAAATTTAGATTCCTTGAAGTAAATTATACTTTTTTAAAAAAGTAAAAATCGTTTGAAAACGAAGCACACTGAGAAAACTGGATATTAAAACTCTTAATATACTAGATATTTAAGAAAAGATGCTAATGCATATCATCCATCAGATGTTAAAAAGTATAATCTGTAAATGTGAGGTTATGTTTGAACAAGTCTTTTTCCAATATCTTATAGATATTAAATTTGAACATCTAAGAAGTTTACATAGTTCACTGTCACAGATATTGACCATTAATATCTAGATAATAAGGCTTAATATCCATTTTTCTCAGTGCAAAAGTTACTATTTCTTGAGCAGTTTCAAAATTACTACTTTACAGTAGTAATTTTTCATCGAAAATAGTATAATTATTACTATTTATTTTTCTCCGTGTAGATTTAAAAAGTTTTTCGGATTTTGTTTCCGGAATTTTGAGTTTTTCAAAAAATGAATTTTTGCACTGGAGCATACTATTCAGCACATTTTTTGTGTGAATAAAATTGGCTAAATAACAATTCGAAATTTATCAGTGAAAATTTATTATACAAAAATATTTATAGTTAGATATAATTATTGAATTTCGAAATTTCAAAATCCTCATAACTAGTTTTAAATATAACTAAAATTTTTTATCTTATTTTAATAAAAGAATTACGAAGGCTAATGTTTGATATCCTCCCTCAATTAAATAAAATTAAATTCTAGATAGCTTCAAAAACTAATTATATAAAAATAATTCAAATTGATACGAATTAAAAACGATGTTTGTAAATAGAACATTTTAATATGCTATAATATTTTTACAGATTACTGTCAATTTGGTGATAAGTTGTATAGAGAAAAAACCACAATAGGGAAAGCTTAAAGGATGTACTGTATACAGTGGTTAATTCCTGTGCTGTTAATACCAAAGCCCGTTAATCCTGCACTGCTACAAACGCATGTTATGTTCATGGTGCTCTATTTGATTGGGTTCTTTTTAGAGCAAAAACCATGTACGATGTGTACAGCAATCTTTCTCACAGCAGTCTTTCTTATTTGTTACAGTGGAATAGGAAATTGTCTCTTCTGGAATAATAACTGTGAAAATGGTTGATTATAAAAAACATATGTATATTTGACGATATTAAAATTATTCTATTAATATTCATTGTTATAATAATAGCATTTCTATTATGTATGCAATGTACTAAAATTTAAATATTTTTGTGTAAAAAGTATTGAAATTCTCTTTTGAATCAATTATATTTAAGTACATTTTTAATTAAAGACATATTTAAGTTAAGGTACGTTATGAAACTATTTAAAGTTACTGTTTTTTAAATACTTACGTATTTTGAGAAATTTTTTTTATTATGTATAAATGATTTATTTTATGGTAATAACTGGAAAAAACTAATTAAATCTTTTACAATGTGGACATGCATTTTTCATGGGTCAAACATAAATTGTTAGAAATTTTTTTTATTGTGATACATAAACTATTATGATGACCTCTCGTCTTGATCTTAGATTTACTATATTTCTCTTTGTACATTTCATATATATTGACTTACAAATGTTTATTAATATGAAAAGAAAAATATTTTAAACTTCCTATTTAAGATGAAGTAAGCAATTTTTGTAACATGCAAATCAAGATTAAAAACTTCTATAAGTTTCTTTCCTCATACTTCGATTTAACATAATGTCAGTTTAAGTATATTTTTAATTACAAATATGTCATTAGTTTTATAATCTCATGTAGGAATTTGTACATAAATTTGATTCAATAAGTATGATCAATTATTATCATTTATGAATCAACAATAAATTAGTAATTTAAAATTTAACGATAATAATTATAAATGAACATTCTTTATTTATAATTATTAAATGAAATGACAAAAGGGATCAAACGCTAATTTCATGATTTTACAAGAAGTGAAAAAAATATGTTTAAAAATTCCGCTAGTACAATTTGTTTGGATAAAACCTACTAATTGATGGGAAAAACAAGTAAAAGTGTGCCGTTTTAGGGTTACGTTAAATGCGCATATTTTCTTTTAACATTAATTCTTAAAAAAATGTATAATTTCAAAAATTGAAGAAATTTGTGTTTTACTATTGAATTGACAACTCTATTAGAATAAAAATTGCCTTTAAAAAGTTGTCTGTTTTCAAGAAAATTATGATTTAAATGCTTAATTTTAAAGAAAGGAATTTCTACCCTCTCGAAAACGGACATTTTTTTTATTCACTCGATGGATTCACCAGGAAGCGTAAAACTCTATATAAGGTTATGTTTGTGTTGTAATGTCAACGTTTTCAGTATATTGTCATCATGAGATAACCAGCAATATATTACTGTTGCAAACTGACACTGCAATTGGAAAATGACGATTATAATCGTTAAATGAAGTAGAAAGTATTATTTGTTTTCAATATCATTATAGTAACGTCATAAAAACGTTAAATATTAAAAATATTGTTCTTATTATTTATTAATAATTGTAAACTCTAGTATCTACACCATTCCCTTTTAAATAACATTAAAATTAACAATTTTTTAAATGTACGCGGAAAAAATTAGTTGCTGAAATTTTCCGCGACTTTGTAAAAGACTCTCGGATTTAGTGGAAAGTATTTAAATTTTTAAAATCACTGAGTTTTAAAAATCATATTAACAGGTTGCAGGAAAAATAAACTACATTCGAAGAGAATTTGGAAAAAGGATTCGAAACTTTCAGCGTCAGTCGCGGAAAATGAAAACACAGCCGGCCCGCGAACGATTTGGCGACAGTCGCGGAAATCTTGTTCTATATAGTATTCTAAACTTTCATCGACAGTCGCGGAAAATGAAAAATTCGGCCGACCAATAAAAAAAAAAAATTCTTTCAGTTCTTATTTATTTTATTCTTATTATGCCTTATATTTAATTACACTTGTACATTTATACATAATCACGACACTTATCACATGTAATCGAACACTATTTAAACAGTAATTTCCTACGTCAAACTAAATAACTAACACTAACACGCATATTACCCTACGCTTTCGCAGTTTCGCACGCTACAAATCTACTTTTTCATCGTCCTTATATATTAAATAAAACATTTCTTTACCGCTTGCGAGAAAAAGTGCAATATTTTGAAAATTATAAATCTCAAATTTTTTTGCTCAACATATTCTAGAATTTTAAAGAGTATTTCAGTATGCGTTAAGGACTATTTTACACTTATTTCCATTTTATTATTTTTAATTTATCTCATGTATAGAAGAATTATAATATTTAATGAAAATAATAATTAAACCAAACAAATTTTTTTCTGTTAATTACTGTAAAAACTTCTTTAACGATTAACCCTTAAACCGCACCCTGGGTGTGCGACACCCATATTCCTGCTTTTTACACCAATATATCGTTTATATTTGCAAAAATTAAACATGTGTCGCTATTGGACGGTACATTTTGTACTTAAGTTTATGTTCCGTGAGTAATATTTGTCTCCCATGTATCTTTGCGTATTTGAAAACTTTATGAAGTTGAAAGCGAAAAATTTATGAGGGGCTGACACCTAATTTTCGGTTTGAGGTAATTTCAGTAGTTTAAAAAATTTTTTTTTTAATTATTAAAATTAAATAAATTATTATGAAACCTATTTTCCTTCAAAATAGACGTACTGAGCTGTATAAGATAATTTTTCCAAAAGAAAATATCCTATTCCAGCTTGGAAAACACACTTAAAAGTCCCTGGGTGTCGCACACCCAGTGTGCGGTTTAAGGATGGATTCGGCAGTGTGCGGTTTAAGGGTTAATAATTATATTTATATTATTGTATGTTTTTAATTATTTTGAATAATATGATTTGATATATTATATATTATTATAATAATCAATAATAAATTATAATAATTCATAATAAACAATCCTAAAAATTTTGAATATAAAATATGTAAATACAGTCAGTTCCCGCAATATGAATATTTCGCTATCTGACGAATTTCGTCAACTGACTTTTAATGGGCTTAAATCGGTTTCGCTACCTGACCAACCGTACTTTCACTTTTGACGCGCGCTCAGTGCCGAAAGAGCCTCCTAGTTTTTCGTGGTTACTCGTAGTGACAAGGCGGCATAAAAATTTTGTTTAGAGCCAAAAAAAAGTTAAAATTTGCTAGGACTACGTCCTACGTCCCTGAAATTGCTAGGATCTTGGTGGAGGGGGAGCGCTTGACGGGATGGTCATATACCGAATAAGCCACCAAGGAAAAATTCGAGACTTTAGTCAGATTGCGGGAACTCACTGTAAATATTAAAATATAATTCTACAATTTCTATAAATTTATAATTCGTGATCAGCGACCCCTAAAACCCCCGAGTAACAAGTTTCAAGCTGATCTAAACACTTTTAACAATTTCGTACATTCGAATCAAATTTTGAAAAAAAATTTGAACTTCAAATTCCATTTTTGAGCCGCCATTTTAATTTTTAATTTTCTCTATAGTCCTATCTTCTAGGCAAGAAGACTAGAGACATGAGGTAAAACTTCGGTAGTGGGGGTATGTCAATGCTGAATCGCTCAGCTGATGTATGGTCAGGCGTTTACTTTCAAAAAAAGTTTTCGCCGCAGTAGACCAGACGGACTTCTGCGCAATCTAACACACGTAAACACGGGAAAATATATTCTATACAAATACAATATGAAATATAACCGTGGCATGAAGTGTATTGAAAGTTAACAAAAAGTAATAGTCATAGTGTTGTGTTTATCTTTCTTCTTGTTACAACTTTTCACACAGCACGTTTTCGGAATTTTTAACTATTTAAATAACACTTAATTTAATAATCACTCACATTATTTCTATATATCCGTTATGACACACATTGTGTCTCTATTGCACTTTAAAATTAACCTCAAATTTAAATCATATCATACACATGTAAAACATATGGTATACAAGAATTTGAATGTGTGAGTGATGTGCAGAAGCACCGCGCCGGCGACTTTTCGAAACGAAAAACACCTGGTTAATGAAAGGCTTTTGACTCATCCCCACTACCCAAGTTTCACCTCCTGTCTCTAGCCTTTTTGCTTCTAGGTTATATATCTATGTCACGTTATTTGTAACATTTGGAATTATTTTCCCGCTATTTCATAGTAGAAAAAATTGAAAATTAAACAAAAATTTTAAAAAAATCGGACTTTTTTTATAAAAAACATTAATAACTTTTTGTTTATAAATTTTGACTTTTTTTAACGCCATTCGATAGAGCGCATATGAAACATAAGAAATGATGATTCGTGAATTTCTCTTTTGATTTTTAAGTACCGAAATAAGTCCTCAAACTTCATGCCAAAATTTTGTCCAGTTGGGCGTTAAAGGGTAAGTTAACGCCCTCAGGGTGGGGGTTGAAATTTCATTGATCTCTATATATAACTGGATAGGCGACTGTATCTAAAACTGCAAAATATCTAATATCGCTAATAATTCTCCTCGGTGCACCAAAAAGATTAACAAATTTTTCTATTTTATTTACAGTGCTTTTCGCATTGACATTTGACACTGGTGCAAGCCAAGCAAATTTAGTTAAATTATCGATTATTCCTAAAACATATTTGTTTTTCTTAGTTGAAGTCGGAAAAGGTCCCAAATGATCACAATGTATAATTTCAAATGGGCGTCTACCCGGTGGTATAGGATGGAGTTCCCCTTCTTTTCGACCAGATTTCTTTTTTGCTAAGATGCATTCTAGTGACAATTTTTAATATGAGTTTTTAGATATCGACGCATTTTCGGAAATTAATAAAATTCTTTGATTCGATTGAAGGTTTTATCTAGCCCAAAATGGCTTTGTAAATCGTGATACCTTATCGCAATAGATTTACGCATAGCTTTAGATACATAATACAATTCCTTAACTTCATCATTCAGTTTTATTTTTTTAAACAAAAATCCCTCTTTTAATTCAAAGTCATGACATAGTTGTTTGTCTTCTCTATTTTTTCTTTTTCTCCTTTTTTCAAACTATCAATAATAATTTTTATTTCTGGATCATTTCTTTGAAGAAGTAAAATTTCATCTTCACGAGTTTCAATGTATCGTATTTGATCTATCGGTTTTGATTCGTCTGTATTTTCCTCTACGGGCGCGCGCGAAAGTGCATCGACATGAGTCATTTTATCTCCCCCCATATGTTTCACTTCGAATTTAAATTCAGAAATTTCGCTAATCCAACGAGCCATGCATTGACAATCTGTTATTATATTAAATGTCATTGGTATTAGAAGTGATCTAAGTCTTTCTAAAGCCCATTTTATTGCTAACAGTTCGAGCCTACTTGAATGATATTTTGCTTCTTCCGCAGTAGTTTTTCTGCTTATCGCGTAAACCATGCTTTTAGTATCTCCCTTTTTCTCTGCCTGCAAAAGTATTGCCCCTAAACTTACACTCGACGCGTCTGTGTGTAACTCAGTCACTTCGGCCTTGGGATTGTACAATTTTAATTCTGGTTTTCCTGTTAATTTATCTTTCAAATTTTTAAATGCCAATTTTTGAGTTTCTGTCCAAACAAAAGGTAATTCATTTTTCAATAAGTCAGTTATCGGACTTGCAATTTTCGCAAAATTAGGTACAAACCTTCGAAAAAAACTGGCCAATCCCATGAAACGTCTGATCTCGTGTTTATTTTTCGGAGTTGGATATTTTTCAATAGCGAGTATTTTCCTCTCTTCCGGTTGAATTACCCCCTCTCCTAAAACGTATCCTAAATATTCTACTTTTCTCATCCCGAATTGACACTTTTTTAAATTTAACGTAAGTTTAGCTTCTTTTAGTAAATTAAGACAAAATTCTAAATTAATCATTAGTTCGTCCCATGTTTTCGCGTATATACAAGTATCATCAAGAAATGTAAATGCTATTCCTTTCTTTCGAGCGATCCCTAAAACTTTATTTATCTATCAATTTTGCGAAGTACATTGGTGCATTCTTTAAGCCAAATATGGCTCTTTCAAATTGACCGGTTTGGGTTTCAGTGATAAACGCAGTTTTTTCTTTTGCGTTTTCCTCTAGCGGTATGTGCAAATACCCAGATGCCAAATCTAAAATTACAAAGAATTTTGCATCTGATAATGTTTCTAATAAATTTTCAAAATTTGGTATTGGAAAATTGAATTCTTTAGTAATTTTATTCAATCTACGGTAATCAGGAATGGGACGCGGAGTTCCGTCTTTCTTCCTCTTTAGGAATACTGGGCTCGCAAATTCGGCTTTGGTTTCGGTAGCAATTCCCGCCTCTTTCCATTCAGTTAGAATTTTATCTAAGTCTTTTGTATCTTCCGGGTTTAATCGATAGGGTTTAATTTGAAACGGTTCACCACCTTCTTTTAATTCTATGTTTATTTTCAAAACGTCAGTACACCCCAGTTCAAAAATGTTATCTGCTATACAATCTTTGTATTTATTTAATATGTTAATTAATTGTTGTTTTTGATCTGAGGTGATATCTGGATCAGTTTTGATTTCTGATAGATCAATATTTTTAACGCGTTTTGCTGGTTCTCGGATTTTTTTTTTCAACCATGTACAAACTCCCCCCAATCTTTTGTCCAGCTTTGATGTGAACTTTATTTTCGCTAAAATTTGTTACTGGTAATATATATTCTTTATCGTTTGACAACACATTTATAAAATTTATACTACCCGCATTAATATCAACGTTTTCTTTTGAATAAATTTTATTTTTCGACTCGTTCTCTTTTTCAAATATACTCGGATCAACATTTTTAAAATGCAAGTTATGCCCTACGCGTTCATATGCAATCTAGAATGCCATCATAGAGCTGTGCGGTATCCGGAACAACTTTAAAAGTAATTACTTTAGGATTTAAACCGTCGAGAATTACCGTTTCAGTGACTGTCCCCGGTGACCAAACTTCACTGTTACCGAACCCTCCCAATTTTGACTTTTCTCTTGTCATTTGAAGATTTTCGTTAAGAACCACAGACCCTTTTATAGTACAAACCGTAGCCCCCATATCAAAAAGAACAGTTATTTTTGTATCATTTATTGTAATTTCCCTCACAAAATTATCAAAATTAGAATTATTGGAATTTGTACTATGTACCAAATTTATTTCCTCTTTAGATTCACTTTCTCTTTTAATATTTACTTTATCGCAACGCGAGGCAATGTGTCCCGGTTGTTTACAAACAAAGCAAGTCATCTCTTTACGCGGACCAGTACATACATTAGCTAAATGTTTCGTTGAACCACAACGATAGCATTTCCTTACCTTGTTCATCCAGCTAGATTTTGATACCTCGTTTCCCTCTCCTGACGTTCCTTCTTCCTTTGAGTCGCTTTTCCCCTCTTTCCCTGCTGCGTGATTGCTCGATGTCTTCTGAATCCGTTCATTCTCGTTCCCCTTCCTCTCGTTGATTCTCGATCGTCGACTATTCTCCATCCTTTCGTATCTTAGAATTTCGGGTAGAATCTCGTCCGTGCTGTCGAATATTTGCCCCAGGATGTGATCAGCCATATTTCTAGACCATAACCCGGCGGCAATTTCGTTACGTATTTCCGCTACTGTTAAGCTGAGTCCAGAACACAGCTATATTTTGTCCATGATATATTCTTGTACACTCTCTTTGTACCCTTGTACACGAGCCATAATTGATTTCAGTTTTTCGACAGGGCTTCTACTATACAAAAACGTCGATTTGAACGACGTTCTACAAATATAATAATCGTTCAGAGTTGAAGATTTCGATAAGAGCCATTTTTGTGCTGCCGATTTCAACTGAGATTTTGCAATGCTTAAAGCTATGGCGTCGCTCCAGTCATGAATTGTTTTCGAAGTTTCTAGTTCAGTCAGCCATGCTTGCGCCTTCTCGGGGCCCTCCGTACCATGAAATTGCCTAATAACACCTTTTGGATCTGCAAAGATTTGATGAACTTCGGCCGGTACATATTTTTCCCTGTTGATTAATTAGTTCTAGATGTTGAATTTGTGCTCTCATATGTCCTATCTCCTTTTCGTAATGTCTTTTTCCTTCACTTCTCCTAAACTTTTGTTTTTCCACTTCGATGGAAAGTTGGTTGATAGTCTCTTTATCTCCCATTGATAGTTGAGATACTTTCATTCGTTGGAGCTCTGTTGTAAAGCCTAGAAAGGGTTCATTTGTCGACTCGTTGTCTGCCATTTTGTGAAAACCATTCCTAGCACTATCACTTAACACAAGAGTTTAACATCCCACTTCTGATTTATTAGATAAAGATTTATAAATAATAACAAAAACACCTTCACTTCTATTTTAAACTAAACAGTTTATTAATAGTAAAATAAAATAATTAGACAAAATAGTAATTATTAGGTTTAGTTCGCTTATACAAGCCTTTTCACTTATACGAGTCCAAGTCCCAAAACCTTTCTGCTTTTCAATTTCACTCAACTTGAATTTTTACGCATATCCCTTCTTTTTCCTACTTAAACTTTCGTCACATGCGCATTTCATTAAATAGAAATTAAATATCATTTTGAATTGCTAACATATACAAAAATGGTAAATTAGAGTGTCAAAGTTTGCAATGAAACAACATTTGACTATGAGTAGAGAAAGGTAGATTATGCGATTGCATAATTTCTTAAAATCGAGTAGAAACATTATAATATTATGTTAATTCATGTTTTAAACCTTTAACAACATGTTTCTAGAGCGCATAATAATATTTATAATAATATAATAATAATATAATAATATTATAATAATTGTAACTAGACCTTTTTCAACAATAATAAATATCGTAAACAAATAGGTATAATTTGCTAAACACGGGAATATTTATAAACAAATGAAATTTTATAAACAGAATTATAAACTTTGAAATAAATAAACAAACAACAGAAATAATTACTTATACGATAAGCCAAAGATTTCTAGTCCGAACAATACATTTTGAAATTAATAATAATATGTTGATAAAATAATAAATAAAAGGAATTTTTCATAAACAAAAATGTTGAGCACCAGTCCTTTCTTGGGACAGTTTCAAAAAGGCGGATACTAAATATCCAAAGTGAACAAATAATAGGTACTAAATACCCAAAAAAAATTAAAAGCAAGAACAAAAGCAAAAATAATAGAACTAAATTCTATAAAAGACAATAAAAATTAATAAAATTCCTTGAATTAAAAATCTCAACGTTAATATTAATTTCGATGCCGGTCGACTAGCAAAAGACGGAGGAGGGGGGATTCGAGAAAATCATATTCAAAATATTACATTTAATAACAATTTATTATAACATTCAGATTTGTAGATAATTTTTACAATTACTCAAAATATTCAATTACATAAACAATTTCTCAATAATGGTCTTATTAAATTAATGTGGTCAGCCAAACTTATTATTACAAAAATACAACTTATATCTAAAATATTACACTTAAAATTGGGGAAAACAGGACAAAACAGTTTGTCAAAATCATTAAGTTTCTCAAAATAAGGGACAAATTTTATTATAAATGGGACAAATTAATTTATTAAAGATAGGGATTTTCTCAGAAAATAGAATATACGGGACAAATTAGATAAATAATCATTATAAATAGAACAACTCTATTTATTAATTAGGGGTTTTTCTCAATAAAGATCGAATATAAGGGACAAATTTATTAATTAATTTTATCAATAAAATAAAATATAAGGGACAAAATAATTAAATAATAATTATAAATAGAACAACTCTATTTATTAATTAGGGGTTTTCTCAATAAAATTGAAGATAAGGGACAAACTAATAAAAAAAGGGACAATTCCATTCAATCAGAAAGGTAAATTTCATAAATGGGACGAAATAATTGCAAATGAGACAACTTCATTTACAATTTTCACAAAATTAACACTAATTGCACAATTAATTGAAATTTCATAAAACATAACTGAAATTAAGAATAGACAAAATTCTGAGAAACACTGGCAGCATGGTCAAGCGAGAATAAGAAAAATTTAATAAAACGAATAACTCCAGATTTACACATTATTTATTTAAATAAATAATTTTTCATAATAATCAAAAATAAAAGGAAGTAACTTAGAGTTAAAAATGAGCAAGAAAACCAGAAAACTCTCAAACTAGTAATATATTCTCGCTTGGCCATGAGGCCGGCTGAACCATTTGTTACATTGTAATAGAAAAGTAAAAGGGAAAATTACATTTTATAAAAAGAAAGAAAATTAGGGAAGGTTACAACTGGACTTACATTTCAAAGATAATTAACCCGAGGATTGAGGCTGCGATAGGCGTAGTCCAGAAGTCCAAGAAGAACACTTTACACTTTAATTTAATTGATTTAAAAATTGAAAATTTTGGAAGGATGGCGTAACAAAATAGCGAACTGCTGTCCTGGTAGGCTGCTAAATCTAAAGAGAGCGATACGAATTTTCCTTGGAGCATGCTGCCGTGATTCCTCATTTGGTTAACGTTGTAGTTTTCTGCTGTGGGTAAACGTGATGAGGAATCTGCGCAAGTGTGAGGATCGTTTTCTTCTGCTTCAACCGGGAAATGTGTTGATTTGAATTTTCTTGATAATATTTTCATAAAAGAAAATATGACAACGTAAATAAACAAATTTAATAAACAAATATTTTATCAGAATTGAGAAATTGTACAAGGGAGGTTATTTGTTTATAATTTTTCAGTTAAAATTATGTTTACAAATTTCTTGAAAAATTTGCCACTTCACATAATATATTAATATAATAATAATAATAATAATAATAATAATAATAATAATAATAATGAGGGTAAACTCTGTGAAGAGATACCAGGATGCACTCCCTTTGCGGAAACTTCCTGCTATCTTGGAGAGACACATCGACCTCCACGTCCGAACATACATGTTCACGTGCCCTTGGATATCATAGACGTCGCATCAATGCTCCGGCAATGCTATAACGTTTATGTAACTAACGGAGGCGGTTCAGGGTCCATCTTGGCCAGATGGTAGTACCCTGTTTAGGCTCGATCGTTCCCTCGATACGGGGCAAAGAATTAAAAAAAATGATGAGATGGATAAAGAATCAATTAAATTACTCCAAGTGGGTACCTCTGTAGAGGGTAATCCCACCACCGATTCTGATCGGGTTGAAGCCCCGGTAGTCGGTGCAGACGGCTCCAAGGATTTTGGAGGGAGCCAAAGCAAAAATTCTGAGGATGTGGGACTTAGCAGATTCGAAGAAAATGTTTTAGAACAGGTCGATCTGATCCCAAAAATACTTGACAGCATGTGGCGTGCTTGCAGGAAACAAAGAAACATTAGCAAGGATGTTCAGGATGGAATGATGGAATTGGGGAAGGTGCACGAGGTGCTTCGCAGTAACCTGCGTTTTATACCTAGGCCCTTCATTAGCCCAAGCAAACCAGAGTCGAATCCTGAAATTCCTAGATCGATGTCTCACGCCACATCTGGCGAGAGCAAGCCCATCGACCCAAAGAAGCGCCCTAGAGAGTATGAAGGTCCGGAGACTGATTCTACTGTGACCACTCCCAAGGGTAAGAGGGTTAAGAGCAAGGAGACCAAGCCAAACCCTACTGTTATGGAGACGGAGGTGAGTAAGGCTGCTTCGGCCAAGGTTGCTTCTTATTCGGAGGCAACTGTGGAAAATAAGCCTGAAAACGAAAAGGACTTTGAAACCGTCTCCAATAGGAAACGAGCGGCCCGTAAGAGAAAGGCCTTGAAGAAAGCGGAGGAGAGGGAGCGACTTCAGAAGCGCCCCCCCAAAATTAGAACAACGGAGGCAATAAAAATTTCGGCCCGGAATCCAGAGACCTACTATGATCTTATAAGGCTGGCAACAACTTCGGTAAATCCAGAGGAAACTGGCACAGAGATTGTGAAAATTAGGAGAACTCTTAAAAAGGAGGTTCTCGTTGTGGTAAAAAAGGGGGGTGAAACTTCAAAGTTCGCTCAGAATCTTACCTCCGTTCTTCAGGACAAGGCCGAGGTTACGGCTCTTGTCAGTAAAAAGACCCTCGAAATTCGGGAACTTGACGAAACAACTTCAGAAGAGGACGTTTTAACCGTCTTAAAGCAGAAGTTGCAAAAGCCCGAGTTAGATGTGACTTGCCGACTTCTGACACGTTTTGGTGGTACGAAAGTGGCACTAGTACGCTTGAGTGAAACGGACAGCGAGAGTCTGCTTAAGCTAGGCAAAGTGCGTATTGGTTGGATAAACGCATCCATCCGAACGCACTTAGAAGTGACAAGATGTCAAAAGTGCCTAGCCTATGGACACGTGACCCGAATTTGCAAGGGCCCCGACAGAACAAAAAACTGTCGGAGATGCGGCGAAGCGGGACATTTCGCCAAGAGTTGTACTGGCGACAAGCCAAAGTGCATTACGTGTACAGATTTGGGAAGAACGGAAGTCAACCATATCCCTGGAAGAATTTCCTGCCCGGTTTACAAGGAAGAACTGGAGAAACTTAAAAGGGCAAATCCCTAAAGCTCCTTCAAGTCAACCTGCATACAAGTAAGGATGCACAGGTGCTCCTGATGCAAACAGCTAGGGAAAATGAGGTCGATATCCTGTTCTGCAGTGAGCAGTATCAAGGAAGCGACCTCGCACCTTGGTATCAGGATAAGGCGAAGAGAGCCGCCATCAAGCTGTGCAACCCAGAATTGCGGGTTGACAAGTTCTTGGAGACAAGCAGCGGGTTTGTGTGGATAGAGGTGGCTAATATACGTATGTATAGCTGCTACTTCTCACCCAACGACCTGCTGACCACCTTCGAAGCCAATATAGAAGACCTAGAATCGAGCCTCATAGAATCCAAGCTGGATGTCATCATCACTGGCGATTTTAATGCAAAGTCGCCAGAGTGGGGTGAGACGAGGCTCGACAAGAGAGGAATTCTGATTGGAGAAATGATCTCCAAGAACGATTTATTAGTTGTAAACCGGGGAAAAACATGGACGTTTAGACGAGGTGCGATCGGATCGATTATAGATCTAACGATCGCATCGTCTAATATATTTAGCCGCATAAGCGACTGGCGGGTCTCTGAGGAATATACCGCAAGTGATCACCAGTACATTGAGTTCTCAGTCTCGATGGGAGACATACGAGGAGGAAAAAGACAGGATGCTCCTAGTCGCAAAACCTCCTCGTGGAACATTAAGAAACTCAACAAGGAGAAGTTCAGCCGGTCCCTAGAAGAATCTATCTTAATTGAGGATTCTGGTTGGGTGAGGAGGCCGAAAAGTCTAAATGGAGAGGTGCGAGCGGTGCGAAATATAATCTTCACCGCTTGCAATGCGTCGATGCCACGTCGCAAAGGAGCCTTTCCAAGGAAAAAATCCTTGCACTGGTGGTCAGAAAGGCTGGCCTCCTTGAGAAAGGAATGCCTCAAAGCAAGAAGGACATATACCCGATCTAAGGGAGATCCCTTGCTGAAAGAGGCTTTCAAGGAGGCGAAAAAGAACCTCAAGAAAGAGATCCGTAAGTCGCGACGCCGTAGCTGGAAGGACCTAATCGAGGAAGTCGATAAGGACCCATGGGGTCTGGCTTTTAAAATCGTGACTAAGAAATTAGTGACGAGGCAAAAGACCCCCGGCCTGGACAATCCCGATTGGGTCAGAAAGATAATAAGTTCTTTGTTTCCTCCTGCAGAACCATACCTTAGACGGGACTGGAGTTCTTGCAAAGTCGGAAAGGAAGAGCTCTTCACACTTAGCGAATTGCACAAAGCAGGCAAAAGATTGAAAACAGGCAAGGCGCCTGGAATCGATGGGATAAGTAACGAGATCCTAAAGTTGGTAATCGACACTTCACCCCAGATTCTGCTTCGATGCTTTAATCTTTGCCTTGAGAGAGGAGAGTTCTTCCGCGACTGGAAGCGACAGAGGTTAGTCCTCTTGAGGAAAGGCGAAAAACCTCTAGATAAAGTCTCATCATACAGGCCTATATGCCTGCTAGATACGATGGGTAAACTTCTAGAGGATATGGTTCTGCAGAAAATGCAAAGCCACTTGACCGAAGAGAATCGTTTATCAGATCACCAATTTGGTTTCCGTAAAGGCAAGTCCACAGTTGATGCCATCCAGGCAGTTGTGGACAAAGCCAAAGCAGGAAAAAACAAATTGGGACCTGGGAAAAAGAAGAGCTTCTGCGCGTTGGTAGCAATTGACATACGCAACGCGTTTAATTCCGCAAGATGGAAAGATCTCATCGAGTCGATGGAAAAGAAAAACATGCCGCCCTACTTGTTGCGGATAATGGATAATTATCTTAGCGACAGGTGGGTTATATATGAGGGAGACACCTGCACTCTCAGGGAAGAGATGCAGCGTGGGGCTCCTCAAGGCTCGAGGGTGGGTCCATTTGTATGGAATGTATCTTACGATGATTTTCTGCGAATGGATCTACCCGAAGGTGCGATGATCATCGGCTTTGCCGTCGACGCGTTGTTCGTGTGCACTGCCGAGAGTGAGGAGGCTCTTGGGACATTGGTGAACGAATGTCTGCGACTAGCAAAAAGCTAGCTGGTTACCAGAGGTCTTGAAATGGCCCTGGAAAAGACCGAGGCACTGCTGGTCACAGACAGACGTGGTTATGAGCTCCCACGAATCGTGATAGACGGATTCGAGGTCAAGTGGAGTAAACAAATTAAATACCTTGGTGTGGAGTTGGATGGAAGGTTAAACTTCCACCACCACATGGCTACGGCGTCAAATAAGGCGATCGAGTGTGCGGCTAATCTTTCACGGTTAATGCCAAATGTAGGCGGACCCCGTGAACAAAAAAGAAGACTGGTGGCGAGTGTCGCCCATGCTAAAATGCTCTACGCAGCACTAGCGTGGGCCCCATCCCTGAGGAGTAAAAGATGTGTTACCATCTGTGAAAAGATACTGTCGGCGCAGAGATCGATAACAACGCGTATCATCTCTGCATATAAGACAGTATCTACGAGTGCTGTGCAGGTCCTTGCAAGTGTCCCGCCAGCAGATCTTTTGGCGAGGGAAAGGGAAGAAATGTTTCTCTTTTCTAAAGAAAGCAGTTCCTTGGATGAAGAAATAAGACCAAGCAAGGGCCTGATCCGCAAAGAAGCGAGGCACAGGCTCATAGAAAGATGGCAAGAAAGATGGGATGGTGAGGAAAATGGTCGATGGACTTATCGCCTTATCCCGGCACTCGCCACCTGGATAAATAGGAAACACGGTCAGGTTTCCTATTATATGACTCAGGCGCTCACAGGTCACGGGTGTTTTAACTCGTACCTGTGTCGCTTTAAATTACGCGAGGACGAGGTGTGTGCATATTACCAGTTCCCTGAGGACAACGCGGAGCACACCCTCTTCTCATGCAAGAAATGGGACTTGGAGAGGCGGGCCATGTTTGAAGGTGTAAACAGTCAAGTTACACCGGAGAACATGGTATCGCTGATGACCCAGTCAGAAGACAATTGGCGGCAAGTCGAGAACTTCATAATCTCGGTTATGTCGAGGAAGGATCTCGACGGCCGCCAAAAAGCGTAATTTAAACAGCTTTTAATTCGTTTGTTTGTTTTTATTAATTTATTTTGTGATTTCTTTGTCCTTATACATTTTTTAATTAAGGCCTTGGATCCAATAACTCGCCCGACGCTCGGAGACACGCGCTAATGCCAGTCGGGTAGCAGTGAGTGGCACAGAGGCGCTCACTGCTCACTGACTGGGAGTTGCGCGTTCCTCCGAGCGTCGGGCGAGTTATTGGATCCAAGGCCTCAATTGTTTGTGTTTTTTATTCATCTTTGTACAGTTTTATGTTTTTAATATTTTATACGCGTTTATTTTTTCTTTTTTTTATATATCCGTTTATAATTTTATCTTTTGACTTTTTACACTAAATTACACATTTGTTATTTTTAATTATTGTTGTGCTGTTAATTCCGCTTTTATATTAAAATAGTTTCAAAATTTTTAACTATTGACGCAGGATAACCGCAGAGAAAAGCAGAAAGTCGCAATAGCGACAGAGTTGGAGCGCCACCCTCGAAGGCTAAAGTCTTACGACAGTTCCGAGGGAGGGTAAAGGGCTCCAAAAGAAGGGTTACGGGTTTTAGTGGGTCGGGCTGGTAGTAGGTCGCCAGTTTATTAAATTTACTATAATATATATATTTATTTTTCTTTTTTTTATATTTCCTTTTGTTTTATCATACCAACCCCACATAACCTTGGAGTGCGGAATCCAAGGTATCTGTAGGCAGATTTCCCAAAAGTCCCTAAGCAAAAAAAAAATATATAAAAAAATAATAATAATAATTCCGTGCCCGGTTGGAACTTTTGTTCCAATTGGCTAAATCCCTCACTGGTTCCGATCGTCAAGCGCATAGCGTGGGGACGGTGACCAGTGGCCCAAGGATGCAGGAGGGCAACATCGCGTTGGGAGTGCCACAGATCATCGTGGACAGGGCGGGCGGGCGGAAGAGGCAGCAAGCATTCTAGAAATGGAAGAAGAAGTCAGCAAGATGCTGAAGTCCTGCGAAGTCCAGAAGAATGTCAATAGGACAATTAAGGATGGACTTAGAAGCATAACATCGCTCATACGGGATGTGAAGGAGAAGCACGCAGCAGCGTCCAGAAAAGATGAAAAGTTCTACCAGGGGTTAGCCTGGTCAGAGGATGCACGAAAGGACCGAAGAATGAGACGTGACCGTTTTAATGCAGTAATGCTTAAAAACGTTGTCCTGGAGTCTCAGAAGCGGAAGAGAAGTGATCCTGAGAGTACGAAGGACCCAAAAAAAAAGAGGGAGGAGGGACCTTCTAGAAGGTCCAAAGGTAACGAGACCAAACCGGCACCAAAGCCAAATCCAGTTAAGAAGGAAAGAGCCACAGTGGTCGTCAAAGTGGCTGAAGGAGCTACCTTCGCCGAAGTGCTGGCGAAAGTTCGAAAAGAGGCTGACCTGGAGGCCAGTCAGACAAGGGTTGTGTGAGCTTTACCCACTAAAAAGGGAGACCTGCTCATTAAAATTGGGGGGTCTTCAAACAAGAAGTTGTTCACCGAAGAGGTGACAAAGGTGATCGGCGATCTGGGTAAGGTGCAGATGGCGGACCGGCGAACTACGTTGGAAATCCGCGATATGGATGCCCTTACAGAAAAAGATGACGTACTGTGTGCCCTGGAGAAAATTTCTACGGTACCAGCAGGAAGTAGGAAGGTGACGGTTCTAGGACCAAACAAGCAAGGAGTAAAGCTCGCTGTCGTGGCCACTAATCAGGAAGACGCTGATAAGCTGGAGAAAATTGGGCACATAAAGATTGGGTTCGTCTCCTGCAAGATAAGAAGCAGAACTATGGTCACAAGGTGTCATAAGTGCCTTTCATGGTTGAAAGAAAAACGAAGTAAAAAATCGAATCCCGAAACGTATTTCTTTATGATTACAACAATTCGGTAATGTTACTTACTGTCAAGGTGTGTTTAAAATGCGCAAAGATGAGGACGAGCTACTTCATTTGCAAAAACTGCAATTCTGTATAACTCATAATATAATTGATCATATTATTAATATTTTTATTGAATTTTATTAATATTTCAGTGCAAAATTTTTTTTTATTTATATTTATTTTTTATATTGTTTATTTTTATTATTTTGTTATTTCATTACGTTACAAGCTGTAAACAATAAAGAATCAATTTTCCGTAACTCCAAACATGTTATTTTATTTTTTAACGATTAATGCCCTTTGAATTTTAAACATGGCCGACCTTGACTGTAAGGACCAACTCATTTTGAAACCAATCAATTTACTTTGTACAGAAAAGATGTTCCTATTAAACAGGACTTTCCAACCATATACTTCAATTGTCCAAATTTATTTTTAAAAAAAAGTTATAAACAAAAGTCAAAAAGGTGGCCGACCTCGACTATGTTCCCTTACTGAGAGCTCAGTGCTATTTCAGGGAAAATTTGCTGCGTTTCAGCACTAAAATTGTAATGGGTAAAATTACCTGCAAAAGGGTCGCTATCGGTGATGTTTATGGCCTCACCGTCATTAAGTTGAAGGACGAATATTTCTTTGTTAATGTTAAAAATAATTTTTATTTATGTTTCAACATTATATTTGTTTTTCATGAACTCAGATTCTTTACAAGTAATTATTATGTATGCTAAATATTCATGTTAATCTAAATTCAAAAATAATATCCGTTTTTACGTAACAATTAGAGTTTGCGAGATAGTTTATAACTTTTTTAATTAAACACTTTTTATAATGAATTTTAGATATTTGTAATCATGAAACATCACAGATTAAAATTTTTTTGTTTTGAAAATTGAATTATTTAAATTGTAAACTTTTTAAGCCATAAAATTATAATCCCATACAACAATAGGCTTTCGGGTCTATTGTTAAAGCAGGGGTTGCAATATAATTTTAAAATTTAACAGGAATTTCTTTGACAATTTTAGTAGGGGAGAGTCTCCAGTTGTGAGACAGCTCCAGTTGTGAGACAGTCAATTTTTTTTAACATGCAATATTAAAAAGCCGATTGGTTTATATAAAAACATTTCTTTTTATATGAGCCAACTTTTTCGTGTACGCCGAAGCGGATATATAAACTGTTTTTGTTAAATACCAACACTGTGTGTGATAATCGACTAAAAAGCGTTTTTTCAATAAATGCAAAGTACTTTTTTCCAAGTTAATTAATTGGAAAAGGTAAATGTAATGCATTTTCTTTTAGTGTTTTCCTTATATTTTGTGATGTAATATTGCATTGTTCCAATCTACGGTTGGAAATAATTTAATTTTCCTTTTTCAAAATAGCGATAATTTCTGGGTGTGAGACACAGCATATCACCAGTTGTGAGACGGTGTCAACACCCATCTGGGCAGCATAAAAAATACGACTTTGCAGGCATACTATTTAAATGTTGTTTTGTTTTTTTTTCTAGTATTTTTGGGTATGTCAAGTGAAAAAAGTCAATTGATTCAGAAGAAATCAATTTTAATGCTCTTGTTGAAGCTATTAAATTGTGTTTATTTGATAGTCATATTTTGGCAAATAAATATTATTATTTAGTATATAATAATATATATTATTAATATATTTAATTATTTCTACTAAACATAACGTTTTATGTCAAACTTATTAAATTTTAGCAATTTTTAATGAGTGTCTCACAACTGGAGACATTTTTTTTTTGATAAAAGCGATGTGCTCGGAAAATGTATCGTAAAATTTTTTGAGTTCATCGAAACACTACACTTTCTTTTAATAAAAGTTGCGTATTTCTGCTACCTTTCGAACGGTGTATTTTATTTACAATTTCGTTAACCCGTTTACAATTTACGGGTCAAAAATAAAACCCGTCTCACAACTGGAGACTCTCCCCTAACCTTTTTTTATTTTCACTTCCAAACTGTTAACAATGGTTTGTTGACATAACCTACATTTAAAACTATTGTTAAAGGACTTTAAAAATGTCTACCGAAACATTTAAAAAAACGGACTGAAATTGTACTGGAGGCCAGTACAATTTCAGTACTTTTTCAGTCCATTCTTCCGGCAGGGCTTCCCGTTTTCAAAAATGTGTTTTTGAGAAAAACGCGTTTAAAGTTTTTATGTAATGTGCCTACTACAGTGAGTTAAAAAACGGACATAAAAATTTCTATAACTTTTTTTCTTTCGCATATTTTTTCAGAATTGTTTTGGGAAAGTAATTTTATGATACTAAGGAATATTTTAAAGCAAAAAAAGAAAAATCGATTTTTTTAAAATCTTAAACCAGAAAGTCCCCTTAAATCTGTGCACAATTTTCACTAAACTTTGCAAGTCAAATATGGTTTCATTGCAGACTTTGACACTCAGTTTCGCGATTTTTGTTAACAAAGTCTAAAAAAAGAAAAATGGATGGTAAAAGTATTAAATATCTGTATTATTTATTAAATTGAGAAGAAAATTGATATTACAGGTTAATTATTAATTATAATTTTTAAAAAATTTTAATTTATGAGTTACTGGTCATTCGGAAAGTTACTCCCCGAAAAAAGGTACCTTTTGGAAGACGCCACCTACATCTGCGATACGTAACTAAATTTACTTCAAAAAATTCTTAATATTCTTTCCACGTAATGTGTAACAATGTCCAAAAAGAATTTTAGGAAAAACTGTAATACTTTTTTCACAATAAAAGTTTAAAAAAGTGTATTTTTTGTCTATTCTAAACCAGAAAGTCCCCTTAAATGTCCCACTTCAATAAATGTTTATAGTCAAATTTTACCAAAAATTTAGCTTCAAACTTTCCTGATTTAAATTACATTTTCTACAACTCTATTATAAGCGAAAATGTAGCGTAAAACTTTCCTGAAAATTTTATGTTTCATATTTTTCTGAAATTTTACTTATGATTGAATCGTATAATAATCACAACCAACAATAAAAGCTAAAAGTAATTTTGACCCTATTTTGCGATCATTATGCAAAAAGAGTAAAATTATGCAATCAGTAAAAATTATGAAATATTATGCGCTCTAGAAACATGTTGTTAAAGGTTTAAAACATGAATTAACATAATATTATAATGTTTCTACTCGATTTAAAAAAATTATGCAATCGCATAATCTACCTTTCTCTACTCATAGTCAAATGTGGTTTCATTGCAAACTTTGACACTCTAATTTACCATTTTTCTATAGAAAGTGTAAAAATGTTAATTTCTATGGGAATAAAGGCTCCCAAACAATTGCGATTTTAGTGTTTGGTTTGTTTACATTTTTCAACTTGGACTTGCCCTTAAATCAAATTTATTTTTTTAAAATTGAGAAATAAGGTATTTTACAAAAAATAGTGAGAAAAGTGAGTTTTTTTTTTAAAAAGTGAGTAATAGTGAGTGACCTGGAAAAAAGTGAGAAAAGTGAGTCACTGGCAGCCCGGCCTCTGAGTTTTGACTTTTTTTGTGTGCCTGTGTAATTAACTAACTGACAAAAGTTGGAAGCAAAGATTCCATATTCTACAACACTTAAATATTTTTTACAAAATTGTCTATTTTAAATGAATTTGGAAACACTAATGAATTTTTTTAATTGCATTGAAACGTGTTGTCATAGTCAGCGCATGCGCTCTCGTTAAACTTCGACAATATTTGATAGTAGTGACTACAATCAGAAAGTTAGCATATGTATATGAGCGATTCCATGTCAAGTGATCAAGGTGGAAAAAAATTTTTCTCCAATCGTGCCTAAACTTGGGGCTTTTGTAGTACTAGTGGATAGTGATTTTTGGTAAAAATATTTTTTTACCTAGTCCAATATTTTCCGAGGGGGGAGGGGGTGACAGTTTTGGGTTTTTCGGTACAATGCTTATTTTGATAATTTTTTACTCTCAAACAATTAAACATAAAAATTTGGCCAAGTACAGTTTCGAAAGGTTTTTTCATGCTCTTTCGATTGAATCCTTCCCCCCAAAAATTAAAATTTAGGGGAGAGTCTCCAGTTGTGAGACGGGTTTCATTTTTGACCCGTAAATTGTAAACGGGTAAACGAAATTGTAAATAAAATACACCGTTCGAAAGGTAACAGAAATACGCAACTTTTATTAAAAGAAAGTGTAGTGTTTCGATGAACTCAAAAAATTTTACGATACATTTTCCGAGCACATCGCTTTTATCAAAAAAAAAATGTCTCCAGTTGTGAGACACTCATTAAAAATTGCTAAAATTTAATAAGTTTGACATAAAACGTTATGTTTAGTATAAATAATTAAATATATTAATAATATATATTATTATATACTGAATAATAATATTTATTCGCCAAAATATGACTATCAAATAAGCAGAATTTAATAGCTTCAACAAGAGCAATAAAATTGATTTCTTCTGAATCAATTGACTTTTTTCCACTTGACATGCCCAAAAATACTAGAAAAAAAAAACAAAACAACATTTAAATAGTGTGCCTGCAAAGTCGTATTTTTTATGCTGCCCAGATGGGTGTTGACACCGTCTCACAACTGGTGATATGCTGTGTCTCACACCCAGAAATTGACGCTATTTTGAAAAAGGAAAATTAAATTATTTTCAAACGTAGATTGGAACAATGCAATATTGCATCACAAAATATAAGGAAAACACCAAAAGAAAATGCATTACATTTACCTTTTCCAATTAATTAACTTGGAGAAAAAGTACTTTGCATTTATTGAAAAAACGATTTTTAGTCGATTATCACACACAGTGTTGGTATCTAACAAAAACAGTTTATATATCCGCTTCGGCGTACACGAAAAAGTTGGCTCATATAAAAAGGAATGTTTTTATATAAACCAATCAGATTTTTAATATTGCATGTTAAAAAAAATTGACTGTCTCACAACTGGAGGTGTCTCCCAACTGGAGACTCTCCCCTATTTTTAATTTCGATTTTTTTAGGTCAAAAAATTTTTTTTTTCAAAATGCTTATTTCCAATCGAAAGAGCATGAAAAAATCTTTCAAAACTGTACTCGGCCAAGGTTTTATGTTTAATTGTTTAAGAGTAAAAAATTATTAAAATAAACATTGCACCGTAAGACCCCTTGATCACTTGACGTGGAATCGCTAATATGTTCTCGGGTAACATCTTAGATTGTGAAAAGTGGATTGTACCCAGTAACATAATGATGGTACCACGTACAATCTTTTTTTTAACCATCAAATTCTAACTATCCATTTCTCTCAGTGTAAGCTTGATAAGGAAATTTGTAAAAAGAGAAAAATTACGAAATGTAAAAACACTTGTATATAGCCAAGTATGTAAGGCTGAAGACAGGTGTATAAACCAATAAATAATAAATAAATAAAATATTAGCAAAGTAAAATAACTATAGTGTTATTTTTACATTTTTCCCATGTGCAACGCTATAGTGTACCTTTCAGTATTTTTCACTTACTAATCGGGTACCGAAATCTGGCCCATTTGCAAATGGGAACCTATGTGTGTTCCCATATTGGGTTTCAATTTTCTTAATAGAAAATACATTTGATAGTATATAATTTAAAAGGGAACCCATATAAGTTTATTATATTTGCAAATGGGAATCTATTGTTACGTCAAAAACAACAAGAAACCTTTTTAAATATTCCTAACGTTCCTTGTTTTAAATTAGTTTCATAAATGAATCTAATTTGGGATGAGGATTAGTCAATGAGCCTACTAAATGTACTGAGAGAATAATTTATTTAAAAACCAACAAGAAAGAAAAGAATTGACAAAATACAATGAGTATAATTGAGTTTAGAAAATCTTACTTTTAAAGAATAACGATTACTGGTGTTGTTTGAACTGGTGGTTGTATCTGGTTGTCCGATCTCTAATGGTGTTGAGGGCTAGACGCACTGGGGCTGTGACAGTTGTCCTTAATGGTTGAGTGTTGATCCTCTTGTTTACACTAATGAGATAGTGTATCGTATTTTGAAAATATCTGCTTTCTTCCAGACAGTTGTCGCCTCTTGAACAAATTTCGATGGTTCGAAATGTGTAATACTTCAATAAAAGATTTGTTGAAACTTGGAACTGCGTTTCAATATTATACTTTCGTTGATACTTGGGTTTATTTCCAATTTAATATATTTTTGGAAATTATTAAGTTGTACTTTAAATCAGTGATTCGAACTTCGTTTCAAAAATAAAAACTTGAAGATATAATTCACTCGTTGATGATATACTCTTTATACTAGAGCGATGGTTTTACGATGTATTAGATTTTCATAACTGTAATGATGCCGAAAAATTGTACACGTGCTAAAATTTGTTTCTCCTTGTGCTAGTTAATAGCGAAAGAATTTCTCTATGTGTTGTTGATATTTCCTCCGGGAGATTGTACGTATCGCCCTTTCGTTAAGTTGCTCGGCGTTTGTTGTTCACCTAAACTTCTCGGGGTTTGCTGCTTTTCCTTTCTTTCGTCCGGCCTACGTTTTTAGAAGGTTGTCGAATTGTCGCTTCATCGTTATTCTTTTTACATGAGTAATAATATTACTTTCCTTTCTTGGATTGTTACAGTTTCAAAATATATAGTAAAATACATACAGTAATAAATATGCAAATAATATATGACAATAGAATACAATATTAAAATAGAAAAATGTATTAAATATAATACTAATATAGAAATTGTATAAATGATAATTACAATATTTTAATAGAGAAATATACTGAATATAATGCAATAATTAAAATATAGATTATAAGAGTTAAAAATATATAAGGTAAATACAACACACATACATTAGTAATATAATTTATAGAGTAATAGGTTACGGACGTAACACCTCCCCTCTCAGATTGAGCATGAGAGAGTCAACGAACATGCTCAAACAAAGCAATTTCAAGAAATCCGTTACATTCATTCTATTCATACATTAGGATCAAATTTAATACAATACAACTTATTACATTCATACTTTACAGATTTTATAATTCCATTCCATCTTTAATCATACACATTTATACGTTTTATTTTGAATCGTACATAGATTGTCATGCATCCACATGTTTAGTTTTTTTTATCTTATTTTGAAATTACGTACAATTAAAAAGAATGAAAATTTGTTTATACAAATTGTTTTACAAATATGAGTCTTGTGCTTCTTTTAAATTACATCAAAAATCTTTTGTTCTAAAATTTAAAACTTGCTTATAATTGGAAATCGTTGTCGATTTTAATATTTTCTTTTTTAATACAATATTTTTCTTTTACATTTCTGAAACAAAATTTTGTACTTTTAATTTTACAGATGGAAAATATTAAATTTTTATATTTAAGACGCATTTTACATTTCAGATATAACAATTTTTAAAATGTGTCTTTATTTCTTATATTTTGTTGCTTTTAGTTGTTACATTTATGCAGTTTTCTTTTGTTCTCATGCTACATTTGGACATAATTTAATATGTGTTGAGAACGAATTTTAAATAATTTTATTTTGATTATAGAATTTTGAATAATGACATTTTTAGTTTCTTCTTCAATAAATTGGTATAAAATAAGTAACAAAGTTTAATTTACTGTGTGAAAAAATTGAGTTTCAATTTCTTTTAGTGCAAAATAAGTATGTAGAATTGTGCTTAAGATCTAAGATAAAGTCATTACAAATTAAAAAAAAATTGTCGAAATTTTATAAAAATTAAATTTAAATTTGCGAATTTTTTTTAAAGAAGTATTTTTTTCAATTAGATTATTATTATAGTGAATAAATATAATTAAAAATTTTGTTTATCAGTTATAAAAATTGAATTCAGTAAAAATAACTCAATTTTTTAGTCCTTTTCTGAAACATAAAACTAGGAATAATTTTATACAAATAGTTATTTTTATAAAAAAAAATAATCCAGTTTTATTACTCTTGTTTAATTCGTGATAGTTTAAGTCTGTTTGTATGTACTATTTTTTGTTTATTTTTAACTTGTATTTTAACGTTTCCTTTATTTAAAATTTCTAATATTTTATGTGGTCCTGTATATTGATTTGCAAATTTATGAATTTTTCCTCCGTGTAGTAGAAATACTTCATCACCGAGTTTAAGATTTTGTGGATTACAATTTCTATCGTAATAAAATTTTGACTTTTCTTTTGCTAGAATCAAGTTTTCTCTAGCAATGTTTCTCATTTCATGAAGTCTCGTTATTAAGTCTGTTAAATATTGATCGTAAGTCTCCAATTTTTCATGTTCAAGTGGTGGATCGCTTGATGGCAATCGCGCTAATTTTCCAAAAATTAACTCGTACGGGGTGCATTTGGTGCCTTCATGAATGCTTGTATTATATGAGAACATGGCTAATTCTAACCAATCATCCCATTCTTCATTTTTATTGATAAATTGTTTTAAATATTCTCCTAAAACGTGATGAGATCTTTCGATTGATCCGTTAGACTGGGGGTGAAAAGCGGTTGTTTTAAATTGTCGTATTCTAAATCTTTTTGCTAATCTTCTCATTAAATTACTTAAAAAATCTGTCCCCTGATCTGTTAATACTCCTTTGGGTGATCCAAAAATACAAATAAATTTTTTAATAAATGCATGAGCTATTGTACTTGCTTGATGATTTGGAAGTGCAATTGCTAATGAATATTTAGTTAAATTATCTTGTATTGTTAATATATATTCACTTCCATTTTTAGTTTTTGGTAATGGTCCAACGATGTCCATTGCTATTTTCTCGAATGCTGTACCTGGTGTATCTGTTATAATCATTGGGTCTTTTGTTTTTACTCTAACCAATTTTTTTAATTGACATTGGAGGCAACTTTGTATATATTTTTGAATATTATTTTTCATATTTTCCCAATAATAATTTTGCCGTATTCTTCCATAAGTTTTGGTTACACCTTTATGTCCTCCAACTGAACTTGAATGAGCTTCTTCAATTAACTGCATATATTCTTCTTTTGTGGGATATTTTGTATGTCCACTGCATACAACAACTTTTACAAATGAATTTTCAAAAATTAACTTTATCATTGACAGGATTTCGTCCCAAGTTATATTATTTATTTGGGCTGTTTTTGCAATACTTATGCTTTTCAATTTTAATTCTTCGCATAAATTTTTCATTGAAATAATTGTAGTTTTAATTCTTTTTATTGTATCAGATAAATTTTCTTTTATTTCATTTTCTATAGGGAGAGCGATATGGTAATATATATATATATATATATTATCTCGAGGATCTCCATTGACTGAAAGAAAGTAGGTTAGGTTGTCTCTACGCATTGGTAATTGGTCTCTACAGTCGATAATATATCTTTCTTGTTTTACATTTAAATTTTCACAATCTTTGTTCTCTACTAAATTATCTTCTTCTTCAGATGATACTTCAGAATTAGAATTTTCGTAGCCTTGATCAATTTCTTCGTGTTTCTTCAATTTTGATTTTTGTTTAATAACCTCAGGATCTGATTCAATTTCGTCAGGAATAACTTCATTATAAAATTTCTTATTCTTTGTATTACATACCTTTTTTGGTCTTCCCCTTCTCTTCTTGGAAAAGGAGGTATTCAAACGTGTGCTTTGTTTCTTCGGTCTACCTCGTTTCTTTGTTTTATGTGCATTTATTATTTCATTTTCAATTTCTTGGATTTCTTCATTTTTGTTTTCTTGATTATCATTTTCTTGTATTTTTCTTTGATTTCTGGTTATAACGTTACAAGTTTCGTCACTTGTACAATAATTTCTTTTAATACTTTGGAGAATTTTTATTATCTCCGAATTCATGTAGCATTCATTGTCAATAATTATTTTTTCCATATATGGGAGACTTTTTCTTATCTCCAAATTCAAATAGGATGCATTGTCCTTAAATATTCTTTCAATAGATTGGAGACTTTTCTTTATCTCCAAATTCATGTAGGATTCATTGTCCTCAAATATTTTTTTAATAGATCGAAGAATTCTTAATATCTCCGAATTTTCATAGGATTCATTATCTTCAAATATTCTTTCAATATCATGGAGATTTCTTATTATCTCCGAATTCATATAGTTTTTATTTTCGTTTGCTACACAATGTATATATTCTTTAATTTTTTCTTGCACACATTTCATTATATTTTCCTGATTTTCCTGGGTTTTTTCAATTTCTTCTCCTTTTATTCCTTGGATTTTTTCTTCAATAATATCTTCGACTGGGTTTCTGGATAAGGCATCAGCATTAACATTGGTTTTGCCTGCTTTGTAGACAACATGAAAATCGTACTCAGCTAGTTTCAGCTTCCATCTTGTTACTCTTGAGCAAGGATCTTTTGAATTTTGAAACCAAACTAATGGTTTGTGATCCGTAACTAACGTAAATTTTCTTCCATAAAGATATGGTCGAAAATGTTGCACACTGTAAATGATTGCTAATGCTTCCTTTTCATAGGTGTCATATTTTCTTTCACATTCGCTTAATGTTCGTGATGTATAAGCGACTGGTTGATCCTTGCCGATTATACCTTGTGATAATATACCTCCTATTGCAAAACCTGAAGCATCCGTTGTAAGTATAAATGGTTGTGAGAAGTCTGGTCTTTTTAATAGCGGTTCCTCACAGAGTTTATTCTTTAGCGTATCGAAAGCTATTTGTTGTTTATCAGTCCAGAGAAAGGGTACATCTTTTCTTAAAAGTTGATTCAAAGGATTTGCTATTTTTGAAAAACCGTCTATAAATTTACGATAATATCCTGCTAGTCCTAAAAATTGTTTTATATTTTTTACATTTTTGGGTAGTGGAAATTTTTTAACAGCTTCTACTTTTTTCGGGTCAGGTCGTACCCCATTTTTATCAATTATGTGTCCTAAGTATCCTACTTCTAACCTCAAAAATTCACATTTATCTGGCTGGAGTTTTAAATTAGCAAAACGTAGTCGTTCCATAAGTTTCGAGAATTTTTCTTCATGTTCTTCTAAGGTGTCTGCATAAATCACAATGTCGTCTAAATAAACAAATAGTTCTGATCCTTGTAAACCCAACAATACTTGGTCAATAAGTTTTTGGAATGTGCTTGGTGAATTTTTCAATCCAAAAGGCATTCTATCAAATTCATAGTGTCCAAATGGCGTTGAAAAAGCTGTCTTATAAGAATCTCTAGGATCCATTTTTATTTGATGGAAACCTGACGCCAAGTCAAAGACTGAAAAATATTGAGCATTTCCTAGTTGGTCAAGTAGGTCCGTAATATTAGGGAGTGGGTAAAATTGACCTACCGTTCGTTCGTTAAGTTTCCTAAAATCTAAAACTAATCTCCATTTTTTATTTCCCTGTGAATCATCTTTTTTGGGTACTATCCATATAGGTGTATTGTATGGTGAGTCGGAGTGTTTAATAATTTTCTGTTTCAATAATTCGTTCACTTGACGTGTCATTTCTTCTTTATGGACAGGCGGAAATCTATATTGTTTAGTTACGATCGGAGTATCGTCGGTAGTTATAATTCTGTGCTTTATTAGGTCAGTCCCTTCTAAATATTCTCCAGGTATATGGAATCTATCTGAATAATTTTTTACTAAATTCATCATGTGTTGTAATTCTTCTTTATTTAAATGGTCTAGACGAAGTAATTTTTTTATTTCTTCAACTCTATCGTTGCCTGTAATGTTAAAAACATTTTCTGATTTAACATTTTTTGAAAATACATCAATGATTTTTTGAATTGATGAGTCTTCACTTTTAATATCAGATTTGTTTATTTGAGTTTCTTGTTTTATTTTTATTGTTTTATTTCATCCTGTTAATTTAAGACATTTATTTTCATCAATTTTTATATCAGAATTTAATGCGCGAATTTTCAACAGATTTGGTCCTGCTCCTGTGTCAATCATCATTGTTGTTGGAACTTTTAACTCTTTAGTGTCAATTCTAATATATGGAATTGTATTAGTTTTTGCTAAATTGATGTTTCTGGATGCATAATAATTTCTTCTTAATTCTACCTCAGAGCACCCTACTGAAGAGGAATTTTGGAGTTTCCCTGATTTTGTGTTTGTGAATTTGTTTGTTGTTGTTTATTGTTATCATCCCACATCTTTTTCCTACAATTAGTGGAAATGTGTCCTAACTTTTTGCAATAATTACACATTATACTTTGATTTCTACTTGCGAAGTTTGTTGTATTAATGGTTCTTGGTTCTTGAAAAAAATTTTGTTGTTGATTTTGTCTTTGATTTTGGTAAGGAGTTCGAAATTGATTTTGTGGTATATTTCTAAACTGATTTTGTGATGTGTTTCTAAATTGATTTTGAAACTGATTTTGTTGAGGATTTTTGTAAAAGTTTTGACTTTGAAATCTATTAAACATTGGATTTTGATTGTTAAATCGATTCTGATTTTGGTTTGAAAAATTTTGTCGTGGTCCTGGGTAAGAAGAGTTTTCTCGTCTTGGTCCTATCAATTTATTAAGTTGAAAACAGTTTACTGCAAAATGACCTTTCTTTCCACAAACTAAACAAGTTATTATATTATCTTGAGCGACATTAATTTTTGTTGTCTTAGCAAAGTCTCTATTATTTTTAAGATGAGAATTATATTCAGTATTATGCTCACTTTTTCTTAGTTCGCGGTGTGATAACAATCTTCTTTCTATTTCTACTGCTTTATTAACTATCTCTTGAAATGTATCTGCTGTTCCAATTCGTATTTCAATTTCTGGTCTAAGTCCTCGCGAAAAACAATCAACACTTGTTTTATCTAAACTTGCTTTAAATGGTTCATCTACTCTATTTTCATTGCTAATTCTGTGCGCGTCTAATATTCTTTCTGCTGCTTCTGCGATTCTTGACCCATAAGAAATTACATTTTCGTGTTCCCACATATATATTGCTCCTAGTTCTCCTTGTAACTGATATACAGATTTTGCTGGCGCGTAAATTTGTTTTAACCTTTCTGTTAACTGTTCTACTGTATTAAAATTATTTCCTATTATAATTCTTCTTGCTTCACCCGAAATTCGACTCCTAATTAATTTTACTAAATTTGTTTGTACTTGTGCATTATCAGGAAGCATAGATTTTGCTTCTAAACAACTTTCAATAAATACAGATAGTGGTATGTTTTTTCCGTCAAACATTGGTATTGTTTCTAAAGCGTCGCGTAATGACACTTGCTGATTATTTGGAAGAGCCATGTTTTCTTCAAAGTTATTACTATCTCTAGTGTTATCGAGAGGATTATTTTCAGAGTTATCGTTTGTCTCAATATCGTCAGTTAAAGTTTTGTTTGAATTTTGTTCAACTAAGGTTTTTTCTGTAATGGTATTTTCACTATCGTTACTGTCACTGTCGAAAGAATTATCGTCAGTATCAAAAAGTTGAGAATTAATATAGCCTGAGTCAAACTGTTTCTGTAATTCTAAGGGATTAGGGTTTTCTTTAGAATATCTGGGTGTACTTGTTGATGGTTTTGTTTTATAATTAGGAATTCCCGAATTCAATTCTAAATCTGGATTATTTTTTATTTGAAAACGAGTTAAATGTGAGGAATCGGTAGTATTCTTATTCGAAGAAGACATTAAAAAATGTCATATTATCAAAATTTATAATATACGTAATAATTGTAAAATTGTCAATCTTGTCTCTTCAATATAAAATAAACTTCTCTTTTGTGGTTAATATTTTTATATTGATTCAGTATATTAAAATATATTCAAATATTTAATAATAATAACAAATCACAATTAAATGAACAAAACAAATTTTGTTTTAGACCAATCAAATATCAAAAATGATTCAAATACAAGACAAAAAATTCCATAAGTCTAGAGGACTCGAACCTCTATTCAGTAATATAACACAGGATTTAATTTGATGAATGCACCTTGCAACTTTAATAATTATAAGTTAAGAGGACTCGAACCTCTATTTATTAATATTAATACAGAATTAAACCAATAAATGCACCGTGCGACTTGAAAAAGTTAAGTGGACTCGAACCTCTATTCATCAATACCAATTTTAAATGTATATTTATGAATGCACCTTGCGACTTAAATCTTGTATTATATTATCAATTAGCATAAAATGTACCAAATTAAAAAATCTATTTTTCTTATTAAATCTTACTGATTATATTTTTTTTTAATGTATGTTGATACTATTTGTTATTATTATTTATTACTTAAAAAAATTTTTCCTTTTTTTAACAATTGGTATACTCATTGATTTATTTTATTTAATTATTTTATTAATTTAAAAATTATATTAATTAAAATTTTCGAATTTTATTAAAAATTTGACAAAATAATGGCTGATCGACTTTATAATTTTCCCGGGCCGATGCACCAAAATTTAAAAGGGCTTCTGTTACGTCAAAAACAACAAGAAACCTTTTTAAATATTCCTAACGTTCCTCGTTTTAAATTAGTTTCATAAATGAATCTAATTTGGGATGAGGATTAGTCAATGAGCCTACTAAATGTACTGAGAGAATAATTTATTTAAAAACCAACAAGAAAGAAAAGAATTGACAAAATACAATGAGTATAATTGAGTTTAGAAAATCTTACTTTTAAAGAATAACGATTACTGGTGTTGTTTGAACTGGTGGTTGTATCTGGTTGTCCGATCTCTAATGGTGTTGAGGGCTAGACGCACTGGGGCTGTGACAGTTGTCCTTAATGGTTGAGTGTTGATCCTCTTGTTTACACTAATGAGATAGTGTATTGTATTTTGAAAATATCTGCTTTCTTCCAGACAGTTGTCGCCTCTTGAACAAATTTCGATGGTTCGAAATGTGTAATACTTCAATAAAAGATTTGTTGAAACTTGGAACTGCGTTTCAATATTATACTTTCGTTGATACTTGGGTTTATTTCCAATTTAATATATTTTTGGAAATTATTAAGTTGTACTTTAAATCAGTGATTCGAACTTCGTTTCAAAAATAAAAACTTGAAGATATAATTCACTCGTTGATGATATACTCTTTATACTAGAGCGATGGTTTTACGATGTATTAGATTTTCATAACTGTAATGATGCCGAAAAATTGTACACGTGCTAAAATTTGTTTCTCCTTGTGCTAGTTAATAGCGAAAGAATTTCTCTATGTGTTGTTGATATTTCCTCCGGGAGATTGTACGTATCGCCCTTTCGTTAAGTTGCTCGGCGTTTGTTGTTCACCTAAACTTCTCGGGGTTTGCTGCTTTTCCTTTCTTTCGTCCGGCCTACGTTTTTAGAAGGTTGTCGAATTGTCGCTTCATCGTTATTCTTTTTACATGAGTAATAATATTACTTTCCTTTCTTGGATTGTTACAGTTTCAAAATATATAGTAAAATACATACAGTAATAAATATGCAAATAATATATGACAATAGAATACAATATTAAAATAGAAAAATGTATTAAATATAATACTAATATAGAAATTGTATAAATGATAATTACAATATTTTAATAGAGAAATATACTGAATATAATGCAATAATTAAAATATAGATTATAAGAGTTAAAAATATATAAGGTAAATACAACACACATACATTAGTAATATAATTTATAGAGTAATAGGTTACGGACGTAACACTATATAGGTTTTTATATTTCAAGTTTATAATTTAAATGGGATTCCAAATATGTTCCCATATGAGTTATTATGTTTTAATTAGAAACCTATGTGAACCTATGTGCCATATATAGGATCTCTCACCAAATATAATATATTTGGTGTATAATTTACATAAAATAAAAGTGTCAACCCACATGGGAACATATATAACCACATTGGATCCTATATAGGAATTTATGGGAACCCATATGGTAAATTAGATTGGTACCCATAAAAATTTCCATATGGGTCCTTTTTAGCTGATTTTAAAAAATCTTTAATCAATTTCTTCGTTATGAAAGCTCTCAGGCATCCTCCCTAAATGCCATTGTCTATTTTTTCTTTTTAAATTACGACTCAAAATGCTGAAACGGGCAAAGTAAAAATAATTTTCTTTATTCTTGAAAGGGGAAAATGTAAATAAGGTGATGTAAAAAGTTTTATTGCTTTAAATAAAATTATTACTAAGAAAAAACTTGTTTAAAGTCATTTTTGACTGCTTACAAAGTATAATACTATACCTTAAGGCATCTTAGCAATACTTTTAAGTTAATTAAAGGCTAAAATATTCTTACAGACTTAAATTAAGACTGATTTTAAAAGTAGTCCTGCTTAGAATTAAGATTACTTTTTCTGTGTATTGGTTTTTGAGCATTTTTTTAGATATCTTAATAAAAAAGCTGATCCGACAAATTAAAAAGAAACACATTCATTGAACATTGCGCAAAAAAACTTTTGGATCTTGCTTTGCTCGGAGTCATAAACGATGAAGCAAGAATTTATCTCCCGGACTTACCATAGTTAAAAAATTGTTTTGGATATTCCGGGTAGTCCCCTTCTGGTCTGCGTACACAAAAAATATCCAGTAATGCGAAGGTTAATTAAAAAAATACAAAAAATTTGTAATTATGTAACTGAAATTTTTTTTATGAAATTCAGAAATATTTTGTGACCTTGTATTTATCAGGGTTGCCACAAATATTTAATTTTATTTTTCCCTGACTTTTCCCTGATTTCCAGAAAAAAATTTCACTTTTTCCCTGACCATAAAGAATATTCTGATTCACTCTAAAAATTATTAGATACTCAAAAAAAATGTTCTATTACATTTATTTACAAACTTCTTTTATTGTAAAATTATTTAAAAACATCAATAACTTCATTCTTAAATAAATATTTAATCATTATTATTTTTCTGTAGGAATTAAAATTCTTCAAAATATTCGAATTTAAACCTTTTTGAAATTCAACAACTTATAAGAATATTATTACAAAACATGAAGAAGACGATCACTCCGGAGTGATCGTCTTCTTCATGTTTTGTAATAATTTAAATTGCCATAAAATTTTTTAAAATAAGTTAATTATTTACAAAAATCCTAAAAAAAATCCTTCGCAAGAATTCAATTATTTTTACAAGAAGTACAATTTCACAAAAAATTCAATTATTTAAAAAAAATGTAATACAGGGCTCGGATTGTGCGACTTTTTCGACTTTTTTCGACTTTTTTGTGAAAAAATGCGAATAATCGACTTTTTTGACTTTTTTTTAGTAAAATGCGAATTAAATTTAAATTTTTTTTAAATTAAATGAAAAAGTTTGAGTCAAAAAAATGTTCTGTTACATTTATTTACAAATTTTTTGAAAACATCAATAACTTTTTTTTAAAATAAATATTTAAATATTATTTTTCCATAGGAATTAAAATTCTTCAAAAGATTCAAATTCAAACCTTTTTCAAATTAATCAACTTTAAAAAAATTGTTATTAAACAAGAAGAAATCGATCACTCCGAGTCTTCGACTCGGAGCAATCGATGTCTTCATGTTTTATAATAATTAAAGATGACTGAGTGATAAAATGCAAATAATTGAATTATTGGGAAGAAATTTATAAAACATTAGTAAGTAATTGAATTTTGCAGAAGAGTGTTGATATTTACAAAGATAATTGAAATTTTGAAGAGAATTAAAAAAATTTTTTGAAAATAATTGAATTTCTGTGAAGAATTTTTTTACTATTGAAGATAATTGAATTTTGCAAAAAAATTTGATCAGAACTTTTGAAAATAATTAAATTTCCAGGATGAATTTTATTATTTATGAAGATAATAAAAATTTTAACGAGAAATTAAAAAAAAATTTGAAAATAATTTAATTTCTGCGAAGAATTTTATTACTTTTGAAAATAATTGAATTTATAGGATAAATTATATTATTTAAAAAGATAATTGAAAATTTGACAAGAATTTTATTAAAATTCTTTGCAAATAATTGAATTTCAGAAAAGAATTTTATTACTTTTGAAAATAATTGAATTCATGTGATTAATTTTATTAATTTTGTCGAATAGGTAATTGAATTTCTGTGGAGAATTTTATTGAAAGTTATGAAAATATATGAATTCTTGCAAAGATTTTTATTAATATTTGAAAAAAATTAATTTCCCGTAAAAAATTCAATTGAATTTTGAAAATAATTGAATTTTTGCGAAGAATTTTATTAAAATTCCTTAAAATAATTAAACTTTCGCGAAAAAAAATTTGTATTAAAAACAATTAATTAATTAATTTTTAATTCTTATCATTAATTTAATTAAAATTTTTCAAAATAATTGAATTTCTTTAGAAGAATTTTAGTAATAATTGAAAATAATTGAATTCTTACGATAAATTTGATGAATTTTCGAAAATAATTGATGTCATGCGAAGAGTTCAATTATTTTTGAAAAATAATTCAATTCCTGTGAAGAATTTTATTAATTTATAAAAAAAAATTACTGTCAAGAATTTAAAAGTTTTTAAAAATAATTGAATTCTTGTCAAGAATTTTATTAATTTTAAAAAATAATTGAATTCCTGTGAATAATTTTATTAATTTTGGCAGATAATTGAATTTCTGCGTAAAATTTTTTTAAACGTTTTGAAAATAATTGAATTATTACAAATATTTTTATTAATATTTGAAAATAATTGAATTCATAAGAAGAATTTTATTTCAAATTTGTGAAAATAATTGAATTTTTGCGAAGAATTTTATTACTTTTGAAGACAATTGAATTTCTGCGAAGAATTTTATTACTTTTGAAAATAATTGAATTTCAGAGAAGAATTTTATTATTTATAAAGATAATTGAAACTTGGACAAGAAATTCATTAAAATTTTTGTCAAATAATTGAATTTCGGAGATGAATTTTATTATTTATAAAAACAATTGACATTTTAAAGAGAATTTTTAAAAAAATGTTAAAAATATCTAATTAAAATTTTGCTATGAATTTTATTTAATTTTTAAAAATTTTATTGCTCATTATTTGATATTAATGTATCTGTTGTCGAGAAATGTGTTTTTTTTTACAATTTTGACAATTTCGTGTTTCCTTTTTGTCGTTTTTTCTAAAATTTCATGCGACTTTTTTCTGACTTTTTTTGGAAATTTTATGCGACTTTTTGTGACTTTTGTTGTGTATTTATGCGACTAAAGCGACTTTTTTTTGAGTCTTAAAGACGATCCGAGCCCTGAAAATAATTGAATGTCGGAGAAAAATTTTATTATTTATATAAATAATTGAATTCTTACAACGAATTTTATTCAAGTTTATAAAAATAATTCAATTTCGGTGAAGAATTTTATTATTTATAAAAATATTTGAATTCTTAAAAAGAACTATGTTAAATTTTTTTAAATAATTAAATTCTTGTGACGAATTTTATGAAATTTTGTATTTTAACTAATTGAATTCCTGTGAAAATTTTATTACTTATTAAAATAATGGAATTATTTTGAATTGATTTATTAAAAATTGAATAATTGAATTCCTACGAAATTTTGACAAGAATTTTATTAAAATTCTTAAATATAATTGAATTTCGATGAAGAATTTTATTATTTATAAAGATAATTGAAATTTTGACAATATTTCTTTTTTAATTTTTGAACATAATTGAAATTTTGCGAAGAATTTTTGTAACTTTTGAAAATAATTGAATTTCTGTAATCATTCGTAACTTTTCCAAAATCCAATTTTTTTAGTATTTTTAACTGAAATTCTTCTATGAATCTAGTATTTATGAAAATTGTAAAAATTGTTTATAAAATAATTTGTAAGTCATATTTTATGATAGTTTTTGAAAAATTAAGTTATTTAAAAAGAAATTATTGTCAGAAATTGAAAAAATTGAAAGTTTTGTATTAAATTATTAAATTCGAGGTAATTTCATAGTTTACGAGGCAAAAAGGAAAAAAATTCAGAGTTTTCTCATGAATTTTAAAAATTCAATTTTTTCCAGTACTTTTAGTAAAAATCCCTGACTTTTCCCTGACTTCCCTGACCAATTTTACTTTCCCTGACTTTTCCCTGATTTCCCTGACTTCCCTGACCTGTGGCAACCCTGTTTATGTTGTAACAAATAAAATTAGTAGAAATCTAAAAACTTAATTTATTGTTAACTTTTATTGAAAAAAATATCAATATTATCTTAGTTAATTTCATGCTAGTTACTAGAAACATTTATTTATGCATTTTAACAATTTTTAATTGTAGATACTTTTAGTCACCTTATCTCAAAAAGGACAATATAGATACGTTTGAATGCCCTCCTTGAATCTACGCCCTGAATTAATTCTAAAAAATTTTCTTAATATTTGGTCTAATTTATTGCACTTAATTAAATTTAATGTAATATACAGTACACTCTCATGTTAGGCCAGAAAAATTTAATCCGAAACTCTTACTACATAATTAACTATTAGTAGAAAAGCTTCATAAGAATGTAGACAAATGTTTCGTTGAATAAGTAATTTTGAAATTCGTTGATTGTTTTTTTATACATTTTCATTTAACTAATAAAAAATGAAAAATTATGATAATATGTTGCAGAGTGAGAGTATGATGTATAAAAATATTTGTACTCGTAAAAAATAACAATAATAATGTCACTCGCTTAAAAACGAACTATATTTAAGTGGAATAGCTATATCGCTTATTGTTGAATTATGTCGAGTTATTCGTGAACCTTCATTGTCGTTCACGAGATTAGAATTTACAGAATGTGAAAGAGCTGCTGTTTTATTGAAATCTATAACAGCATATCCTTTCACAGTTTTGTTTGGCGATTCTGGAGGTATAGAGACTGTGTTAGTTGTAGAATCACTAATGAAATTTTCAGAAATTTCTTTCTTATCTAAATCCAAAACAGCATAATTTACTTCTCTTATAACACAAGAAGACGGTGGAGTTGATGGAGGCAATGGCGATTTTTCGGCTATGGAAGAACCTGAAAATCGTTTCCTTAAACTCTCTATTTCACTCGATTGTAAATTTGCGTAGGAGTGTTTAAAAGTGTCTTCCCATTCCAACTGTAAACGTGGTAAAGGTGGGGGTCGAGTTTTCGTAATTTGGATATCTATTTCTTGGCCTTGATTTATATTCATGTAGGGATGTTCTATTGAATCTACTGGATTATACTCATCTCCCAATGGCGTAAAATCTGATGTACTATGGGAAGGAGATACAGAACTAGAATCATTGGTAATGTTCACATTCATGTAGCAAGCTTCTTCAGCAGGGTTGCTTTGGTAACTGGCATCTTGGTAAGGCTGTACTGATTGCTGGTCGAATGAAGCAAAACCGCTATTTGATGTTGTACTAGTGATTGTACTTGACCTGTAATAATATTTTAAGATAGCAGAATGTTTCTTCCCGATAGTATTATTCTCTACAGTAAAAAACATTAAAATTAATTAATACATAAAGATTTATTATAAATAAATTTTTAAATACTTTAGTTGTTGTCATTATATGTGCTACCCAATTAAAAATTCTAGTGAAAGCTTATGTACAGGTTTCAGTTTAACCCTACTAGAAAACCTTATAGGTTCCTACACGGAAAGAAGATTCAAAATCACTCTGAAAGAAGATTCAAAATTACTCTGAACTAACTTCAAAATTCTGTGTCGGCAAAAAGATTTCATGTGAGGGTGGAGTCCCATGGCAGCGTTTTGTAACTAGGCAATGAGTGTGAGAGAGATGGAGATATAGGTTTGCTATATTTGCACTCATGGCCTAGTTACAAAACGCAACGCAAAACGCTGCCATGGGACTTCACCCTGAGTATCACAGTATTTTCCAGTGTACTCTCTAAATCTGAAACAGCGATAAGTATACAACTGATTCCAATTAGCGTATATACGCTGCGAATTAGTGAAATTTCCCTAAAAAATCAGTGAAATTTCACTAATCAATTAGCGTATATACGCTTTTTGGAATTAGTTGTATACCACGAAGTAGTATAAGGAGACTTCACGGCCGTGTATAACTGAGAAAAACATGGCCCCACAATAGGGCGAACGATATACCGAGTTTTCCGGTAACCCGCTGATGAGCGCGCCCTCACCGTCAAAAAATATAATTAAAAAGTGCTTGTTTTGTATCGTCTGCTTTTGTTTTGACATTTTGAGCATTTTCACAAAATTTGCGGAATAAGAAATGAAAGAATATTATTTTCAAATAAGTGTTGTGTTTAATTTGTTCAGTAGAAATCGATTTATTTTTCACAATTGATTGTGTAAGTAAAATACATTTTCATTCATGTTTTGTTATGTATGTATAAGTGCTCTGAAGGCAATTGTGATCTTTGAAATTGTTTTTTACAAATTTTAAATGTGAGTTTCTGTGTAGAATAATCCATATTTTTGCCTTTCCTTCTCACTGCTAAATAAAATACTTTACACTGCTGGTAAAGTTTATTGTTTTTATTTTCTTACAGAAACATAACCTAAAACAAATATAATTTCGTTTAAAACACGTCATTCAATAAAAAAAATTATACTACACATTATTATGAAAAAAATAATTTTTTATACATACTGTCTGTTTAATTTATTTTCCATAATCTATTTCCAGTATTAATTAATATTAATATATTTATCACTTGCACTTATAGATACACACATCTCACATGAAAACAATAAGCAGACGACGCAACGTAGTTATATATTTTCACGGCGAGGTCGCGCTCAACAGTGGGTTACCGAAAACTCTGTATATCATTCGCCCTATTGTGGGGCCATGTTTTTCCGGCCGTGAAGTCTCCTTATACTACTTCGTTCACACAGACATTAAATTATTGTCAAAAATTTTAATAGAATTCTTTGTTAAATTTAATTATTTTAAAAAACTTTTCGTAATTCATTGACTTTTAATATCTAGTATTTTCATAAAATTTCCAAGCAGAATTCAATAATTTAAAAAAATTTTTGTAAAAATATAAATTGGAGGTTATGTAAAAGTAAACAAATTCAAAGCAGGCGGAGCGAACCAACAAGTATTTTACTTTCAGTGGTTGGCAATTACGCGCACAGTTGCATGCAACTTGCGCGTTGTTGTTCACTAAAACTTCTGTTGTTGACACGGCCTTACTCTCTAAATTTGAATAAGCGAAATTTCACTGTTTCTCAGCGATAAGTATACAACACGAAGTAGTATAAGGAGACTTCACGGCCGGAAAAACATGGCCCCACAATAGGGCGAATGATATACAGAGTTTTCGGTAACCCACTGTTGAGCGCGACCTCGTTTTCATGTGAGATGTGTGTATCTATAAGTGCAAGTGATAAATATATTAATATTAATTAATACTGGAAATAGATTATGGAAAATAAATTAAACAGACAGTATGTATAAAAAATTATTTTTTTCATAATAATGTGTAGTATAATTTTTTTTATTGAATGACGTGTTTTAAACGAAATTATATTTGTTTTAGGTTATGTTTCTGTAAGAAAATAAAAACAATAAACTTTACCAGCAGTGTAAAGTATTTTATTTAGCAGTGAGAAGGAAAGGCAAAAATATGGATTATTCTACACAGAAACTCACATTTAAAATTTGTAAAAAACAATTTCAAAGATCACAATTGCCTTCAGAGCACTTATACATACATAACAAAACATGAATGAAAATGTATTTTACTTACACAATCAATTGTGAAAAATAAATCGATTTCTACTGAACAAATTAAACACAACACTTATTTGAAAATAATATTCTTTCATTTCTTATTCCGCAAATTTTGTGAAAATGCTCAAAATGTCAAAACAAAAGCAGACGATACAAAACAAGCACTTTTTAATTATATTTTTTGACGGTGAGGGCGCGCTCATCAGCGGGTTACCGGAAAACTCGGTATATCGTTCGCCCTATTGTGGGGCCATGTTTTTCTCAGTTATACACGGCCGTGAAGTCTCCATATACTACTTCGTGTCTGTGTGGTATTTTATACAACTTTTTTGTAACTAATTGAATTCCTAAAAAACATTTTATTATTTATGAAAATAATTGAATTCTTGCGAACGATTTTATTAGAATTTTTTAAAATAATTGAATTTTGCAAAGAATTTTATTAAAATGCCTCAAAATAATTGAATTTTCGGAAATAATTTTGTTATTTATCGACATAATTGAATTCTTTCCAAGAATTATTTATATAAATAATTGAATTCTTAGAAAGAATTAAATTATTTATATAAATAATTGAATTCTTAGAAAGAATTAAAAAAAACATTTTTTAAATAATTGATTTTTTGAAAGAATTGAAATTAATTTTTTTTATACTGAATTATCCTAAAATTTTTAAGTACCTAATTGAATTCTTTTGACGAATTTTAATAAAATTTTCAAGAATAATTACATTTTTCGAGGAATTCAATTAAAAATGTATTAAAAATAATTGAAATTGAATTCCTAAAAAGAATTTTGATATTTATGAAAATAATTGAATTAAAGCGGAGAATTTTATAAAATATGTTTAAATAATTGATTTTTTTCATAAAAATTAATGCCAATTATTTTGTAAATAATTGAATTCTTGTGAAATTTTTATTATATTATATGGAAATAATTTAACTTTTTGAAATAATTTTTAAAAATAATTGAAATATTACCAAGAATTTTATTATTTCTAAAAAGAATTGAATTTACTCGAGATATTTTATTAAAATTGATTGAATTCTTGCGAAAAATTTTTTCCAGTAATTTTATTGAAAATAATTGAATTCCTGCAAAATTTTTATTATTTCTGGAAATAATGGAAATTTTATGAAAAATTTTTCAAACAATTGAATTTCTACGAATTATTTTACCTACTATATTTACTCAGATAATTGAAATCTTGATAAAAATTGAAAAGAAAATTTTGAAAATATTGAATTTCTGCAAAGAATCTTATTACTTTTGAAAATAATTGAATTCTTGTGATGAATATTGTTTTTTATGAAAGTAATTGAAGTTTGCAAAGAATTTTATTAAAATGCCTAAAAAAAATTTAATTTTTGGGAATGATTTTGTTATTTATCGACATAATATTGAATTCTTTCAAAGAATTATTTATGTAAATAATTGTATTCTTTTGAAGAATTTTATTAATATCTAACAGAATAATTGAATTATTTCAAACAAATCGAATTACAAATTGAACAAACAATTATTAAATTGTATTTAAAATCATTGATTTCTTTCAAAATTCTAATATTTTTGTAAATACATATTTGAATGCTTCCAAAGAATTTAAAAAAAACATTTTTTTAAATAATTGATTTTTTTGAGGAATTGAAATTAAATTTTTAAGAATAATTGCACTTTTTGAGCAATTCCTGTAAAATTATATTAAAAATAATTGAAATCCTGCGATGAATTTTATTATTTATGAAAATAACACAGCCACACAAAAAAAAGTTTAGATCTGGGGGTCTCACTATGTAGACTTTATGTTTTTTGGGTCGCTGAATCCGAATCCGAGGTCCATTTAACCTCATCAGATCAGGATTTTGACATAACCTCAAAAAACCAATATGGCGGACACATTTTTGAAAAGTTCATTGGATTCGCTTGAAATTCGTTACTCGGGGTTTTTTGGGGTCGCTGATTACGAATTTAAAGTCTGATTTCAAAAATTCAAAATGGCGGACACGTTTTTTAAAAATTCATCGGATTCGCTTAAAATTCGTTACTCTGGGGTTTTTGGGGTCGCTGATTACGAATTTTAAGTCAGATTTCAAAAATTCAAAATGGCGGATCCAATATGTCTGTGTCAGCCATATTGGATCCGCCATTTTGAATTTTGAAAAACCGACATCAGATTCGTAATCAGCGACCCCAAAAACCCCAGAGTAACGAATTTCAAGCGAATCCGATGAATTTTTCAAAAACGTGTCCGCCATAGTGGATCCGCCATTTTGAATTTTTGAAATTAGACTTTAAATTCGTAATCAGCGACCCCAAAAACCCCCGAGTAACGAATTTCAAGCGAATCCGATAAACTTTTCAAAAATGTGTCCGCTATATTGGTTTTTTGAGGTTATGTCAAAATCCTGATCTGATGGGGTTAAATGGACCTCGGATTCGGATTCAGCGACCCAAAAACCATAAAGTCTACATAGTGAGACCCCCAGATCAGAACTTTTTTTTGTGTGGCTGTGTAATTGAATAGTTGCTAAGAGTTCTAATAAAATTTTCAAAAATAATTGAATTCCTGAGAAGAAAATTATTATTTATGTAAACAATTGAATTGTTATTTTTGAAAGTAATGGAATTCTTCATAAGAATTTTATAAACATTGTTTTAAATAATTAATTTTGTTATATAAAATAAATATTATGAAAATTTTATTTTAAATAATTGATTTCTTGTGGAAGGCTTTATTTGTGAAAATAATTGAATTTTTCGATTAATTAATTTAAAATAGTACCAATTAAAAATTGTTCAGTATCGAACCTCACAAAGTAAAGTTTATTACTGTTTTTTTTGGATTTTTGTAAATTGTTATAATCTCTTTCCCAGACTTCAAAACACGTTTCAAATAAACTTTACAACCTGCAGATGACACTCATTTGTAAATTGCTATTTTCTAAAAACATGCCCTTATAACGAAAGATCTTAAAGGATAAGCAGTTCGACAAATCGCTTTATTACTCTCTGGTATTACCTGACCTGAGCTTCCCAAATTTCCTATCATAAACCTTACTCACCTATTGTTACCCTTGCTCACGCCTACATCTTTTAACGCAAAACATTACCTCCTCCAAAATTGTAATTGACCACCCCCATACCCTCCTTCCAAACCCTCGGCTCATACAACTCTTCTCTGCGAAGAAGACTTCAGAACTTACTTTGCTTTTGAAACATATCCATCTACACAATAAATGTCTTACATCACACAAAAATTAAAGCTTCACACGAATTATGTAAACGGTTTTTATTAAAGGTGTTTAAGAAAATTCCGATTTCAACTTTAATTATGAAAACCATCCTGAATAACCTTTTGCATTATTTTCTGAAAAAGTTGTTTTCAGACCGTACGTTAAAATAAACGTTTGCGGAATTAACATGGTCCTTCGAGCCGGATACATTCATCGTGAAGTATCCCGAATTGTCGTTGAGTTATCGAGCAATTAAACATTAGTGTTGTGAAGTTTTGTGAACAGACATTGACTAATTCAAATTTAAATTATCGAATCGTGGAACTATCGTAAAGCTACAACGGATTAATACATAACATTTGTCGTGCTTACTATTTATAAAACTACAAACCTTCTCGTGCAAAATAGTGACAAAATTAATAGTGAATTTGCAGCTATTAAGCAAAGCTGAAAAAGAAAGCTGTTAAAAATATTGTGAACATAGTGAGGTGTTAATCGACAATCAATTGAATTCACATATTTCAAATAGCTGTAACTTCCTTACATCGGTACTACTTCAATGGAATACTGTGCCATCATCTGATAATCATCGAGACAAGCTGAGGTAAAGAGGTGTTACCGTCATCGCAAATCTAGGATCTACAATAAAGGCCAACTGACCTAAAAGTGTCAAAAAGGCAAGTTAGTATTACCAATTAATCCTTTGCATCCTCCTTTATACCAATTTGATAATTGTGTTACTCAATTGCTAATTTAAAACTTATTTAAATTATCGTGTATCGCAATACCTCAATACAAAATGTCTGACGAGCGTTTAAAGGAAGTAAAAAGTGATTTAAAAAACATTAAACGTAAAATAACAAATTTTCAAAAATTCGTTGACAACTATGATGACTCTCGCGACTTTCTCACTCTCGAAAAAAGAAAAAAACAGATATTCATTTAGAATTCGCTAAATTTGAAACTCTACATTCTGAATTATATTTACTTGAAGATGATCCTAACAGTGAAAGTAGTCGTACCGAGTATGAAGAAAAATATTATCTCGCGTACGGAAAAGCAATGTCGTACATACAAAATCATAGGTCGCAAATTCGAAATTCAATTGATTCTCCTGGTTCAGACTTATCGCGAACGGTCTCTAACAATTATTCAAATGATTTAAATCAATTCTCGAAAAAGGCTTTACCACGAATTAACCTTCCAACATTTAGCAGAACATATGAATCTTGGTTAGGATTTCATGATCTATTTAAATCTCTTGTTGATAATAATCAGGATATCCCTGAAATCGAAAAATTATATCACTTAAAAGGTTGCTTAAAAGATGAAGCTGCGGCAGTTTTAGAATCAATTGAATTATCGGCCGACAATTACAAAGTTGCTTGGAACCTGCTAAAAGATCGGTACGATAATAGAAAGATTATTAGGCAAACTCATGTTCGAGCATTTTTATCAATACAGAGCGTGTCGAAAGAATTTCCGGTTCGTTCATTTTTAGACAATATCCAAAAACATATTAGAGCCCTCGAAGCATTAAAAGAGCCTGTTAATCAATGGGACACTCAAGAGGGACACTCTTTTAGTCGAAATTATAACACAAAAATTAAATTCCTATTTGCGAGAAAAATGGGAAGACTCAAGCTGCGAAACAATGAATCCTACTTTAAAAGAGTTACTCTCATTTTTACAACGTAGAGCACTGTTACATCCTGTATATTTTTCACTTTTATTTTTCAAATTATATTTTTCAAATAACTTAAAATGGGCTCTATAAGAGTAACATTGAACAGACTAGACAAACAATTCAAAATTATCTTTTTTCTAAGAAAATTCGTTCACACAACATTTTTATCGCTCACAGATTGTACCGTGAAAAAGGCAGTTCAAATTTCATCCTTCTTAACAGTTAACTTTAACCTTCTAGAAAAAATACATTTTCCAAACAAAAGTCAAAGTGTTTCCAAATGTTAAAGGAAACCATAAATTGTAATATAACCTATGACCAGATGTCTAAAGAACGACCTTTTTAAGGGTACGGTCGAGAGTGCACACATATACACATGCTAAAATGTGTTCAAATAATAGCAACGTTAATTTTCATTTGCAAATGAATAATACATAAAACAATAAATAAAAAATGATAAATAATTAATATTTTAATATTATTAATAATGCGTATAAATAAATATTTGTTGTTTATAAAATAATTAATAACAAATAAATATTCACAAAGAATAATTATAAACAATAAACCAATAATAATTCACAAATTATTAATAACAATTTATAAAAAATAAATGATCATAAAATCGAAATAAATAATTAAATAATGCGTCAATTACGTTAAAAATTACGATAAAATTAAAATTTAAAAACCTACATACATTTAAAAATTATAAACAATTAAACTACGCTATAACAAATATTGTAAAATTATTATTAATTAGTTTATAACAATATTTTGTAAAATCTCAAAAACGTGAAATAATGTCCCTACTATTTTAGAAATACACTGACCTAGGGTACGTCCCTTTAAGACACAACCTACATAAGTGAAAAAAAATCCCGAAACGACAAAATCAAATCTTTTAACTTTTTACCAATCTGATAATTAGTCAGCCTCTTTTTCCATCTCCCTAAAAATATTTTCCAAAAATCTAAAAACTCCCTAAAATCCTAGTGGGGACAAACCTTTAAAAAACAGCATCCCCAAGAGGATGGCATGTCAAACAGTATCCTCACAAGACAGCCAGAGATAAGTCAGTAAAAATCATTCACTCTCAGTATTCAGTTCAACTTTAAACATTCATACAGTGTTCAGTCTCAATTTTCAAAATACTAAAATTCAATCTTAAACTTCCAAGTTCAAGTCTATTTAAAAAAGTTATAAGTGTTTTAATACAAGTGTCAATTTTATTATTAAATTCAAATAATTTCACAAATATATCGAAATCATAAATCGATATATCGATACATTTAAATCGATCAATCGATTACTAATAATCGATATTACAAAAATTCCAAATTATTTCACGTTTTTGAATACAACGACTTTATTCATAAACTATAAATAAAAAGTGAGTACAAATTCAAAAATATTCTTATTAAATTCGTCTTTCTTTTCTTAACTTTCTCAAATCTTGTCCAATTGCCAAACCCCGGTTCTATGACTGAGAACTATAAATTTTAATACCTTTTTAAAACTATTTTTTGACTTCTGAAATTGTTACCTATGTTATCGAACCCTGTCATCTTACTTTTCTGTGTTCGATGATCTGGATTCATTCCTTATAAATTAAAATCCAAAAATCCTAAAATTTCAAATCAAAACAAAATAAAACTCGAAAGTGTCCCGAACTATTAAGCGAGAGCTTAGGTTCAAATCACACACATAATTCCATTTATTAAATATTCATTTATTTAATAAATTGAATTTAAAATAATTATGTTTAGTCCATAGGACGTAACAGCACTATTTGAAGAAGGAAAATCCAGTCAAAATGTTCCAAAATCAAAATTCTCATTTGACAGAAAACAATCATCCTCTCGTAGTAATACCACAACTCAACATGCTTTTCTACTCAATCAACACAAACACCATGTGCTTATTGTCAAAAAGATCATTTAGTTTACAAATGCGAGGAATTTAAAAATTTATCACCCCTCGCTCGATTTGAAGCTGTAAAAAAGCATCACTTTGCATAAATTGTTTGCGTCCCAAGCACCGCGTCTCTGAGTGTAATGGCTCTTCTTGTCGAAAATGTCAAAAAATGCATAACACTTTGTTACACTTTGAAAAACAAAATACTGAAGAAACAAACAAAGTAGAAAATAATAATCAAAATTTAGTTGTTGCTAACGTTCACACTAAGACAGCGTCTTAATGTTTATTAGCCACTGTCGTTGTTGAATTGGTAAATAATGAAGGTAAATCTAGAACTTGTCGGTTATTGTTAGATGCGGGATCACAAGCCAACTTTGTCACAAATAATGTTGCTAGTTTCTTAAATTTACCTAAACGATCGGTAGATGTCTCGATTTCTTGCGTTGAAAATAACGTAACTGATGTAAATTAGGCAGCTTCCGCTTTGTTAAAATCAAAATTCAGTAACTATTCCAAAAAACTCGATTTCTTAATATTAAATGAAATCACAAAACCTATGCCTTCAGCTCTAATTAATCGTGCTCAAGTATCAATTCCTAGTAACATTGTTCACGCTGATCCCCATTTTCACAAATCGTCGGAGATTGACATTCTTCTTGGGGTACAAGTGTTTTATAAATTGATTTGTGTAGGTCAAATTTCTTTAAACAATCAACCAGGTATTGTTTTACAAAAAACTCAACTTGGTTGGATAGTAGCTGGTGAATTGAAAACTAGTTTTTCTCCCACCAACATTCAGTGTAACTTCATTAGAAATTCTAATCCATTAGATAAAGCATTAACTAAATTTTGGGAAATTGAGGAAGTCCCAATTAAAAAACTATTGTCGAAAGAAGAACAAGCATGGGAGGATCATTTCAAAACACATACTGAACGTAAAATAACAGGTCAGTATATGGTTAGATTACCTTTCAATGAAAAGAAAGGTCTCTTGGGCGAATCTCGATCCGTGGCTGTGAAACGGTTTAATTTTCTCGAAAAACGCTTTAAAAAAGACCCAGAATTAAAATCAAAATATTGTCAGTTTCTAGCGGAATACAAAGATTTGAATCATTTAACAGAATTGAAAAATAAAGATAGTCTCTTCCCTGGTTTTTATTTTCCTCATCACCCTGTGTTAAAAATTGACAGTCTTACAACAAGTTTACGTGTAGTCTTCCACGGGTCTTTGGTAACTTTAACAGGAGTCTCATTAAACGATTGTTTAATGGTTGGACCAACAATACAAGACGATTTGTTTTCGATTTTAATAAGATTTCGTACGCACACTTATGTTCTCACAGTCGATATAGAAAAAATGTATCGACAAGTTTTGGTTCATCCCGATGATGCGCTGTATCAAAAAATTGTCTTTCGTGAAAACACTAATGAACCTATTAAAGATTTCGTTTTAAATACCGTTACGTACGGTACCTCGTGTGCTCCGTTTCTCGCAGTTCGCGCTTTGCATCAATTAGCTATAGATGAAGCGGCTCAACATCTGATCTCCTCTTCTGTCGTTCAAAAAGATTTTTATGTTGACGATTTGTTGACAGGTACAGAATCATATGAAGAAGCTAAATTTCTTCAAAGCGATATTTCTGAAGTGCTTAAAAAGGGCGGGTTTCAGTTGAGAAAATGGGCTTCAAACGACCCTTCGCTCGTTCCTAAACGTTCGAATCAATCAAAAAATGACCATTTGTCTCTTGATTTGAACTCAACAATAAAGACACTCGGAGTGCATTGGGATTCTCAAAAAGATCTTATCGGTTATAAAGTAAATTTATCTGAATTTTCAAAAATCATATCAAAGCATTCGATCCTTTCGCAGGTAGCAAAATTGTTCGACCCATTAGGGCTGTTAGGTCCCGTTATTGTCAAAGCAAAGCTCATTATACAACTTCTATGGAAAACTGGCGTCAACTGGGATGGGTCCGTACCTTTAGAAATTCACACAATGTGGTTACAATTAAAGAAAGAATTACCTTTGTTGAATGACGCATATTTTGATCGATTAATAATCATTCCGAGCGCATGTATTATTGAAATACATGGATTTTGTGATGCCAGTAAAAAAGCGTATGGAGCATGTGTTTACATACGTTCGATAAATTCTCAGGGGAAAGTACAGACATCGCTCATTTGTTCTAAATCAAGAGTCGCCCCAGTAAAACCATTAACATTGCCTCGTCTTGAACTTAGCTCTGCTCTTATTCTCGCTCGCTTACTCTCAAGCTTACTACAAGCATTTAGGAACATCAAATTTGATAACATTTATCTTTGGTCTGATTCAACCATAACTCTTAACTGGGTTAAAACCGAACCATGTCTGTTAAAAACCTTTGTTTCAAATCGAGTTGCAGAAATTCAAGAGCTTACGAAGCAATGCGAATGGCGTCATGTGCCAACACTCGACAATCCCGCAGATCTTGCGTCACGAGGTCAAACTCCTCGAGAATTTTTGGAGCCAAATATATGGAAATCGGGTCCTATATGGCTTTCACAAAATGAGCCAACCTGGCCAAATCTTGAAGTTCAATGTCAAGACATTCCTGAAAAGCGCGTAATTGTTTCAACAGTTTGTACAACAAACTCTGTAATTGATACAAATTTTATTGAAAAATTTAGCTCTCTAAATAAACTTAAACGCGTTGTTTCGTATATGCTGAGATTCATTAACAACATTAAAAACAAATCTCAAAAACGCATTGGCCCATTAAGCAATGAAGAAATCAATTTAGCAGATCAAACAATTATTCGCGCTGTTCAATCAAGTGCATTTTTTAAAGATATTATTGCATTAAAAAGTGGAAAATTCCTTAATGAGAATAGACGTTTAATCCCTTTAACTCCATTTGTAGACAAATGTGACATCTTGCGAGTAGGCGGAAGATTAATTCATGCTAAAATTTCTAATGATCAAAAGCACCAAATTTTATTGCCTTCTAATCATTATTTTACCAAGTTAATAATACGCGAGGAACATGAACGATTAAAACACGCTGGTATACAAGCAACTTTGTATTCTGTTCGAGAACAATACTGGCCATTGAACGGTCGTAATCTTACACGTCAAATCATTCACAAATGCATACGATGCTTTCGCGCTAAACCTAAAGGTATTGACTACCTCATGGGGGATTTACCTCAAGAACGCGTTTCATTTTCTCGTCCATTTTATGACGTCGGAGTTGATTACTGTGGTCCATTTTTTATTAAAGAAAAAAGATTTCGCAATCGTAACAAAATTAAAGTTTATGTAGCCGTTTTTGTTTGCATGAGTACCAAAGCAGTACATCTCGAAGTAGTAAGTGATCTTACTACAGAAGCTTTTATTGCATCTCTTAAAAGACTTTTTTCGAGAAGAGGAATTTGCAAAAACATTTATTCTGACAACGCGACTAATTTTGTTGGTGCCAATAGGTAACTTAATGAAATAACTCAATTATTGCAATCAACTGATTACACAAATGAACTAAAAATTAATTGGAATTTCATTCCACCTCGCTCTCCCCACTTCGGTGGTTTGTGGGAAGCAGCAGTCAAGGCGTTTAAGCATCACCTTGTACGAACCGTAGGAGATACTTTACTAACATTTGAGCAATTAGAAACATATGTTATCGAAATTGAGTCCATTCTTAATTCTCGACCCATATCTCCTGATCCCAATGATCTCCAACCATTGACTCCTGGACATTTTTTAATTGGTGAGCCACTAACGAGCCTACCCGAAATCGACTTCACCGATACTCCATCCAATCGCTTATCAGCATGGCAACACGCTCAGAAACTACGTCAACATTTTTGGACACGGTGGCAAAAGGAGTACCTGCACCAATTGACTATCCGCAATAAGTGGAACCACAATACTGACTGCAATCTAAAGATCGGAGATTTAGTTGTCATTAATGAAGACAACCTACCTCCACTGCAGTGGAAAGTTGGAAGAATTATTGCAGTCCATCCAGGCCCTGATGACATCACACGCGTAGCGACAGTGAAAACTAAGGGCGGAGTCCCATGACAGCGTTTTGGGTTGCGTCGTAATGGGAGAGAAAAAGACGCAAATATACGTTTGCTGCATTCTCTCTCAATACAACGCAACGCAAAACGCTGCCATGGGACTGCGGCCTAACAGTGGACATTATAAGCGGTGTATTAAAAAATTGTGTCGTTTACCAATTGACAATCCTAAGGACAATAAAATAGTGCAACCTGATAAAGTGTAGTTGCGCTTTAAAGGATTATAATATCGTGACTAATTCTTCTATCAAGAATAACAATTATTGCTATAGTAGACAAAATTCTTTAATTTCTGGATAATGAATTGACGGTATTGTTTCCTTTTTTTAACGTAGTCGTTCAAGAGGGCCGGCATGTTCAGTATCGAACCTCACAAAGTAAAGTTTATTACTGTTTTTTTTTATTTTTGTAAATTGTTATAATCTCTTTCCCAGACTTCAAAACACGTTTCAAATAAACTTTACAACCTGCAGATGACACTCATTTGTAAATTGCTATTTTCTAAAAACATGCCTTTATGACGAAATATCTTAAAGGATAAGCAGTTCGACAAATCGCTTTATTACTCTCCGGTATTACCTGACATGAGCTTCCCAAATTTCCTATCATAAACCTTACTCACCTATTGTTACCCTTGCCCACGCCTACATCTTTTAACGCAAAACATTACCTCCTCCAAAATTGTAATTGACCACCCCCATACCCTTCTTCCAAACCTTTGGCTCATACAACTCTTCTCTGCGAAGAAGACTTCAGAACTTACTTTGCTTTCGAAACATATCCATCTATACAATAAATGTCCAACATCACACAAAAACTAAAGCTTCACACGAATTATGTAAACGGTTTTTATTAAAGGTGTTTAAGAAAATTTCGATTTCAACTTTAATTATGAAAACCATCCTGAATAACCTTTTGCATTATTTTCTGAAAAAGTTGTTTTCAGACCGTACGTTAAAATAAACGTTTGCGGAATTAACAAAAGTAATTGAAATTCTTCGTAGAGTTTTATTATTTATGAAAGTAATTGAATTCTTGCTTAGAATTTTATCAAAATTTTTTTTATATAATTGAATTTCCATGAAAAATGTTATTAGTGAAAGTATTTGAATTATTGTGAAGAATTGTATAAATAATATACATAATAATTTAATTTTGAATGAGTTTTATCAACTATTTGTTTAAATAATTGGATTCTTTTGCAAAATCTTATGAAATTACAAGATATTGAAAATAATTTTGAATATTTTTTGAAAGTAATTGAATCGTTGAAAAGAATTCGATTATAATTTTTGAGAATAGTTTTTTGATTTCTAGTATTACCGAATTTAAAGTAGTGTTAATTCTAAAAAAAGCAGAAATAGTTGCTTTTAGTAGCTGATATCTAAAAAAAAGTACCCAAATAGTAGCATAACGTAAAAAAGTAGTAAATAGTAGGTTTCAGTAGAATAGTGCGAATAGCCTGCAAAATTGTCAAAAATGCATGCGCAGTCTAATGCTCTTTTGACACGTTTATTTGCAGCAACAGCATTTTGCTGTTGAATATTCTTTCCGTGTACAAATAATCATAAGATTCCAATGTAAATTCTTAAAGGATTCTTAAAAGAACAATTTATTGTAGCTTATTTTCAAAATTTTCTCTGAAATGTTAATAATGGTAATTATGCAGAATCGTGACTTTTGCCAATTTTAAAGATATAAATGGTTAATTCTTTTTAGAATGTCATTCATCTAGATAGTTATAGGGGAGGATGAAAAAGTAAGTTACAGAACGCCAGGGCTGGAAAAAATTCTTTAATAACTACACTGAAAAAAATCCTTATGGTATAATTAACTATAAACCAAGGGTTAATCTTAACCTAGTAAAGTTAATTAGGACTCTCAGTAAATTCAAACAGTTTCCCTGGTCAATTTCACAAATCCAAACTTTGTAAAGTAACTCTGCATTCCCTGGTCAAATCAACTAGGATAATCAGTTATTTTGAAAATTTTCTGAACTGCGCATGAGTCAATTTATTTTTTGACAGTATTCAGCTCTGTCTTTTGTGATTCATCTTTATTATTTCGTAAAACGATTTTTATATTCGTTAATCGTAGTTATTTTTTGTGCAAAAAATATGTTTTCCGCGTATTTCACATTTGCCGTTTTCATCGAGTAAATCGAAACAAAAAATTAAATTATTGTATACATTTGATTATTTAATTCGTTCAAACTTTGTAACTAACCTAAAAAGTCTGAAATTTCACACAAGTGGAATCGAAATTTTTTAGTATTTTAATCACTGTGCTTAAATGTTGTACCGTTTTAATAATGCTTGCATTTAAATGTTATAATTTATTGTTTGTTAATTTTTTTTATTAATTATTTATACGTATAAATTTCATAAATAAATAAAAATGAATAGTTCTTGACGAGCAAGTAAAATTGTGTATTTTCAAATAAATATGACTGGAAATTCTAATATCTGATAAAAAATTTAGTACAACACGTGCGTGTTTAGTGTAGTGGTTAGCATTCCGGGTTTTCAATGTGCGTATTAGCCTGGCCATTTTTGTAAAATTATTCAATATCAATGCACGGAGAAACTTTTAATACCACTAATTCTTAAAACTGGTGAGACATTTTAGTATGTTAGGTTAGATTCAAGGGAAAAACGACATAGGTTATAGAAATTGCTATTGAGACTATCAAAAACACTCATTCAGTATATATTTTACAGTTCTTTATAAGGAAACTAACGAAAATTAGTATGTTGTTTTAGAAAGAAAATAATAATTTTTGCAAAGTTGGGAAAGCCATGAATTAAAAAGAAACACAACAAATTAATTGTCTATAGATACTCATAGAGACGATAGTGATACTTGGATCTGATGGTAGATGGCATTAGTGTATGTCACTGTAACTGTAGGTAAATATATTTAACACGACGTAAGAACCTAACCTATATTATTAACGCACACACGCACACGCAAGTAAAGACACGACGATTGGTCACGGAAACCGAAAGATCGCACGATTCGTTAGAAGTACACAGCTGAATCGTCCTTATATATTAAACGAGTGGAAAAATATGTGCCTTCGAGAGAGAGCATTTTTTAAAATAACTTACTAATCAAATTATGTAAATAAGTAAAAGTCGTGAAAAAAATTATGTTATATTGAGGAACAGTTCTTGAATTTAATTTGGCATGAGGAGACATTCACGTTTATTAATAAAAGGTTTTTTCTTTCATACACGTGTGAATTTCAACTTCTTCTTCTTTAGAATTTCAACTTCGAAAACATTAGGGTTAGTTCGCGACGTCAGGTGATGGACTCGGTGATGCTCGGGTGAAATCGGTTAAGTCCGCCCGCAGTCCTTCCAAAATTGGTATGTTACGTTAGAATGTCTCTTATATATTCTATCTATATGTGTAAAAAAGGTTAGAATTACCGTATTATTTCACAAACAAAAACTAGCATTTTATTCTTTTCTAAAGAAAAATAAGACTATTTCTAATGCAGATAGTAATTTTTGTACACCGAAGGTTGCTTAATATATAACGAACTTATCATATTTTCGTATTAATGTTGAAATTATTAGCACAACGCACGAAAAATCCTCACATTCTAACGTACTTTTAGAATAAACATAACCAAATATATTTAATATTATAAGAAAAAGTTTCTCCGTGTGAGTGCCGGGCTGAAAAAGTTTCCATTTCATCTAAAAAAGCAAATACAAAAATAATAAAGTGAATGTGTGAATAATTAATGGACCCAAAAGGTGATTGAATGTGAAAAAAGAGATTTTATTGAATTTTTGCAGTAATTTTCAATGTTTCTTTAAAGAAAATGGTTCTTTCAGTATAGCTATACCAAAAATACAATATATATGTGTGTGTATATAAATATATATAAGAGACTTCTTACCCCATAATTTTTTTTTAAAAAATTCAAAAATTGTTGAAGATACATTTTATAATAATTTTCTTGAACCCTCACGGCATTTGAACCTGGCTGCGTGAGGTATGAATCTATTTTTCTCTTTTAATTTTAAAGTAAAAAAAGGATTCTGTTTCAATTGGCGCCTAACGTGGGGCAGTAGGGATTTTTTATTTTAGTATTTTTTTGTAATTTTATTTTGGAATTGTGGAAGATTTTCAGTTTTGTTCGAATTTTATTTTACATTAGGAAATTGAAAGTTGTCGTTCACATTGTGTATGTTTTGTTTTGGTCCGGAGACCTTAAGCGACGACTATCCCCTATATCGAAATAAATGGGTGATTCTCCACAAAGTGGTAACTTTTGAATGTGTAAAAAATTTTTTTTAATTAAATTTTTTGGAAATTTTTTATTTAGATCTTTTTAATAAAGCTTGATAATGATTATTCTATAGATATTTTAGCTTAATTCTTTCTTTAGTTTTATATACAAACAATTTTGAAATTTAAAGGTTAAATAATTTATTTGAAAAAGTTAATTTTCGACTGTTAATAATTATAAATAGTGTAAATAAGCAAATAATTACTTTAAATTGCTTTAATTAATAAATAAATAATATTTTAACTCATACCTGTTATTGAAATTACATGCAATTACATGTTTTGATACAAGTTAATCGAGGTTAATAATATTCATTCAAAAAAACAAAACACTTCCATTACGCGAAACGAAATTAGGAACTGGAGTTTACAGTAACTGGAGTTTACAAATCAAAGAAAAAAATTCATTAAAACCGTAAAAATTCATAAAAATAAACAATTTTTGCAGATTATTAAAGAAATTTGCTTACTCTAAATCACTATTATTTTTATTTTTTTTTATACATTTAGAATTCGGTAATTTTGGCGGAACTGGAGTTTACATACCATTAAAATACGCTATAAAATAATAGTAACTTTTGTAGTTTTAAATCTAAAAATTATATTTCTTTTTGCAAATTTAACATAAATACAACTTATTAACTTAATAATATTAATGGCAAATAAAATCGCACTAAAAAAGGGAACAAAATTATTGAAAATCAATGAAATTGTAAACTCCAGTTCCAAATAGAAAAAGAGTGGGGAAAATATTAAAAAAATATTTCTACACAGATTTGTTAATGGAAATTAGAAAACGACACACAAAAACTTAGTTTTTGAGATGAACTTTCGAATAGAATAAATAAAAAAACGTTTAAAATAAATTTTGTGCAAAATAAAACATATTAAACTTCATGATTCATGTGTAGAGAAACGACAAATGTGCATTTTTTGAACATTTGCAATTGAATTACAACTTTTGTTTTAAATTAAAAATTTTTTTCGATTATGATATTACTAAAAAACATATTGCAGATTAATTATGCAAAAGGTTGAAGTAGATTAGATAACAATTTTTCAAGCTATTAAATAGGGAACAGTGGGGAAGCAAAAGTGACCACTGAATGAAGAGTCACCCAAATATCAATTATGAAATGTGCGAAATTCCTTCCAGACTTTTTCGTGAATTGCGATAAATATTAATTAAAATATTTTTAGAGTGTAAAAATTATCTTAAAAGAAATAAATTTATTTTTGTCGTTTTGTTTTTTTGTATAAGAGAGCATTAGGAAGAGACATTAGAGACAAAATTATTGTCAACGAGAAACTTTATTTATAATTGTTTTGTAAATTAACGTCATTTTGTATCTTGTTACGATTGTACGTTTATTTTATATTATTTTGAGAATTTTACTGTTGACGGGTCCAGTTGAATTAATATAAGGACAGGATTTTTCCTGTTCTCATTGATTTCAAAGTATTGTGTTGGATGGCAGATCTTGCTCTGACCGCCGGTATAATAATTGTCTGATTGTAGTGTATATTGAAACGACAGTCAGGCATGAGTAATACAAGTCTATAGCAAGAGCAAAAGTAATGACCATTGACGAAGATCTTGCTCTAGTCATTTTGGTTGTTGATTTTATTTTTGATTTGAAATAAATTGTTGGATTGAATTTTTTTTTATTGTTTAAATCTTGCTCTGACAGTTAAATTGAAGTTTGGTTAAATAAATAAATTGTAAATTAAAAAAAAATTTCTGAATTGTTTAGATCTTGTTCGGACAATTCAAATCAAATTGAAAAAGAAAATTTTTTTTAAAAGGAATCAGTTAAAAGAAAATAAGAGAGAAAGAAGGAATTGTTTTTTAACTTGTTTTCGAAAAAAATATATCTTTTGATTTTTTATAATCCGGTTGTCAAGATCTTGCTCTGTCATCCGGAAAAATTTATGTGATATATTACTATTTTTTTATTGTTGTGCACGTTATCATTATTATGGCATTTTAATTATATTGACAAATTATTTGTGGTATTCAATTGTGTTCTATATTACAGTGATTATCTCTTTAATATAATAATTTTTTTTGCGTATTTTATTTGCTGGCCATTAAATTTATTAATCAATATTATTAATTAATTTTGAGTTAATAAGGTGAATTGTTGTTTAATTTTTGCTAATTGATGCTCTCGACTTGCGCAGTTACCGATTTGATTAATCGTGAAATAGAGAATAAATAATATTGAGGGATAATTAAAAATTGAGAGGAGAATTTTTTTTCTTTTAATTTAATTGTTTTGATTATAGAGTGCCAAAGGAAAATTTTTTTCCCCGTAAATTGAATTAGAAAATTTAAGCAATTGAATTATTGAATATTACCCTTTTTGAATTTGGCATTGGCAGGGCGTTTTAAAAAATATATATATAGAGAAATTTTGCAATCATTAGAAAGAATTATACTTCTCATTGGAGGGGACATAGAAGAATTTTTATTTCTTCCTACAAATCCCCTACAATGCCAGGAATGTCGTCTCTAACTATTCCGCCTTATAAGGGAGATTCGAGTCAGCGACAAAATTCAAAAAATAATCGTACTGATAGTTTTAATAAAACTCGCGATTTTTCTACAGACGGATTGGGGGGTGTAGACGACTTAAATCAAGAACTTATGACGATTTAGACGCGTCCCTTGGTGGGGGGGGGGTGGAACTAGAAACGTTTTCACTCCCACTATGCTCTTTGGCCCTCACGCAGATGTTTCACAAAAAGTCGATGCCCTGAAGCTTGACCTTAACAAATTACAAAGGAAGATTGATCAAATGGAGGTAGTTTCCGTAGAATTAGACGCTTTAAAGAAAACAATAGGTGAAATCGATATCGTCGATGATTTCAATGCCCTATCTGAACAAGTTGCCGAGGTTTTAGAAAATCAAAAAGAAATATTAGAGCAATTGAGAATTAATAATGACCGATTGCGTGGAAAACCGTCGTTATCAGTTAAATCCGACGAATATATACCCTTAGGCGAAGGAGTGTTTACACAAACCCGAAGTAACTTGGTTGGGCCGACTGTACAACTAGGGACAGCTCGGGATGCTCCCCATCGAGCGTATAACGGTAGTAATGTAACACCAGACGCGAATCGGTTTTAGAGTCAGCCGAATGAGGCGGAACCTCGCCGTGTACGATTTAAGGATTTAGATCAAGATGACTATTCGGAAAACGCGGTGCCGGCTCATAAATTAATCAAAATAAAGATAATCAAGCCTTTAGCGGATGGCCAATGTATCGACGAAGAGATTTTTGTTACACAAGAGCGTTATAATGAAATGATGTCTGGAGTTCCGAAGGTAGAGAATAATACGTCTGATTTCCAGTATGGAAGTAAATCGACTAAAGACTTGCCTTAGCGACAAACGGAATCTCTGTTTTATTTGAGAGAAAATGATTTAGGGAACTTTAAACGTCGGTCATATGAGGAACGTGGACAATCTTTGTTGCGCGAGCCGCTTAGGTGGGATGGATATAATGATGTCCCTTATGCAATGAAAATAGGGAAAATTTTGTCGTCTTGGAAAATAGCATTCCCAAGTACTACAAGGGATCCTGCACAGTTTCTATTGCTATTAGAGGATCATTTGTCGTCGAGCGGTATTTTAGCGATTATTTTGTTCCTCATTTGTCTCAATTGTTTGAATGTCCGTACAAGTCGTGGTATTTCATCAACAAAGAACTGTGGCGAACTTGGCGCCAATTTTCGCAAGCCTTTAGGTATGAGTGGGGAGTTAAGAAAGGCGATGCTGATCTGCTTATTGAAGTTCGTGACTTGGAACTGGGAAAGAGTGAGACCTTGGCGGAGTTTGCATGTCGCGCTAGATTAATATTAATATTTGAACAAATGCAGTACCCCCCAGAATTTAAGGAACAACTAAAGCAGATATTAATAAAGTTCAATCCGAGATTGACTTTTGAAATTCTAAATTTATCCTTAAGAAATTACCGTAATTTCTTACATTATGTGAGCAAACGAAATTATCTTTATCGTCGTGCGGTAGATTCACAGCCGTCTCGGGGAAAAATTGTTAGAAGCAAGTTAAATTGCATGCAAGAAAATGAACAATTAACGCACGAGTATGACGATAATTTGGAGTTCTCAGAGGAGGAATCTGACGAAGAGTCGGAAACTGACCTCCAAGTAATAAATGACCCTTGGAAAAAACCAAATTCGTTTAAATCGAGTTCAATGAATCGAAATAGATTAGAAAAGAATCTACAGCGGTTCGAAGAATCGGAAATAATAAAGTCGACAAATTTGTACGACACACAAAATAAGCCGTCGAATTTGAAAAATCCCAAACAAACATATAATCGCGAAAACATGACTTGCCTCAATTGTGGACAGACAGGTCATGGGGCGCGTTATTGTAAAAATAAATTGGAAATAGTTTGTTGTATTTGTCAAAAGATCGGGCATTATAATAAGGATTGCGAATCTCGTCAGGGAAACGAGAAAGGCCCTCAGTAACCGTTCCTCAAGTCACTGACCAAAAGGGCTTAAATGAGGTCGATGAGTCTTTTTCGTCGATGGGAAACAAAGTCAAATTCAATATTGAAGAATCTAAAGATCTGGGAAAAGAAACAACCGTGAATTTAGAAGTCAAAAATGAATTGACTCCGAGAGAATTAGACGTCGAGAATACGATTTTTCTGGAGCTTTTAAATGATACGGTTTCCGATAGTGAAAGCGAAGACGAAGAAACGGAAGAGTTGGTTCGTCAACAATTAGAAAACGATATAAGTCCTTTAGTTCAGTTGTCAACTTTAATTAGCGAGATTATTGCGAATAATAACGAGACCAAAGACGACGAAAATATAGTTTCTTATAGGTCTTGGAAGCCAGCTATCTTACCATCTCATTATATTCATCGACTTAGCCAACGAAGAGTATATCGATCTTCTGGGGAACTTCGAGAACCGAAGGTAACGGTTAGAATTCCGATCGAGATAGTTATTTTCGGTGAAAGAATCTCGGGTATAATAGATAGTGGTAGCGAAAGATCCTTTTTAATCAGTTTAGCTTATGAAAGGGTGAAACACTTTCAGATTGAAGATCTGAAAGAAGATTCGTCGTCAAGAAAGGGTGTTCGTTTAGGTGATAAAACAGTCGTCAAGTCCTTAGGTGGTACCGGTTTTGTGATCGATATAGGCGATTTTTACGGCCCACAATGGTTCAGTGTATTACCTGAACTTTCAAGCGATTTGATTTTGGGAATGGATTTTTGGCTAAACTTTAAAGTAAGAGTCGATCCGTTCGCACAAACGTGGACATTGGATGGGAGTAAATTCAATTATTCGTTATCGCAGCGACGTACGGGACTTAGCGTGTTACAAGCGATATTTTGCAATGAGACTAGTAAATTAAAGTCGTTTCTAGACGAAGAATTCGCGAAAATTGATCGGGAATCGACAGGCGAGAGTGATTTAATAAAACATGTAATTGAATTGGATGACGACAATCCGCATCGTCAAAAACCGTATAGACGTAGTGAAATCGTTAGGTACTCTCAATGAGGCGCCAGATGCGCTTTCTCGAATGCACAACGTCGACGTTGACCCTAACGGGTGGGAAAGGGTCATAGACGAGGCCGTTCAGAGTAAAATCCAATTAAATACGATATGCGACAAAGATTGGTATGAGACAAAGTTCGAGTTAATAAAGAAACAACCAGACCGTTTCGCGGGATGGAGAATAGAAGATGACCAGCTGTTCTATTATCGTCCTGATTATGAGAAGGCATTGGTTGATGACGAAAATCCTTGGAAGAAAGTGGTTAGACCTTCGGAAATACCGATAGTTTTGTACGGCCATCATGATACTCCGCAGTCTGGACATCTCGGTAAGGACAAAACGTTGGATAGGATCCGTCAGAATTATTACTGTCCGGGAATGTCGTTGGATGTAAAAACTTATGTTGATGAGTGCGAAACTTGTTCGAAAGTAAAATATAACCAAAATCCGGTGAAAGTGAAATGGACGACACGAGCCCTATGTGCGCCTTGGGCCCAGTTGTCCATTGATACAGTCGTCACTCAGACTTGAACGAAAAAAGGGAACTCGTGTGTTCTGGTCGTCTTGGACTTATACACGAAGTATCTCGAGTTGTTTCTAATTAGGTTTAGAAACGGTAAAACTATCGTGAGAGTTCTTGACACGGTATTCGATCGCTGGGAAACCCCTAAAGCCGTAGTAACCGATAACGGTAAAGAATTTATTAATTCGGTAGTCAAATCATACTTGTCAGCTAGGGGGTAACTCAAATAACTACTCCAATAAAACATCCTCAGGCAAATCCGGTCGAAAGATTTAACAGAACAATTAAACCAATGATCGCTGCATTTTTAAAACACGACCACAAAGAGTGAGACGAAAACTTGTCAAAAATCTAATTAGCTTATAATACGGTTCCTCACGCCGGAACGAGGTTAGACACGTGTCAGAAGCTTCGGAGAGGGACCTGAAAGAATCAGTCGATGACTCAATTTCCTTTTGGATGGGACGTATGAAATTGATAGATGAGTTCAGACATAAAGTTGAAAGTCGTCTTCAAAATTACAATGAAAAACGTCTTGCCATTGCCAATTCGGGTAGGTCGTCTACAGTTGAAATAAAAGAAGGGACGGAAGTCTATTACCCAAACAAAAGGTTGAGCAACAAAGCCGAGAATTACTGTGCTAAAATGGCATATAAGTATTTGGGACCAGCACTTGTAAAAAAGGTTCTTGGGCCGTCAACAGTGGAATTAACCGATAAGTCTGGAAGGGCATTAAGGAAATATTGTGTTACTGATCTTAAAATACCACGTCGTAGCCTTCGTACTATGTAAATTGTTTTTTGTAGAATCGGAAAATGAGTATTTCAGGAAGCGTCAGAGGAGTCAACAGCTTAGACCAACAGTTGGAGGAACTTCAGATGGCGAAAATCCAAATAGAGAGCCTGATTGCCAAGGTGCAGTGTCAAATTGAGTTGAATTGTGAGTCGACTCGGTTGGGACTGGAAGATGTGGCTGATCCAGTTGGAACCTCTACATCAAACGAGGCCGGAAATTTGTCGATTAAAGATTCATCTGAAATCGATAAGATTGCGGGCCTTGAATCTGTGTCCGATTCCATCAATGACGTCAGTGTTATGGAAGAGGCTTGTGCCTTGCCTCAAAAGACGTCTTCGGAGGCTGTACAAAACTTTTCGCCTTCGATTTTACATGCAGATTCCTTGGAAACTGACTTCGTCTTGGAGGAGATTCGATTTCTTCGAAAGGAATTAATTACTAGGGTGCCTTCTCCAATCAAGACGGCTAGGGTTCAGATAGTTACGGAATCCGATTTAAGAAGAGACAATTCGAGAAGAGGTAGGATTATTAACGAGGCCCATCCGACTCAGCAATCAAAGACGACGGGTAAGCCGTTATTTATGGCAGAAGATAAGACCACCGAGGCAGCCCCTTCAGTGCGTATTAATCCTGTACCAGTGGACAAGATACCTTCATTCAGGGATGTGCTGAACGAATTGAGTGTACCGGAAATGCTGAATCCGAGGGGTGAACAACAACAACTCAAGGATATTGAGTCTAGAACTACTTATGGAACTTGTCAAGAAGAGAGCAGAGTGCCTGGTGGCTAAGAAGAAGTCGACAATGGTAGATCAGTCTACCCAAACGTACGTCACTACTATAGGGAAGCAGTTTGTAACGGGGTGTGTGAATTGTCGCTCAAAGGAACACCACTTCTCACAATGCAAGCTGCCATATCGCCCTGGTTTTTGTACACTTTGCGGGGCAGAAGGATTTGATACAAAAGACTGTATCTTTCCACATGGAACAGAGCACGAGCGGATGCTGGATCACTGTGCAGGCTGCTCAAGGAGTTTGAATTTATATTGACCAGAGTGCCCAGATTGTAACATCCGACACGAGGGGATAGTAGATTGGCTACGTCTTAATTATGCTACTTGGCCGACTTGGGATATTCCCGAAGATCATCGATACCTGGTGGGTAGAGCTTGTCAGCTTAGGCGACAAATCAAAGCTAAATTCGACGACAAGAAGGATTACCCGAACCGTATCCGTAGTTTCCTGATTCGTGAGAATGCCTTAGCTTCAATGGAGGATTTCGCTAATTCGAACGCAAAGACACTGAAACAAATGTCAGAAGAAAAGCGCGATAGAGCAATTCAGGCTCTCCTGGCTCCAATGACGAAGGATGATGTTGAAAAAATCATGGAGGAACGACCAGAGTTGCAGAACGGCGAAGTTGTGAAAATTCTGACATCATGTGTGTATAAGAAAGAATTAAAAAAAATGATTTATTTTTTATTATTACGCTATTATTTTTCTATTATTATTACCGTCGTTGTCGACAATTACGAAGAGTTTTTTTTGTTTCTTAATGATTAGTTTATTATATTATTTTGTTGACCGGACGTGATCTTAGATTGGCGTTAAAATTCGCTATTTTGTTGACGAATGGTAAAGAAAAATGTCGTCCAATCGAAATCTTATAAAAATTATCCAATAAAGTTAATCTTTTACAATTCTTAATGGAACGTTAATTGTGGTGATTGTTTGGGAATCCAGCTTGATTTATATTATAGAAATTTATTGTTCCAGGTATTATATTGAGTGGTTCTCTTGTAATTTTGTTTTGAGTTGATAGTTGTTGCAGGTATAATTTCCTCCGAATATCGTCACGTTCGAAAGAGGAGGATGTAACAGTAATTTCGCGACGAATTCATAGGAGAAATGTAAGTCTCTGGATTTTGAAGGGCGAGAAACGGACCTAGAGTGTCATGGCGGTATTTCGTGTCACGTGATATTTTTGAATGTGATGGCGAAAGACAACGGCATTGTCACTCTTGTTCGATGCTCTCTAAAGTGTATTGTGTGGTGTGAATTGTGCGGATCCCCAGGAGACGTCTTTGCTGTTAATTGTTAATTGTATTTGCCGTCAACATTGAAGGATTGTAAATTGTACTCGTCGAGCGAATACCAATTGACAGAGAAATCTTGTAATATTTAGCGACGTCAAGTAAGTGGATTATTAAATGGTCAACACAAACGTTCTCTTTTGTTTATGGGTTCACCCATTTTACCCCCCCTTTCTATAATCTTAAAGATATAGAGTTTTAAATAAAAAGTAAAGTTTCTGTAATTTTACCGTCGACCTTCTGTCGACTGGCGCCCGCGATTTTATATATTTAATTTTATAATAATTTTCTTGAACCCTCACGGCATTTGAACCCGGCTGCGTGAGGTGTAAATCTATTTTTCTCATTTAATTCTAAGTAAAAAAGGATTCTGTTTCAGTAGTTAAATTCTTCTATATTATCGAAGTTATGTCTATTTCTACTCAATTTTTGAAGAATTTGCCCAACTCACTAACAAATGAAGATTTTCTAAATATCCGAAATAAAAAAAATAGAAAAACTTTTGGTTTTTTATTCGAAGCTCACCTTGTTGCTGCAGCTAGTCTTTTTTATAAAAACTTCAATATCTCTGGAACCAGATGAGTATTCATAAATTTTGTTTTATCAAATTAAAAGTAAATTCGTAAGGATTCCAAATATGTCAATAACATTTTTTTAGAGAGAAGTAAATAATGAAAAAATTGTTTAAAAATTTTTTGTATTTATAAACTAATTTTTTTATTAACATCATTTTTATTTTAAAGTACACATTTTTACCTGAAAAATGTGTAATCTTCATAAAAATTTATAAACAATAGTCCGAGATATTCAAAACTTTATGAAATTCAAATTCAAATTCAAAACGTCAATAAAATCTCTTTTTCTATAATATTATCAAGGGGCACACCTAGTGTGAGTGACTGAAAAAAACAGTGATTTTTAGGAATTTATTTCAGGGTAATTATTGCATCTAATTTTTTTTAAAGTTTTGTACATGTATATTTGTATAAATAGTGAACATTTTTTAATTTTTTTAAAGAAAAATATCTTTTTTTTAAAAAGTTATTCGCTATCTCCAGAGTATCCGAAAAATAAGTTCTCCCACTGCTGCAGTGATTGCGGCCTTCTCAGTGACCTAAATCAAAAAAACCAAAAAGATTATTAAACTAGAAGATATTTGCCGTACAATGACCCTCGGATGTCAAAAAATATTGAATTGCAACAAAATGGCGGAGTTTTGAAAAAAGCTTTTAAATTTCGCCAAAAAAATCCGATGGTTTTTGGCATCCCAAATTTTTATTTTTCATCCAATCAAAAAACTGGAGCCTCATTGTACGGCAAATATCTTCTAGTTTAATAATCTTTTTGGTTTTTTTTATTTCAGGCACTCAGAAGGCCGCAATAACTGCAGCAGTGGGAAAACTGATTTTTTTTGGATATAGCAAATAACTCTTCAAAAAAAAGATATTTTTCTTTAAAAAAATTACAAAATGTTCACTGCTATTTATACAAATATACATGTACAAAACTTTAAAAAAAATTAGATGCAATAATTTCCCTGAAAAAAATTCCTAAAAATCGACGCTTTTTTCAGTCACTCACACTAGGTGTGCCCCTTAAGTTTTTGGGTCTATTTATTATTTATAGATCAACTTAAGTATTTTCGTATTTGTTTCTTTAGGTAAAAAGGAAACCTTTTCTGCCCGGCGCTCAATGATATCACCAGATTAAAAAATATCTCAACAAATCGCGGCCAGGCTAGTGCGTATGCGTTGGAGTTAGGTGTTCGCGTCCCCCCCGTGTTAAATATTTATTTCCTAACTTTGTGTTAATTCTAAGATGTATACATATAAGGTGAATTATGAATGTGTTCTAAACAATAATTATTTTTTTTATTTATTCTTTACTTTTTGTTTGTCATCGGATAATAGAAATTCTATTAAAAATCTTAGTCAATTTGACTATTTTGCTTAGCCACATTAACTAGTTTTCTAGTCACTTTGACTATGTTTGACCTTAGTCTTTTAACTAGGTTTCCCTAGTGGATGCCTCTCGTAACCATTCAAACTAGTCAATTCCTGGTATACGGGTGCCAGAAATTTTTTTCAGTGTAGCTAAATTAAAGTTTTTCCAAAAAGAATGAAACATTTATCTCTATAATTGGCAGAAGTCACGATTTTGCATAATTTCAAGATTTATAAATAATTGTAAGCTACAATAAATTGTTTAAAATAAATTCTATAAATTAAAAAAAATTTATTGTTAGACCTTTATAGGATCCCACAAGAAAAACTATAATGCGCGGCTCCACAGTTATTTGGAAGATATGTCCCTTTCACCCTGGAGCATCACATATGCATACTTGTAGGCTATTCTTACAGGAATCCAGATAAGATCTCATATGAGCGATTCCATGTCAAGTGATCAAGGTGGAAAAAAATTTTTCTCCAATCGTGCCTAAATTTGGGGCTTTTGTAGTACTAGTGGATAGTGATTTTTGGTGAAAATATTTTTTTACCTACTCTAATATTTTCCGAGGGGGAGGGGGTGAAAGTTTTGGGTTTTTCGGTACAATGCTTATTTTGATAATTTTTTACTCTAAAACAATTAAACTCAGGCGGAAAAGTCGGACGAATACCGGATCGTCCAACCGTCTAGCGCCCGCGCCGGTTGAATTGGAAAGTCAATGCCAGTGCAGGCAGTCTGTACCGATTCGGATGAGAATGTCTGCTGGCGCGGTACAAAGTCGGATCCGATTTTCGGTACAGTCTTTCTACTGCCGGCAGTACAGGTGCGGTACAAGATTTAATCCGACCGCCGGATCAAAATTTATACCACCTCGCAACCGGCGTTGTACTGGCATTGATCCGTCTAACGACCCGAGCGGTACAGGCATTCTACCGACTGAGAACTATGTAATTTATTTTATTATTAATATATTAATTAATTTAATTTACTTACTTATTTATTGATTTATTATAAATAAATTATAAGTAATATTAAATAAATTTGATTGGATTTATTTAATATTACTTATTTGTTTATTTATTGATAATAAATCAATAAATAAGTGAATTAAAAATTATTAATTAATTAATTTATTAATAAGAATATGCTTAGAATATTGTAATTGTTACTAGTTTTTAAATTAGTTTTATTTTTATATAGGATAATTTTTTTATAAATTCGCTTTTAAAAATCTTACCACAAATATCTTTTAAAATCTGACAAGTTTTGCTATTTTTATTTTTTATAATAAAAATTAATAATAATAAATTTAATCCATCATGCTTTAAACATTTTTTGTATTATTAATTTTTAAAGAGCCGAAAGTACATTCGCACTGTCATTCTATTGCAAAATGCGTCCGGCTCGGTGCAGGTTTCAGCCCGCCAAGAACCCGGCGTTGTACTGGCATTCGTCCGTCTAGCAACCAGCGCGGGCCAAATTATATTCTTTATTAAAAATTAAAATAAAAGAAATGTTTAATTAACTATGCAAGGTGAGTTAATTAATATTTAATATTTCTTTCAAATTAATTACATTCATCTTTTTCTCTTTTTTAAAAACATTTATAAAGTATAAATGAAACGCAGTAAGTTACAAATGTTTATTTTAGTTAATTTTGTATTGATTTCGAATAGTTATAAAGTGAAGTGTTCAACTAATTATTCCTAAATAATAAAATAAAGATAAATATTAAAAACATTGAAGATAAAATAAAAATATAATAAAACTTTAAATTTATTTGCATAATATAAATAAAATGCTAAAATATTAAAAAATATTTGAGTAAAAATTATTATTCACTTTATATATAAGTTTTTGTTTATGCGATATTGTATATTGGCGTTATTTTTCTCACATCCGCAAGCGAGCGAATAGCGTAGTGGTTAGCGTATTAGACTTCGGTGCGTAGATTAGGATAGGCTTGGGCTTCGTATCCCACTGCGAGCGTTTAGAATTTTAATGTGTAAAAAAAATGTTAAATGTGTAAAAAATGCTTCAAATGATTTATAAATAAATGTTAATTAACATGCACCATGCATAGTTAATTAAATATTTTTTTTTATTATATTTTTCAATAGAGAATATAATTTTGCCCGCGTCGCTTGCTAGGCGAACGAATGCCAGTAGAACGCCAGTAGAAAGTCATGTTTCGGAACAAAATTTGGCCCGTCCTGGTTGCCAGACGGACGAATGCCTGTACAACGCCGGTTGTTCGGCGGCATCAAATCTGTACCGAGCCAGGCGCGAAGCCACTACAACACATTGTCAGGTTCCAGTACAATGTCTGCACCGCTCCGGTCGTCAGGCGGATCCATGCCAGTATAGTCTTACCGACGTCTGTACAGGTGCGGTACCCTGCTAGTGGGAAATTTCCGCCTGGGAACATAAAAATTTGGCCGAGTACAGTTGCGAAAGGTTTTTTCATGCTCTTTCGATTGGAAACAAGCATTTTAAAAAAAAAATTTGTTGACAAAAAAAAATCAAAATTAGAAATTGTTACGTATGACTTCGTAACATTTTTATATTTTTAGTAAAAAAACATATTGTATTTAAATGAACTCAATAAGCATTTATTCATGTCGATTTATGAGGTAACAATCACACTTTTAACACATGATGACACTTTGTAACACACATATTACAACATTCAGTAAGGAATTTTGTATTAAGATCTAAATAATGAAATGAAGATTGTGATACTTTATAATGTGCAAAACTGTGTCAAATATTCTTTAAGAGTAAGTAGAATTTACTTACGATATTTCTCAATGTAAAAAAAGTGGTTCATCCAAGCAACATAACTTGGGGTAATGACATTCAAACAAATCTGCAAGGTAGCAGATAATCATTAAGTAATAACACAAGTAGTAATAGTACACAAGTAAGTAATATCACAATAACAAGTAGGTCCTTCCCACCAAAATGTCGTTCAATAAAAAGAATCGACAAAGGGAAATCTTGTCAGTTGCCCGTGAATCTTGGCGAAACAAAGTATGTTTGGCCATAGTAGCCGAAGTTAGGCAATAGTTGCCTTTAAGTTTCAAGAAGGGACTCCAGAGATTTTCATTAAGTGATTTAAAAAGTTTAATTGATATAGTATTTTTATATGTGAAAAATATTAAGAATGTTAAAAAGATAATAAAATAAATCTTGATATAAGGTTCCAGACACTACAACACAGTTAAAGTGAGTATACTGAATAACGCAAACATAAAAAGAACACATACACAATTCATTATCATAAACGATTGTTTTCAATATATAATAAAATTTTGTCATTTAATATTATTTTATTGCTGATTTTATTTAAAAATTAGATTATCCTATTAATAAATTCATAATAATATATTTCTTTCCAAAATACGGGCTCTCACCCGATTGGTTAAAATGATAACCAAGAATGAAAAGGAATCCACTACCTTTAAATAAAATTATTTGTTTCCTTAGAGCATTGACGTTCACTACGGGGTGAAATAATTTAAATATTTAATATTTTATTAAATAATAAATAAATTCATTCTTAACAGAAATAAATTTTAATTTTTCGAGGGGAAGGATACGATTTTTTTTTAAATGAAAGCTGAGGTTTTTTTCTAAAAGGACATATATATGCAAAAGTGGGACTAGAATGTTTAAACATTGAAAAAAGAGATTTCTACCAAACGGAGCCAAAAACTGGGTTTTGAGCCCTCCGTCAGTAGAAATCTCTTTTTTTCAATGTTTAAACATTCTAGTCCCACTTTTGCATATACACTGAGAGAAAAGAAGGTGCACTGCTGTTCATTAGGAGGTTGTGTATCGCAATTAAAATTTGGATCAACTGCGCACTCTAAAGGGGCGTGTAACGCGCCCCTTTAGAGCGCGCTGCTGACTCTTGACTCGTGGGACGCAGTGAGACCGCATGGTCAAATAACCTAGGTTATGGAGACCATGCGAGCTCACTGCGTCCCATGCCAAGAGTCAGCAGCGCGCTCTAAAGGGGCGCGTTACACGCCCCTTTAGAGTGCGCAGTTGATCCAAATTTTAATTGCGATACACAACCTCCAAATGAACAGCAGTGCACCTTCTTTTCTCTCAGTGTATGTGTCCTTTTAGGAAAAAACCTCAGCTTTCGTTTAAAAAAAAATCGTATCCTTCCCCCCCAAAAATTAAAATTTATTTTTAATTTCGATTTTTTTAGGTCAAAAATTTTTTTTTTCAAAATGCTTATTTCCAATCGAAAGAGCATAAAAAAACCTTTCGAAACTGTACTCGGCCAAGTTTTCATGTTTAATTGTTTAAGAGTAAGAAATTATTAAAATAAACATTGCACCGTAAGACCCCTTGATCACTTGACGTGGAATCGCTCATATAGAAACCTATAGGTCACTCTTTTACATTTCCATAGGAGTCCTATAGGAATCTATAATAATGAATAATAACGAATAATAAGCGCTAGTTTAGCTGTTTAAATCGCCAATAGTTAATCTTTACCTATTAATATTAGCAAGGATTCCTAATCATTCTAATTCTCGTGCAGAAAATGCCCCACTTTGCCCTATTTAAAACAGGGTTCTGGTCGGGACCTCGACAGTTTTCCCTACTAAAATTTTTTTTTAATAAAGTTTTAGAATTCCTTTTTGTTGTAGAAGCTATTATCAATGAAAGGCAATCATTATTTTAGTTATTTAATAATTTTTTTATTTTAGGGGTTTGACTAGAATTCCTAGCCAGAACCCCAGGTAGGGTGTTCATTAGATTTTAGATAGGGTACTGATCAGGGCCTCGACAGTTTTCCTTGTTTAAATAAAGTGTGAAATAATTAAATCTCTAAAATTACTTTTAATAAAAAAAATTAACAATTGAAGAATACAATTGAAGGGAGTAATTATACTACATTTTTAAGAATTTTTTTATCTGTGGGGTGTTTTTTTGTTTTTTTAGTGGGGTGTTCACTAGATATGAAATAGGGCTCTTATCAGGGCCTCGACAGTTTTCCTCGTTTTAAAAGCATGTAAATAAATTTAATTTTTTAAAATTAACTTTTTAAAACAGTTACTTAAGTTTAAAAAGTGTGTTCTTTTAAAGCCGAAAATAATTTTTTGTATTATGTAATACATATGTGGCATTCCACCTCAAGTGATCCATGTCCGAAATGTTTGCGTTCAGGTTAAAAGTTTGCACAAACAGTAGTCCTATTAGATACAATTAAAAATACCAAATATTATTAATTTATTTAAACAAATGTAAAAACTAGAGAGGGTCAAAGTTTAAATTTTTGGTCTTACATGGAATATTTGAAAAATTTATAGTTTCTATTAAACAAAACGAAGAGATGTTTTCTATTTTGGGTTTTTCTGTTTTTTTCAGCACTTTCTAATGGTGTAAACAAAATTGAAAAAAAATTTTTTTTTACTTTGAAAAATTAAGTTAAAAAATAAAATTTCATTTTTTTATCAAATGGACATTTTTTATTTTTTTTTTTAAATTTGTTTCATAAAGGTGATGTTTTTTCCCTAAAAAAAGTGTAGGGGAGGGTAGGATACATTGAACCGGGTTTTTTATAAAGTCCAAGAACTAATTAAATTTTACAAATTTTGATCAGGTTTTTGTATCAAAATAAAACTGAAGTACTTCTTTAGTTAATACACACGTTACAAACACAAATTATTATGATTAAATAATGAAATTTAATTTTTTTCTAACCAGTTACACTTTTCTTATTTTGAAGGTTGTGTGTCTACATTAAACCACCTTTAATAAAACACTACAATTTACTTCGAAAATAATATTTCCACTTACACATTGCAAAAAATCTTATTGTCCACTCAAAAAAATAGAAAATTGTTGTTAAATAGTTATTATTTGTTAATATAGGATATTAATATATTATTTCGATGTCAGATTTCGTAGCAGAAGTGACAGTTTAAGTTTATCTCGTTGACAATTGTGATGAAAGCATGTCTTCCAGTATTTTTCTTACTAATTAGTTGAACAGACAACTTTACCACTCTTAAAATTGAAAATTCTTTGCTTTTTCGGGTGGTTCAATGATGCCGCACTCACTGTATACACATGACATTCACAACAAGAATGGTTTATAATAAATTTATGTAAGATTTAAAATTCTTTATCACATCGGAATATTGAAGTTGACACCCTAAGCGAAATAAATCACAAGTTTACTAATTTTTAAAACTTCCTATTTCAATAAAAAAACGTCATTATATTTCCACAAAACTTTTTGTTTTGTACGTGAAAAACAGTTTTCTTAGTTTTTCTTTATAAATAATAAACCTATGTGTCGGAAATTTTTGAACATAAATTGTTTCGGTAAAACTATCTTATATATTGAATAAGAAAAAATTTTACTGTCATTTCTCAGAAAATTGAAGTGGTTCACTGTTGACGCTGGTTCAATGTTGCCTACTCTCTCATAGGTCAAAACTTAGGACGAGAACTTTTAACTGGTCAAAATAAACATTTACTTCTGCAGTCCACCGCCCCTGTGCGTTGTTGTGCTGTATATTGTTTATAACAATTGAAATAAATTATTTTATGCCTTATTAATTATCTGGTGGTCATATTTGATGAATTTGAATTGATTTAGATCATGCACAGCAACGGAATAAGAAAATAAACGTCATTTTTTAAAAAAGTGTATTAATTTGTTAACTTTAATTTAGAAAAAAGTATTTATTTATACACTCGCTTTTTGCCTTAATACTAGCGTTTACAAGTGTCCCGAGGAAATTTTCTTACATACTATAGTATGTAAGAAAATTTCCTCTTATTCTAAATAAGAATAGATTGAATCCTCTTATTCAAATTTCCACTTATTCTAAATTTTTGCGCCTACAGAGCGACTTGAAAATTAGGAGTACTCGCATTTGCCTGGACCACCCGTCTAATGGGTTTTCTCGCCAGTAGAGAGGGAAACTGTTGAAAACCTCTTCTGAGTGCAACCGGTTTATCGACAGTCGAGCTCTAATGGTGTGTACCGGACAATAATCGACGGTGCACATCATTATACCTCGACGTCAAACCTCCCGCTCAGATTATCTCACGTGTCGGAAAAATACCAAGCCAAATGGGCGCGAACCAAGGGTACTTACCCTTGGTCCTAAAACGTCCGCCAAGCGAGGCATCTATCCGACTGAGCTAATCTGACGGTAGAAAAAGAAATTATAAACAATTAAAATCCCCAAAATCTGCCTTGAGGGATGTCTTAAGAATTTATTCCCCTTTAATTTAAAACGAAGAACACTTAAATCGGTTTAAAATTGTAAACTGTAGACATTTTTTAATAGTAAATTGTAAAAAAAATTCCACTTTGGGCAGGTACACTGCAGAAGTAAATGCTTAATTTAACCAGTTAAAAGTTCTTGTCCCACGTTTTGACCTATATATGGGCAATTCCACGCAAGATTTACCTATGACCTTGAGAATTCGGTTAAACATATTTTTTTCTCAATCTATATGGAAAAAAAAGAAATACGTGTTTTTTTATTTTTGTTTAATCGCCCAAATTTTCGAGTTATGAAATTTTGAAATTTTGGATTTGTAACTGTAGACATATTTTCAGTAGCTTATAAGTCTGAAATATTGAGTTTAGAGAAAACTTGTCAAAGAATGAAAGTTTTAGTTTTCTTTCAACTTTTAAGAAATGTAAAAAAAAAAATTTTTTTTTTATAAACAAATTAATTTTTTTTAACTTTGGACCCTTTTTTTTTTTTTTTTTAATTTATTTATACCTTATAATATACAGAAGATTTTCCAAAAAGTTTTGGAGTGGGCCGACGCGTTTAATGAGTTGTACAAAATTTTCAAAAATCACGTGCAAGGTGCTCGCGTTTTACGAAACGCCTCACAATGGAATTTTTTTACAATTTACTTCTCAAAAAATGTCTGCAGACTAAAATTTTCAATCGATTCGAGTGTTTTTTGTTTTAAATAAAAGGAGAACAATTTCTGAAGATATCTCTCCATGCGAACCTAAGAATCTTCAATTGTTTATAATTTTTTTTAAAAACAAAAAGTTAACAAATTAATTGTGTAGTTTCCTTTAAAAATGAAAGATTATTTTCTTATTTTGCTACTACACATGTCCTAAATCAGATTCAATTAATATAATATACGACCACCAAATAAATAGTAAAACATAAAATAATTTATCTAAACTGTTATAAACAATATTAGTTAACAAATAGTTAACTGTGGTTTCTCTCCATAAAAAAACTTTGTTTTTTCATATTCATATTTTACTTTAGGTTCATTTAATGAATACATCTCCCTTTCGTTAAAAAACAATTTTTAATTGTTATAAACAATAATAGTTAACAAATAATGAACTTTGGTTCCTCTGCACCAAAAAGAATTTTTTTCATAGTTTTCATTGAAGTTTATTACAAAGAATGTTTGTGTCAAAATAAAACAATAAACATTTTAATGTAAAATATATATTAATTGCATTTATTTTATTTTAATTAATTTTTCTATTTTAATTTTCAAAAACACAAGGAAAGAAAAAAAACATTTAATACAAATTTATATAAATTAAATTGTTTATAGTTATTGAACAAACTATTTCATACGTTCACTATTTTTTAACATATATTTTTTGTAATAAACTTCAATGAAAACTATGAAAAAAATTCTTTTTGGTGCAGAGGAACCAAAGTTCATTATTTGTTAACTATTATTGTTTATAACAATTAAAAATTGTTTTTTAACGAAAGGGAGATGTATTCATTAAATGAACCTAAAGTAAAATATGAATATGAAAAAACAAAGTTTTTTTATGGAGAGAAACCACAGTTAACTATTTGTTAACTAATATTGTTTATAACAGTTTAGATAAATTATTTTATGTTTTACTATTTATTTGGTGGTCGTATATTATATTAATTGAATCTGATTTAGGACATGTGTAGTAGCAAAATAAGAAAATAATCTTTCATTTTTAAAGGAAACTACACAATTAATTTGTTAACTTTTTGTTTTTAAAAAAAATTATAAACAATTGAAGATTCTTAGGTTTGCATGGAGAGATATCTTCAGAAATTGTTCTCCTTTTATTTAAAACAAAAAACACTCGAATCGATTGAAAATTTTAGTCTGTAGACATTTTTTGAGAAGTAAATTGTAAAAAATTCCATTGTGAGGCGTTTCGTAAAACGCGAGCACCTTGCACGTGATTTTTGAAAATTTTGTACAACTCATTAAACGCGTCGGCCCACTCCAAAACTTTTTGGAAAATCTTCTGTATATTATAAGGTATAAATAAATTAAAAAAAAAAAAAAAAAAGGGTCCAAAGTTAAAAAAAATTAATTTGTTTATAAAAAAAAAATTTTTTTTTTTACATTTCTTAAAAGTTGAAAGAAAACTAAAACTTTCATTCTTTGACAAGTTTTCTCTAAACTCAATATTTTCAGACTTATAAGCTACTGAAAATATGTCTACAGTTACAAATCCAAAATTACAAAAATTCATAACTCGAAAATTTGGGCGATTAAACAAAAATAAAAAAACACGTATTTCTTTTTTTCTATATAGATTGAGAAAAAAATATGTTTAACCGAATTCTCAAGGTCATAGGTAAATCTTGCGTGGAATTGCCCATATACATTTTGTTGGGAAAAAACCTCACCTTTATAAAAAAAAAATAAAAAATGTCCATTTGATAAAAAAATGAAATTTTATTTTTTAATTGAATTTTTCAAGGTCAAAATTTTTTTTAAAATTTGTTTACACCATTAGAAAGTGCTGAAAAACAGCAGAAAAACCTAAAATAGAAAACATCTTTTTGTTTGTTTTAAAGAAACTACAAATTTTTAAAGTTTTCCATGTAAATTTTTGACCCGGATCACTTGACGTGGAATGCCACATATATGATGGGGTCGGTACTATTTTGAAACAAAAATTTGTGTCAAGTTTGTTATATTATATAACTGCCCTCACAGCACCAGGATTTCAAGATAACTCAGGGATATCCAAATCGCCACAAACAAATCGATATCTCCAAAACGTATCTGGAATATCCGAAATATTCCGGTGCTGTGAGAGTGATGATATTGTTATTTTGTTTGTTGTACAACTGTTAAAATGAAAATCTTCATTTTGTACGACAAATATAAATCAACAAAAAAGCTATAAAAAAGGATTTTCAATATAAAATACTCTGAAATAAAGTTTTACATGCTTTATTAGTTTTAAATAGAAGAATAATATTTGAACTACCTTAATTCAAATTATTTATTTACATCCACAACTACCATATTAGGCTTTTTGTAACAGACAAAAAATTTCTTAAATAGAGTTGATTAATTTATTACTTTTTATTCCAATTAAATTCAACTTTATATAATGAATGATGGTATTAACATAAAATGCTCACACAATATATTCTTAAATTTTTTAAGTTTTAATTTATTTTTCATATTCTTACAATTATATTTTCAATGAAAAAGATTTCATGTAAGAATAACTTTTAAAGATAATTTTTAGAAAATTATTATATATGGAGCAATCAAATTAGTTTTTTTTTATTTTTAATTTATTTTACCAGTTGTACAAAATAACAGTATCTCCGATATTACAATAAAACAATCTTCAAAAAAATTGGGCCAAAATGATACACATCATTGTATTACATAATATGTAACATACAATATAATGTGAATTTGTAAAAGATTTAAATGCACCGATGCGATGCGAAATTTATTGAAATACATTTAACTTCATTTCTAATACACCTAATGACTAATTTTTCTTAAAAATCATTAACAAATTTTTTTTATGTTGTCTTCGGCAGCGGGCCCTTGGAGGGTACGGGCCCTGAAGCACGCGCTTCATGTGCTTCAAGGTTGTTCCGGCTCTGGTTTAATTATATTTTAGTCAATCCTTTTAGACTTTTTTGGTTTGGTTTTAATATAAGCCTTCGAAATTTTTACACGCACGTGGTGTCAACATTTTTACTATTTTAACCCGTCAGCGGTCGCGCCGTGAGAAAAAGTCTCACGCAACACTACTCGACCTATAGGGCGCTCTTAAAGTGCAAGTGAGACACTAAAAAAGGCGCGACTGCCGACGGGTTAACCAGTTGACTGTCGCTGACGCATATATGCGCAAAACTAAACTGGCCAAAAGTGTTCATGAAGCATTATGCGCAACTTAAAAAAGGTGGTTAAAAACTTCTTAAATGTTCCTGAAACCGGTTACTCGGAGGTTTTCGAGGTCGCTAATTACGAATATGACATTCGTTTTCCAAAATTCAAAATGGCGGATCCAATATGGCCGACAACAAAATAAAAAAAATGATCAGATTGACTTGGAACGTAATACTCGGGGGTTTTTGGGGTCGCTGATTACGAATCTGACATCAGTTTTTCGAAATTCAAAATGGCGGATCCAAGATGGCGGAAATTTTTTCAAAATTCGTCGAATTTTCATGAAACTTGTTACTCGGAGGTTTTAAGCGTCGCTGATTACGAATCTGTCATTAGTTCTTCAGGGTATTTATCGAAATTTGATTTCACCAAAAATTATCATACTGATGTCAGATTAACCAGTTTCAAACAAATTCAATAAATTTTAAAAAATTTTCCGCTATATTGAACCAGATATTTTGAATTTTGAAAAACTGATTTCAGATTCGTAATCAGTGACCCTGAAAATCCCCAAGTATTCAGTTTCAAGCCAATCTGATCAATTTTTTATTTCGTTGTCCGACATATTGGATCCGCCATTTTGAATTTTGGAAAACTAATATTAGATTCGTAATCAGCGACCCTAAAAACCCCCGAGTATTCAGTTTCAAGCCATTAAAATTAATTTTTTATTTTGTCGTCCGCCATATTGGATCCGCCATTTTGAATTTTGGAAAACTAATGTTAGATTCGTAATCAGCGACCCTTAAAACCTCCGAGTAACAAGTTTCAAGCAAATTCGACGAATTTTGAAAAAATTTCCGCCATCTTGGATCCGCCATTTTGAATTTCGAAAAACTGATGTCAGATTCGTAATCAGCGACCCTAGAAACCTTAGGGTACCAAGTTTCATAAAAATCCATTAAAAATTTTTTCAACACACTTTTGGCCGAAACAGTGGAAATCTCGTTGACAGCCAAGGGGTTAATTATAACATTACTGAACAATTATACATTACTAATTACATTACTTTATATATTTTTATATTTACTATAATTATTCAATTAATTATTGTAATTATAATAATATAACATAATTTTAATTATTAATTAATGTTTTTATTAATTGTCAAAAAGATTTTTATCAGATAAAATTTTTTTATTTGAATTTTTTGCAAGAATATTCTACAATATTGAAATTTTCTTTAAAGTATGTTGAAAAATTAAATAATCAAATAATATGCAAAATTTTTTAATAAATAATGCTGGTAAGTTTTTCTATTAATTAATCTGAATTATTTATCTAAAAAGACAATTTATGTATAATACTTGTACACTAGTTTGTCTAGTTGGAAATCAATAAGGTCCTGATCAGTTTTCTCTAGTCCAGGTTTTCCTAACTAGATTATGTTAGTTTTATAGTGAATTTTTCTAGTATAAATTATCTAACTAGAATTCGAAAGGGACTTGACTAGTTTTTCTAGACTAGAGGTTCTAGTCAGAATTTAGCGAGGGCCCTACAAGAGACAGGGACAAATAGGGAAATTTCTACACGGGAGTGGTTATATGTTGCTGGGAAAGCAAAGTAAAAGTGATAAAAATGTTAAGTAGCTATTTTAAAAATGTCATATAGTAAATGGGTCCTGAAATTTTAAATGCGTTTTTCTAAAAACTACATTTTTCAAAATTGCGTACACTGTAACTCGCTTAATTTTTGACGGATTCATTTGGAATTTTAACTGTAACTTCTTAGATAGATTATCTAGGGAAGTACATACGCTTTTTAAGATTCATAAATAATTGAGATTGTTATTAAGAATTTAAAGTCAATTTTTAGTTAAAGAATGAAAGAAAAATATTAAAACTGATGCCAATTTGCGAATTTTTCATAAAAATATACAATCATAGGTACTTCCCTAGCAAAAGTAAAAATAAAAATTTTTTATATACTTCTAAACGTGTATAATATAGGTTCAAAATTTTATTTAGATCCATAGAATAATTTCCAAGAAAAAAATTCACAAAAATCCGTTCATTTTGCAGTGCGCCTGGGTAGTATAACCCCTCAAACTTTATGCAAATTTTTCTAACATTTATTTATTAATCGCTTGAGAATACAGATATTAACCCTGTAAAAAAAGTATTGGGAGGTACGGGATTCCGAATTGCGAGTGCCAACCTGCTAATACAGAATTCGCGAAAAACCACATTGGGTGTCGTGGTGAATACGGAAATGAAGGGGTCCCAATGCGGTGCAAGTTTTAAGCTTTAAAAAAAGAAAATACGTGACAGAAGTAAATAATTAGTGTCAGTGTGAAAAAAGCGAGTTAAAGGAATGAGAAAATAATAATAGTGAGTGTAAAAATGAAACTTTAAGAAAAAAGGTAAGTTGAACTCTCAAATATGAGTTCAATGCGGCATAGGCTGGTTACAATGCGGCACACAATCAGTACATATTTCCAGTCGCCAGTAGAGGGCAGAAGCATACAGAGCATATTTGATAGTTCAACTTACCTCATTTTCTTAACGTTTTATTTTTACACTCACTATTATTATTTTCTCATTCCTTTAACTCGTATTTTCTTACACTGGCACTTATTATTTACTCCTGTCACGTATTTTCTTTTTTTAAAGCTTAAAACTTGCACCGCATTGGAATCCCTTCATTTCCGTATTCACCACGACACCCAATGCGGTTTTTCGCGAATTCCGTATTGGCAGGTTGGCACTCGCAATACGGAATCCCGTACCTCCCAATACTTTTTTAAAGGGAAATATGAGAAAATTGAATTACCTTTTAACGCCGGGAAAAACACATTTTTTAAACAACATTTAAGGCCATCGTTCGTTACGATTTTGTGTATTAAATGATTTTTTTTAAATTACTAAACTTTGTTTTAAACTTTTTACTCGAAGGTTTTCCAAGTCGATGATTATGAATTTGACCTCATATTTAAAAACTTGTTTGATTTAAATTTTGAAAGAATGATGAAAACTTCAGAAGGAAAGGTACTTTTAAAATTTTTCCTGGCGTTAAAGGGTTAATATAATATATTTTATAGGTTGTGAAAATATTTAAAAAATTTAAATCACTTCATGCTACAAAAACCTGGTAATTACCTTTGGATAGACTTTCGAACATTTCTGTTATTATTATGCTCCATTTCAGTTGTCATAGAAGACAGTACTTCCTCGTTGACGTATAATGAGGACGAATTTAAGCTTGGAACAGGTGGAGGAGGTGGTAAAGTAAGAGGTGGAGATGGAGATCCCAAAGTTCCTTGAGGAGACATAAGACCATTACTACTGCCTATGCTGCCTAACCTTCCGACTCCATTTTGTAAACTATGAGAAATTATAGAGCTGGTGTGATTATTGTTTCTAACTGGTGTTGGATCTAGATAATTAGGCTCTGTTGGTACTGGCGCTCGATTTATGGAAGGTCCAGAGAGTGAGGCATTCTGTATTTCTCTGGATATTGTATCTTCATTACTGTTACAGGCCTAAATTTTTAAAATATAATAAATATAACAAACATTTACTAGATTTAGTTCATAAGACCGACAGATTAGCTCAATCGGATAAATGCCTCGCTCGGCGGACGCTGTAGAACCAAGGGGACTTGGTTCGCGCCATTAGCCTGGGATTTTTCCGGCACATGAGATAATCTGAGCGGGAGATTTGAACGTCGAGGACTTGTTTATGTTATATTCGAAACTTCGAATTTAAACATCCAAGACTCGGCGTCGATTAATCTAGGGAAATTTGGAGAATGCAAGGGGTTGTCATATATGTAAAAACCCAAATGTGGTATACATAAAGAACAAAAAAATTTTTTTTAATTTGGCAGGTGTACTTCATATGCCAAAATTTCCCTAACTTTGTCAAGTACAAGTTCCCAAAATTGTGCCGGTTTTTCAAGCCAACTGTGACATGCAGTGTTAAGGAGGTGTTAAGCTAACGACTAGCTTAACTTTAACCAGCTTCACCAAAATTTACAAAAATTTTGGTCTATTAGTTTACAAGACTTCGCATGACAAAGTCAAATAAAATTTTTATTATGAAAAAAGTTTTGTATTATGGAAATTACACTACCGGTCAAAATAGAGGGACCACCTATTTTAATGTGAATAAAAGACATTTTAAAACTTAAAATTTATGGAAACTAAAATTATTTTCTTTTTATTTTTTGAAAGATGTTAAAATTTTGAAAAGAACAAGATACTTCAGAAGTCATTTTTCAAGAAAATTCAATAAAAAATGTATGTTTGAATTTAAAAAAATATTTTTCTGATAATAAGATTGTTTTAAATTTTTTGCATATTTTTGGTCCAACTTTTACGACCTGCATTTTCTAAGAAAATAATTACACATTAATTTCTACAAGTAATTCTCATTCTGTTGAAAATATCCTTTAAAATAGCTTAAGATCATTAAAAAGCGTTCATTATTTTAGAAGTTATTCAAATTTTTGTAAAACATTAAAAATTATGATTTTTTAAAAATATCTAAATAAAATATTGTCCAAATGACTTCTGAAAGATCTTGTTCTTTTCAAAATTTTATCATCATTCAAAAAATAAAAAAAATGTTAGTTTTAATAAATTGTTTGTTTTAAAATGTTTTTCATTCACCTGAAAATGAGTGGTCTCTTAATTTTGACAGGTGCTTAATAATTTTCTTTAAACTCATAAAAAATAGATTTGCAGTAAGAATTGTATGGAATATGCTCCATCAAAGAAAATTAACTGCGTTTAACAAAAATGAAAAATCAGAATTGACCTTTGAGCTTCTTGCGGGGTTACAGCAAGGTGCGGTAAATTCACTGGTGCTATTTAATATATATGTCGTAGGCCGATAAAAAAATCAGGCCATTAGCTAAATGCCTAGTCTATTTGCTAATAGCCGGCTAGTAGACAAAGGCATAGGCCAGTAGCCGAATAACTTGCTGGATAGCTACTAGCCTGATAATTTTTAGTCCATTTAAAGAATTCGGGTAGCAAAATCCAAGTCGCTACCAAAGTACAGATCTGATGCAGACCTGTTATTCTAGATCTGGAACGGATCTGGAATTTTACATGGTCCAAAGCAGAAGCAGACTTGGTTACCAATTAAACAGCTCTATCTATATGCAGGTACCAAAAGTACTAAACCAATTGCACAAATAATGAAAAGTCGGTAAGGTGAAACCGATTGAGCCCTTGAACAGGTAAGAAAACAAAGATAGCGACGTACATAAGTATGTTAAGAGAAAACCGAAATTTTAACTTTGTATTGCTATAAATTTCTCTTTACTATTTTAATTATCATTCTCTATATTTGAATTAGTTAAAAATAACTAATTTTCAGAAAAGCATATCTGATTGTCAGTTAAAAATAACATATTTTAGTACACTTATTTAACTTATTCAATTATAATTAAATAAGAATTATTAATTAAGCTTAATGAGATTAATTAGTGAGTAGCTCTTAATATTAATTTTTTCATTATATACTATAAAATAATATACCGAATATTTATTCATAATAATAATAATTTGTAATACACTGAAAGATTGATAAAATTTGACCAATTTTTTAGTTGTTTTTTACTGATAACCATTAATTTTGTCATTGACAATAAGTTAATTTTAACTGATTGCAGAAGTAAAATGTCAGTCATTTATTGTTAGTTAACCCAGTGATTTTTAACTGATTCAAATTTAGAGAGCACAATTAAAATATAATTGTTCTTGTCGTTTCACGAATATTTATATTTTATATTTTGTGACCCTTATAGTACAAAGCATTTCCTTCTGCATGCTTTTTAAAATTATTTTATTAAACAGCTGGTTACTTAATGTATCTATTGGACTTAATTCAGATTTATAATTGTTTAACCTAATATTAGAAAATATTTACTCGGAAACAAATCCCTGTATTTACAATAAATTCTATAATTATTATTCTACACAAGTAATATAGGCTTACAAATTAAAAACCGAGAAATCTGAAAATGTACTATATAAACAACTTTTTGGAATTTCCCAAACGTAGCATGAGCGCGTAAAGTAACCCTGAACCGCAGGGGTTCTAACTATCTTTTCTTTCGGGTTTCAGTAAGTGAGAGAGAGAAAGAGAGTCTATTTGCTCTGCTTTTTGAATGCAATTTTTCTCTAAGCCCAGATTCTCAGACCTCCGAGATGGTCGAGCGGTTAAAGCGTTTTATCTTGCGTCCCCTACGTCATCAAAACCTGCGTTGCGATATATAGTTAGGTGCTCGAATCCCTGCGTTTAGGAATTTTCTTAATATAATTATAAGCTACGACTTTAATAAAAAAATGAAATACTGTGTTTAGAAGTGTGTATTTAAGTACATAGTTCTTCCAGCTTAAAATGAAAAAAACATTGAAAAAATTATAAAATAAACAATTTAAAACATTTAAATTTAACTTAAATTTTGCTTTTTGTAATTTATTTTAAAACAACCTTATTCATTTGAAAAATGCCTATTCTATTAATTGCAAAAGATAAAAATATTATTATTGTATTTAAATTAAATATATTTTCAACTAAAAACACAAATTTTACAAAAAGCAAAGCTGTTATAATAAACAGCAAAGCAATGACCAGAAAAAAGCAAGAACCCACGCTAGGTACTGTCGAACGCCTTGTTACCATACGAACAACAGAGAAAATCAAATCTGGTTATATACACGTTTCAGACATGTTCCGCGTTCCAAACCTGCTTTGGCACAGACTTGGTTACCAGATATGGCCCAGATCTAACCAGATCAGTTCCAGATCTGATCCAGAATTCAATGGCTACCCGGGAAACAATATATACACGGAGAGAAAAATCAATCGTTTATAGCATGAATGCTTTGTATTTTAAAAGTATGAAATGTTAGTATACTATGACTGCAAGAAAGTATACTGCGATTGCAAGAATCCTATGCTTTTTCGGTATTAGACCCTTGCAACTGGCTATTAGGCCACGCCCAGAGCCTGGGCCGACCAATCACATTGCAGAAAACTTTTACCGAAATCGCATAGGTTTCTTGCAATCGTAGTATGAAGAACTTCATGCTAAAAAGCCCAGATATTTCTCTCCGTGTAGGTAATGATAATTTAACGATTTCACATCTTAATTTCTAATTTTATTTTACAATTTTTATTATCACGCGCATTTCACTTCCGATTTTAAAAAGTTCGTACAATTTTAAATAGTAATATTGATCTCATTTTGAGTTTTTGTGATCACATTGCATAAGAGATGTTAAGATGCACATTTAACTTATGCATTTTATTCCACACAGCGTGTTTCCACATTGCGTGTTGCATTTTTTTATAAGAGCTAAATAGATTAGCTTCAAATTCATCACGAATAACAATATTTTAGGTCATATATATTGTGACTGAATGAAACAAAATTTATTTGAGAACTGAAACATATTTTAAAAATTGTTCTCTTTGGGACATGTAAGAATAATATCTACCTTCTTTCCTCATTTGACAATTACAAATATTTAAATAAATTAACGAATGTTGAATTATAATATAAAGTGTTTCTTTTAACGGACTAAAGTATTTTTTTAACTCTTTAAGGCTTCAAAAAACACCTCCTAAAGTATTCATAACCAATTGTAAAAAATAAAAGTAAATTTTTCAAAAAGTATTCAATAAATATAAAGAGCTATTGACAAATTAAGTAAGTCCTTAAGGGGATGGTGGGGTCCAACTTTTTGTTACGACCAGTAAAAACATTCGTGCTAATGTATGTAACAGTGTCTGACATAAAAGAAGTGGAGGGGTTTCAATTTGCAAAAGAATTATTAGGTAATTTATGGATAATAGGTAACAGGTATAATAGATCGTTTTGTTTGTTAGCATGTCCTGTGTGTGAATTCACCAGAAAATAGTCAAAAAATTAAAAAAAACTTTTTTGCAGACTAGAGAAATAGTGAAAAACATAGTGTATTTCCTAGTAAAAAAAGCAGGATTGGAAGAGAGCGAATAGTATTGGCGGTGAGTTTATGCCAATACGTTTTCGCGTTAAAACCGTATTGGGGGCATTCTGACAATCCTGCTTTTTCACCGTCAATTCTGTCCTCTTGAATCTTTCGATTTCACGTTTATTGACTCGACTTGAGTGTGTATTGTTGATCTATTACCACATGATTTAGGGAGCTTTCGACGTAGGGAGCTGTGAGTAGAAGTCACAGCGCTAATCTAGAAAATACCCTAAATCATATGGTAATAGACCAGCAGTTTGTCACATTTCATTTATTTACATTTTAACAAAATTTTATATTTCCTGTTCGTTATCAGCATTTTTACACATTAAATCAATCAGTCTTTTTGATTAAAATGCCAAATCGAGTCAATAAATGTGAAATCGAAAGATTCAAGAGGACAGAATTGACGGTGAAAAAGCAGGATTGGCAGAATGCCCCCAATACGGTTATCACGCGAAAACTTATTGGCAGAAACTCACCGCCAATACTATTCGCTCTCTTCCAATCCTGCTTTTTTTACTGGGTTTTAAAAAAATTATTGAAAAATCTGCTATTTTTTTATTTTAGTCGATTTTTCATTATTGGTGGTGGATTTCTATGCAAGACACCTTCCTTTTTAAAAAGCAGTTTGGATTTTTTGTTTCCGATTTGTCAATCTTGAGATAAATCTTAAGATTTGGGTGCTATCTACAGATTATGATATGAAATAAAAATTAAAAACAAACCATTATTTTTAATCTCCAAATGTGTACTAAGATAGGTAAACATTTTTTTTTACATATTTATAAAAAAAGAGCTAAGAAATTTTTTTTAAATGTCTATCTTAATTAATTCTTCTATCGGCTAAATATATATATATATACATATATATATACATATATATATGCATATATACATATATATATATACTAGGGGGGCTGTGCCCCCCTGCGCACCACCCCCTATCTGTATTTTTATATATATTTTATTTTTTATAAATTTCAAATCATGTTTTCTTAATATGAATGCATCATAATAAATTACAATAAATATATGATAAAATACACATAGATTTTGACATAATGTAACAATCGTTATGGACCTTTTTTGACTTATATGTCAAAAATTAGATTAAATTTTGACATATATTTTGACCCTTTTTAACCTGTAGGTCAAAAAGACGTTAAATTTAACATACTCTCTAAATCTGAATATGTGAAAATTCACATATTTGTACGTTATAAGTCGTCTTCTCGATCAATAAGTGCATATACACTTATAATAAGTGAAATTTCACTCAGAATAAGTGAAAAATTCACTTATTTATAAGTGTATATGCACTTATTGATCGAGAGGACGACTTATAACGTACAATAAGTGAAATTTCACATATTCAGATTTAGAGAGTAGATTTTGACGTATCATAAAAGCCTTTAGGGTACAGTCACACGATCTCATGCAAAACTTATGCATGCAGGTTGCCATGGTAGCGTTCAAGTGTGAGAGAGATAGGAAATTATTCTATCTCTCTCACTCTTGAACGCTACTATGGCAACCTGCATGCATAAGTTTTGCATGAGTTCGTCTGAACGCTCCCTTATGGTCCCCTTTTGACTTGTAGGTAAAAAAAAGGTCAAATTACACATATTTTTTGCACGCAACTAAATGCAGACTTAATGTTGAGGTGAAGTTTACCATTTGACCTAACACTGTAAGGTAATTTTAAAATTATGTTTGCTCTCCCACCTATCATTTTGACCTAATTTTGACGTTTTATTTTTACTCTCTGCTGTCTTTTTTGGTGACTGGGTGTTAGCACCTGGGTGTCAACATGCCCAAACGCTTTTATTTTAATTTATGAGATTTTGAAAATTGTGTATAGAGCTTTAATTAGAAAAGTCCATCGGAAATCAGACTCGTTTGTCCCTTCTATCAGGCTGTGTTTACATGGTTGCGTTCAAACGCCGCGTCTTGCGTTGAGCAGTGAGTGTAAGAAGGATAGAAGTATATGGCTTTCTTTCTCTGTCTCATTATTCAAGGCAAAACGCAGCGTTCGAACGCAAGCATGTAAACACCGCCTCAAACAACACACCAGGGAGTAAGACTAAGGAGACTGAACTGACTGTGTGAAGTCTCTCAAAAATGAAACCTTTTTCTGTAGGGGAACTATACTCGCAGAATGACAAAACTTATGCTCCGCGCGCATGCGCAGTACATGCGCATATTGCCCTCTCTTTTTATATCGTAAAATATGAACAAGTGAGAAAACAAAAACATATCAATAGGTTATGGTTGTGTTTTGACCGTTTTGACACATGATTCTTAAAATAAAATTACAAAATTATGGTTTGTTGCATCCCAGGATGCAAAACATCATAATTATTACAATGATCGACAAACGAATAAATTAACTTATTGATAACTCTTATGTGACATTTAAAGTTGTTTATTTATAAAGTATATAATTAAAGTAAATTACAAATTCGTAAATATTATTTATTTATGAATTGTTCAATTGTTTCCACAAAGAATAAAACACTTTGTAGTTATATACCAAAAAAATTTATTCTGAACATTTATAAATATCTCATTATATTATTAATATATTACTTATCACTGAAAAATATACTCTTTAGTATATATTTTTGTATGCACATATATATTTATTAAATTAATTTTTTTTTAAATTTATTAATAGTTATTATTAATAATATTCCTGAAACGCACAACATTCACAAACATTAAACATAACCTTCTCAACTTGTAGCTTGTCATGATTTTCTCAGTTATCTGAGTTACTGAGAAAGACAGACAAATGTATTGCATGTGCGCATGCGCGAAAACCATAATTTTCGGTCTTACGTATAGTTTCAATGCGACGAATGGTTTCACTTCCATAGCATTAGTTCAGTCTCCTTAGTCTTACTCCCTGCAACACACATTCAGTTCGAGGATTTTCAAAAGTACACGTGGTAAGAATTGGCCTGATCATTCGAAGCCACATCCTCGCTACCCCCCAAAGGTAGTAACAAGAAGAAGAAGAAGAAGAAGAAGAAGAAAAGTACACGTGGTCGCAACGGGTATTATAGCTAGCTTTTTTGATTTTTATGTGTAAAAAAATAAATAATAATGAATGACAGTAGAGATTTCTCGATCTCTGGATACGTGAACAACAATGGAGAAATATTAATTGATAACCAAACAAGCAAACCATTGTACTGGATATCTGAAAATTAAACTGCTTTTTCAAGGAACGAAACAATTTTTTTTAATATTTACTTTAATTATTTAAAATACTTTCAATTAAATCCTTTCAAACAATGCAATTAATTGAAAAATTTTAATTTAATTTTTAAGCAAAGTAAATTCTTACAGGATTTTGGATAAATTAAAAAAAGAAAGTATTACTTTAGGTATTGTGAATTCATATTTTTTTAAAACTAAAATACCCAAAGAATTGCATAATTGATAAATAGAAAATTTAAACACTCCTTTATTATTTCAAAGAGTTTTGTTAATGATATCTTATGTCGTGAAATTAATTTTCTAAAATTTCATTCTCCCAAATTCTTCTTCTTCAATACAGATTTTTATTTTCATCTATTAATTATTTATAAATTAATAATTTAATAATCTTTTCATTTGGAATGATTTTTGTTTATTACAAAATTTTACAGCACATTTAATTACTTGAGTTTAAATCTCTGTCCACTACATTGAAATTCAATTGTTCATGATCTTCATGATAGATTAAGATTTTTATTTTAATATTTTTATATGAAATTTCATTTCACAAAACTTTACATAAAGCGGTTCAGGAGATACAGATTTTTGAAAAATGACGTTTTTTACGTAAATTTTTTTTTAAATGCTTATAACTCGGTCTAAAATTAATCAAATTGGACGTTTTTATAATGAAAAGTTTTGTTTTCAGGCGTAGTTTTTAATTAAAATATTTAAAAAATTTTTCTTAATAATTTACGATAAGATTTAAAAATTTTTAAAATAAAATTTCATTTTTAACAATGTATGTATCGATCAATTTTTTTTTAAATTTTTTGTAAGAAACTAGCACTAAATTAACAATTTTTAAGCCTTGTCCGATCGTGGGCAAACGATGGGATCTTTTATTTTGAAATTTTTAATTTTTATATACACAGTGAAAACGGTAGGCCTAACTTGCCATTTGACCAACTCACAATTTTACACAGAAAGAAGGTTAAGTTTTGAGAGACTCAGTCTGAAAACACATTTGCTGTGAAAAATTTCTAACCCAAATGAAACTTATGAAAAAATGAAAAAAGTACATAAGAAACAATATATAAATTTCTTACCCTAAGTATAAATAGTTTATGAAAAAAATAGCAACAATTAATTGTTTAAACAATGTGTTAATAAATAATTGTTTTTTATCATCAGAAGATAAATACTCATGAAAAATTGTACACTTGAGAAGAAACTAGTAATTTCTAGGTCTAAGTACAGTTTATAAAAAAACAACAATTAATTAATTAAAAAGTGTTTTATTAATTTATTTTTTATCAATCAAACATTATTTTTATAGGTTTTTAAAATAATTTTCTTAATCAATAAAACTAAAAAAATATATTTTACGATTTTATGATTTTTTTAATACTTATTGTTATTTAAAAAATGTTTAAAAACAAAAATTCAAAAATAAGGCTCGAGAGATCGATAGAGAATTTAATTACGAAGATTTAGAAAAAAAGAAAAAGCGTTTTGGTAAAGAATTGTGACCTGTACAGTGATTTAAAACAAAACTTGCGCCGCCATAAGTAAATACATGCACAAGTCCCGGCACGCCGCGCTGGACACTTAATTTTTTTTCTCGTAAAGTTACTGTTGTCCTATAATTAAATTTACAGGAAGTATTTTTTACTTTATTGACGATATTTACCAAAAAAAAATTTTCAAATCGAAGATATATTTTTTTCAAAATTTGAATTCAAACAATTTTTTAAAATTTTTTTCGGGCAAAAAAAATTTTTTTTTAATTTTTATTTTTTTCTTTAAAGTACTTCTTATTATGACTATTTTCCAAAAAAAATTATCTTAATCGGTTAACAAGAAAAAAGTTATGTGCCTTTTTTGAAAAACCGACCAAAATTTTGAGTAAGAGGTAACTCAAAAAATTTTGAAAAAACTTTTATACACTTTTATTCCATCTCATGGTTGCCACAAAATCTAGATTTCAAAATTCCAGGCTTTTTCCAGGTTTTCCAGGTTAAAAATATTAAAAATTCCAGGTTCAAATTTAGGAATTATTTGTGATGAAAAAACAAGTATTTTACAAAACAGTGTTAACAATATTCATTATTATGTAGTTATAAATTAATGTTCTCTTAAACAGTTAAAATCACAGGCATTTTTATGTTTATTTTTCTGTAAGTGATACTTTTGATATTCGATTTTTCAATTTATTTTTTTTTAAATTATATGGGTTTTTCTATTGAAACTACTTTATTTTATACTCAAAAGTAAGAATTTAAATTGCGCAAAATTAATTTGAATATATTAAAGTCTTTCTTCTTTGAATTTTACTCGGGCCAATATGTAAAATTTAAATATTTATAAAAGCAATAATATTCCTCTTTTTTATAAATATTATATAGAAAAATTAAACATCAGACCATTAACTTTATTTTAATGTGCATTCACATTTTTTTTATAATATTTTTAATGTATAAAAACATCATTAATCATCGTGAAGTAATTTTAACTTAAACTGAAGACAAAATTTAAACATTTTTATCACATATAAAACGGAGGTTCAAAAATTTTTAAAATGCACATAATGATAGAAAAACATTGTATTTTTTGGCACTATTTAAAAAAAAACCATAAAAATTGAGTTCTCTTATAAATAATATAAATTTTTACTATGAAAATGGTTAATAATATTACTAGAGAGTAGATTCTATAAAATTAATCGAGATATCAAAAATGTAACTTTCAGAAGAATCAGTCATAATTAGAACATTTAAGTCATGTTTAAATTAAATAATTTTTATCTTTAAACTTTGTTCAAAATCTTGAACAAAAAGCAACTAGTAACAAAAAATTTTGACAATCGTAATACTAATAAAGATAAAAAATCCTTTTTTAGAACAATCTTAACAACATTTTTCACAGTTTTAGTCAATAATTAAAAAAAAATTAAATTAATTTAAAGAGAAGATAACATGGAAAAGGAAAATTGCATGTTAATATTTTTAAAGAAAAATAACATGTTGAATGGAATTTTTCTTAATATCTTTCATTAACCCAAAAAAATTCCAGAAATTCGTTCAAATTCCATGCTATTTCCAGGTTTTCCATACCCTTTTTCAATTTCCATGCTATTTCCAGGTTTTCCAGGTTGTGTGGCAACCATGCATCTATAAAAAGGAACAAATTCTGAAAGTATTTTTAATATTGCTAAAATCATCGAAAATTCTTATGATCACTTGGCGTGGAATTGCTCTATTTATTATTTTAAGAAAAAAAGCATAATATAAGGTCATATACTTAAGTGTCCGACTACTAGTGCATTTACCCTAATAATATTACATATGTATCATATTTATTTATAATTAATTTTTATCCTAATTCTATGTAATAATTTATTGAACTTGAACAAATTGAAAAAAAGTTTGTATTTAGGCACCGAAAAATTAATGTTTTTATCGAAGGACGATATAAATAATTTAGTAAATCGAACAACTACTCTGGATGAGATAAGACAAACTGACGGTGCTGATGATCCGGCAGAAGGACCATTAACAGCAGAATTGTCAACTGGAGAACTACCAGCAGAAGGATCACTAACTGGACAGCCGTCACCAAATACATTACATACACCAAATATATTACCGAGGCCACCAATTGGACGGCGATCCAAAGCAAAGTCAAGTGCGGGGCCACCAACTGCAATTACCTTAACAGCAGGAGGTCCATCACTAGCAAGGCCATCAACTGCATTGGCTTTAACAGTGGATGAGCAGCTAAGTGGAGGACCATAATCAGCAGGGCTATCAACTGAAATGGCTTTAATAGCAGATAAGCAACTAAGTGGAGGACCATCATTAGCAGGGCCATCAAAAGGTTGTGGTATAAGAAAACATTCTTTAAAAATAATAATTAGCATTTGCATAAAGCATGACAGTAATAATTGAAATAAATAATTTTCGTGATATTAAAACTTAAAAATAACAATGTTCAGAGTATAATTATGCGATTTGAACCGGAAATTCCACGTGATTTTGGTAATTCATTCAAAAGAACCATCAATTTGCTTTGATTGGTTTAGTTAATCTTGAATTTTAAATCTCTAAAATTGAGCATATTTGAAATTTTTTTTCAACTATATAAAATTTGCAAACGAGCTCTTGAATGTAATCTGCTTAGACCCGATTTGTTAAGGAAGCTTTTCTCTGGCTATATTTACAATTATATAACAAAAGTACTGATTTAGAACCCTTCAATGTTTCTTCAAAATTGAAAAACCGGGAATTAACCTTTAATTTTACCAGAAAATTTTAATAGATATCTTGATAAATAACAAAAAAATTAGTAGTGATACAATTAATGAAATAATTAAAATAATAAGTATGGATTTTAGGTGCTAAAGTTTCTCGCTTTTTAAACAGGTGCTAGACTTTCTGGGAAATGGACCGACACAGAAGCAAGTGCATTAATACTGGTTACAAAGACGTAATGGAAGTTTCGAAAGATGTTGGAGTCTATACTGCTAGTTTCTGGAAGAAAATTAGCGGTCTGCTGTCAACGCACACAGAAAAAATTAGTCGCTGAAGTTTTCAGCTACTAATTGAAGACTCTCGGATATGAAAAAAAACTTTACGGACTTTTTGAAATACTCTTCGCTTTTAGCAGAAATTCTCTGAAAAAAGTTGAGGACTTTTTATAAACCTAGTAGCGGAAAATGGTCGTAGAATTATTGTAACACTTTGAAAGAAATTTTCGTCGACGAGTCGCGGAAAATGATGCGCAGAAAATATGCGCAAACTCTCAGGCAGTAAACGTCACGTGAAATAATTTTGACTGACTTTGTTTACGTATTTTTTATTTGTATTTATTTTATTTTTCTTTATTTATTTTTTATTTATTTATTTTTTTTATTTTTTTCTTAGCGATTTCAAATCAATTATTAAATAACAAAATTATAAAAAATAAAACAGTTTGTACAGGTATCATTACTTTTCAATGAGAAAGTGCACGCTAAAAAAAGTTCTACTAAAGTAGAGATAACATTCACTATAATAGCTATAAGTTTCACTGATTTGGCTCCATCGATAATCCATTTTCGCTGATCCAGCGAAAATGATATTTCTTGCGTTACCTTTTGAAAACAACACAACCTCAAAATAACACTTGAATGAAAACATTTTTAAATTAATGTTCAAAGCGTATATTCAAATTCTATTAATTATATTTTTTATGTTATAACTAATAAAATGTAAAATTAGTAAATTAAGACGTATTTAGAGGTAAGAAATGTAAATTTGACATTTGTGATTTTAGAGAAATTTCTATGAAAATGGTAAACTGTCAAATATTTCCAATATGGCTGACCAGTTATATTCATTTTCTCTATATCAGAGAAACAGTTTGACTACTGCATTGGAAATCATTCACTGAATTAGTTGCATAGATTCTTTATATTATTTATTTTCAAAATTAGCTGTATCCCACAGTAAAAATTTTTTTCCGTGTGACTATTTTTATTTTCATTGGTATCGCGCACCTTTACGATGGAGGAGTTTGAAAATCCGGTAAGAAATTTGAAATAATTTGTGACAATTAAATACCAACTTTAAATGAATATTTTGTTTCATCAAAAAAATATAATCACTCTCGAGCTTATTTCATTATAATTAAATTGTAAATAATACTTTTAAGGGGGGAACCTCCTTTATTGCGTCAAAAAAATCGACTTTCTGGAAATAATTTTAATTGATTCTACAACTATTCAAGAATATACCCATCAAATTTTAAGTCGATTTCTGTATTATTGAAAAAGTTACAAAATTTTTAATTATTTTTTTTTCATGCGTCGTCTGGTGAAATGTTTACCAGAGTCCAGCATTTTTTCTGTTTTAGCATTTAATCTGCCTTCTTCTTTCATTCAGAGTACCACTGTCAGTATAATTTGTAATTTCTATGGGTAAGAATTTCTGAAGTGGCCCCTTATTTTCTTTTGGTTAATGAACATAAATGATACTTATATATTTTGATAGTCCATGATGTCACTAATAACACCTCCAAACAATTTTTCAAAATTTTAATTTTTGTAATTTTTATAAACAATTAAACTTTTTTGCACCGTTTTAGAAAAAATTCAATTTCTCGAAATTGGCTGAACCGATTTTAATGAAACTTGTACCGTTAGAAAGATAATAAAATGTACTATCGAGAAAAAAATATAATATTAATAAAAAGTTTAATTTGTTTAAACAAATTATATTTTTAATTTTTAATGTTATAAATAAACAATGTTCGCAATCGATTTTGGATACTTTTTTTATAGCATCATAAAGAGGGACTTTTCATGAATCCATAGCAAAAATAAAAAACCGGAACTCTCTAAAAGTTTAGAAGTTCTATCATTTTTAGTCTCGCCGTGCGCGAGCTTTCTCGGTATCTAATGCTCACGGTGCGACGCGGGCTCTCGCCCGCCTGACGATTGCCTTTACCATGGAGGATTTTCTAAACACAACATTTAATTAAAAAACAATTTCTTTATAAAATCAATATTTATATTATGCTATTAATAATAATAGCATAATTAATTATTATTAATAAAATAAACAGTAATAATAAAAAAAATTCCAAAATCTAAATATTATATAAAATTTTGTAGGGGAGTATAGTCGAGGTTGGACCACTGTCTAGGTAGGCCACTCGCGTTTTTTTGTCAAGTTCACTAGCGCCACCTACGCGCATATTTGTCGAAGCTTGCCTTAGTGAAACCTAACTTTTTGTTCAATTACATTTTCGGAAAATCGAAAATTGTGTTTTCTGTGACGTCGGTACAAAAAAAGCTCAAAAAAAGTTTTGTGCATAATGTGAAAAACCATTAATAAAAGATAAAAAACAAATTGAATCGTTAAGGGAAGTATGCAGAAAATTTGTGGGACTCATGGTTGAAAGGAAAACAAAGTAAAAAATCGAATCCCGAAACGTATTTCTTTATGGTTACAACAATTCGGTAATGTTACTTACTGTCAAGGTCGGCCACTCTGTGTTTAAAATGCGCAAAGGTGAGGACGAGCTACTTCATTTGCAAAAACTGCAATTCTGTATAACTCATAATATAATTGATCATTTTATTAATATTTTTATTTAATTTTATTAATATTTTAGTGCAAAATTTTTTTTATTTATATTCATTTTTTTATGTTGTTTATTTTTATTATTTTGTTATTTCATTAAGTTACAAACTGTAAACAATAAAGAATCAATTTTCCGTAACTCCAAACATGTTATTTTATTTTTTAACGATTAATGCCCTTTGAATTTTAAACATGGCCGACCTAGACTGTAAGGACCAACCTTGACTACAAATTTTTTTTTAAATCTTTATAACTTTTTCATTTTAAAACCAATCAATTTACTTTGTACAGAAAAGATGTTCCTATTAAACAGGACTTTCCAACCATATACTTCAATTGTCCAAATTCATTTTTAAAAAAAAGTTATACACAAAAGTCAAAAAGGTGGCCGACCTCGACTATGTCCCCCTAGTAAATATTTTTATTTTATTAATTAATATAAAAATATAAATTATAATAATTATAATAACATAATATATTATAATATACAATAATAATAATATAATAATAATATTATTATATTATAATAATATAATATATTATAATATATATTATTATAATATATTATATTATAATTATTATAATTATATAAATATATAAATATTGATTTTATAAAGAAATTGTTTTTTTAATTAAATGTTGTGTTTAGGAAACCCTCCTTGGTAAAGGCAATCGTCAGGCAAGCGAGAGCCCGCGTCGCACCGTGAGCATTAGATACCGAGAAAGCTCGCGCACGGCGAGCTATAATTTTTACAACTTAAAAATAATGTGTAAAGAAAATGTACAAGAACATGAACGTGTTCATATGTACAAGTACTTGTACATGAACCCGTACAAGATCATATACATTTTCTTGTACTAGTTTCTTTTCTTGTACAAGTCTGTACAAGTCTGTACATTTTCTTGTACATTTTCTTGTACAAGTTCCAATACAAGAACTTGTTTCAAATCCGTATACAAGAAATTGTACATTTTCTTGTACAAGTTCCAATACAAGAACTTGTTTCAAATCCGTATACAAGAAATTGTACATTTTCTTGTACAAGTTCAGCTGCTGAACGTGTGCATTTTCTTGTACAAGATCTTATACAGAGATTTTCAGTAGGGAAGAATAAATCGTATTTCAATACTTACCTTAAATAATATTTATTTTAGTTGCAATATTATATTTAATATGTTAAATTAATAATAATTAATGTTTCATTATATATATATACCCCCACAGCACCGAAACTTTCCTAAAAATTTATTAAATATTCACTTGCAATGTTCGGAATATGTAATTGCAATGTTTATTGAAAGTTGTGTAAAGTACAATTTTCACTAAACTTTTCAGTTAAATATGCCGAATATTGCAAATAAATATTTAATAAATTTTTAGGAAAGTTTCGGTGCTGTGGGGGTATATACACGGAGAGAAATGTGTTACGAATAATGCTAGAGACATGTTGGTTCGCTTTTCGCATAGACGTCTGTACCTAATTTTGCAAAAGCCGGTGCTAACTTCCCTGCTTAAAAAAATTATTAAAATGTATAGGATTGGATAACATTTCTATAAGACAGGAATTGAAATTTTAATCAAAATTAATAAAATACAAAAATTCCAATCATTTTGAATACTATGTGCGAATTTTAATCAAACTAAAGCAAACATTTGGATAAAATTAGAATCAAATACAATACTACATGAAATTTAAATACTTTATTATCAAGAACGTCCAATTGGAATTCAATCAAAATCTTTCAAACTAGAATTCTAATAAATTTTAATCAAATAAATAGATTAAAGTTCAATCAAATCCTATCCACTCGAAATTCTTATACTATTCTTTCGTATTGAATTTATTATCATCTTATCCAATTTTATCCTTTAAGAAATTTTATACGCATTCCTATCAGAAGATTAGAAAAGAATGTTAATCAAATCCTATCCACTCGAAATTCTTATACTATTCTTTCGTATTGAATTTATTATCATCCTATCCAATTTTATCATTCAAAAAATTTTATACATTCCTATCGGATGATTAGTATAGAATGTTAATCAAATCCTATCCTTTCGAAATTCTTATACTTTTCTATGATATTGGTTTCATTAATTTTCTATCAAATTTCAACCATCAAAAAGTCCTATTCATTCCTATCAAAAAATTTGTAAAAAGTGTCAATCAAATGCTATTCACTCGAAATTCTTATACTTTTCTATGATATTGAGTTTATTAATATTCTATCAAATCCTATCTTTTAAAAATTCTTATGCAATCCTATCAACACATTTGTATGGAGTATTAATCAAAACATATTCACTAAAAATTCTTATGCTGTTCTTCCATGTTGATTTTATTAACATTCTATCAAATCCTATTCTTCAAAAAATATTATGTATTCCTATCAAAAGATTTATGTAAAATGTCAATCAAATCATATATACTACTCAAAGTTATACTAATTTTTAGGATCCTTATTATTCTATACTGCAATTTTGTTATTAGTTTTGTTATTTTTATTAGTTTTCAGACACCAAAAACGTAGGAATATGAAGGTCTGTCCTCTGGGTCACGGAATTTTTATTTTGTTAGGTGCCTGTGTTATTTAAAAGAAGTTCTATTTAAAAAATTTGTATATATTACATAAATTTCACTTGGACAAAAATTAATTGAACAAAATTTCTATTTTATACAATTTTTATATTATTTAAAAATTTGATAGAAATTTATCAAATATATTTATTTAAGTTTAAAATGTACGGAAAGTGGAAATTTGCTTATATGAAAATTTGGTCAAATAAAAGTTGTACTAATTAAAATCTCTAGCATATGAACATTATAACAAATAGGAATTGTATTAAACAGAAATCCTGTTAAATTAAATTCTAGTAAAGTGGAATTTATGTAATTTAAAAAATTTCTCTAATGGAATTTCTCTTAAATAATATTTCGAAGATATCAAAATTCGGTTAAAAAAAAATTCTTTTTAATGTTTTTTATGCATATTAAAAATTTTTAAAAATGATAGTTTGTTCAATAAAAATTCTAGTTATTTTATTAGTAAAAATACTGCGTTTTCAAATTTTGAAAAATAATATTTTCTGAGTGATATTATTAAAAAGTAATATTAATTAAATAATATAAAAAGTTAACAATAATTTCTAAATTTCAATCCTCGTAAACAAATGATTTTCCACCTATAAGAGATAACCATTTATTCTAACTATAACGTTTATTTACTGATGAATAAATGACTTTGTATCAATAGCAACAAAATGTTTAAGAAATTAAATTTATATTTTTATACAAACAATCTTTTTCTATCAGTAAGCATCACTATCCTTCCAAGTAAATAAGTTAGAAAGTTTTATGGCTCTTTACAATTACAATGGTTGACATTGGACCGATATCATATAGAAGTAATTTAACGTAGACCTGGACTCGCTTGGGACTACCTGGCTCGTCGAAGATGAAATATAAGGAATTTTTTTGCAAGGGTTCTTTGAATCAATGAATTTTTTTAAACCTCGAAAAATTGAAAAAGCAATGTTGTCAAATATTTCTCTTTTTCCAATGTTGTCACTTCTTTGAATTTGAGTATCATCTTGGTTTCAGAACGAAAACGTATTTAGTCTTAGGGTTCTCTTCGAGGTTCTCTCTCTTGCAGTAAATGGTGTTTCGATAGTTTGGCAGGCGTTTTATGTTTTATTTATACTATTTTTGATTGTTTCATTTTTTCTATTTTATCAAATGACTAATAATAGTGTGTACAAGTGAAATAATGACGGTAAAAATTTGTTGATACGAAGTTTAGTCCAAAAAAGTTTAATAAAAAATTTAATTTAATAAAATAATATTTAACTCGAAAAATTTATAGTTTCATGATTTACCCAAAAAGTTTTTTTACCAGTTGTGTACCAGAAAGTCCCCTTAATAAATATATATAGCGAGCATAAACAACATAAAACATGAGTGTAGATGTAGATTAATGTAGATTTATTGTATTGATAATATATTACTATATTGTTGTGTTGATTTTGTTGAACTAAATAACAAAATTTTATCTAAAAGTATTTTTGAAAATTTGATTGAAATAATACGTAGAAATTTTTACCTTAGCAGTTTGATAAACTTATTAAAAATTTAATTTAATTTTCTATTTAATTACTTAAAATTTTTTATAAATAGATAAATAACAGGTAATTGACATAAACTTATATTGACATTTCTTGAACAATAGTAAAAGGATTTATATATGTGCGTGCGTAGAAAATGATTCAGTAAAACAAAATATTGAGTATGATAGACTTTTTGACATTTTTAAGGCTGCGTCTACAATAGAAAAAAATAATGTGTAGAATAATGTGTAATTTGTAGTGTAATGTGTATTGTCTTTAGCACTGCCAACTGTCAGGGTCAATTACACTATACATTACACAATTTTCTACACATTATTTTTTCTGTTGTAGACGCAGCCTAATAGAAAATCTATTAAAGATTCAAACAGTGTATATGTTTATAAATTTTTCCGTAGGGGAAACTAGGTGCAGTTGTTAAAATTTTGATAAAATCAGTTACAGTGATCAGAGTTTAACTCCAATTTGTTTGGTCAAACGATTAAATCAAAGGTATATTATCTAGTTTTAAAAGGCCATAATTTATTTAGCTCTATATCTATTATTTAATTAACTAGAAGCATTTGAGTGACAGCGTGTAAATTGTAACAACTGCACAAAGTGAATGTCGGTTGTTACAATACTAAGAATCATCTATAACATTTCTAAATTGAAGACAAATAATTTCTTATAACAACTTTTATTAATTATTCATAATTTTTGACTCAACGTAATAGTGCGTGACAGTGTCATAAAGATGGCAGCTCTAATATTGTTTCGAATTTTTTAAAAATTATCCGTTCTCATCATCACTTGTAACAACTGCACAACAGGTACAGTTTCTACAATAAATCACTTTATTAAAAAAGTATACACTAAACGTGGACAACCAAGGCAGTTTGTTAAAGCTAAATCCTCATAGAATTGATATTAAAAAATTTATTTTGTTAAGTATAATGGTCTATTCGTCATTTAAAAAATATCAATCAGAGAAATATTTACTTTTGGCCTCTAAAAACCAATGTGGCTATTTTTTTACTTGTAAAGCTTGCATATAATTTTTAAACATATTGCAACAGTGAAAATATTTTGCATGAAATTCAAAGTGAAAGTTTTTTTAGTGAATGTGAAAATACTTTTTGTGAAATTAGAAGTAAAAAGTTTTTGATTCAAAGTAAAAATGTGTTTTCTAAAATTGAAAGTCAAAATATTTTTTGTGAAATTAAAAGTGAAAATTTGTTTCCAAAAATAAAATTATGAATCTTTTAAAAGTGAAAATTCTTTGGGTGATATTGCAAGTAAAAATTGATTTAATGATATTTTAAAAGTGAAAATTTTTTGAGTGAAAATGAAAGTTACGTGAACATACTCTAGGTTTATTAGAGAACCGTTCGAATACGATAGAATCTTATTTAACTTTTTTCTATTAAATCCTATCAAATAGAAGTATTCATTCCATTAGGCTTATTTCCCAAAACAATTAATAGAATCTTATTCGGTATGCCCTAATTTCGGGATTCATAAATGAATAGTAAAGTATAGAAAATTCTTTCTATCCAATACAAGTATTTATTTTGATAGGTATTTTCTATCCAAAACAATTGATAGAATCTTATTCAATATACTTATATTTACGGATTCAGAAAACGGATTGTAAAGTATAGAAACTTCTGCCTAACAAATCCAATAAAGTACAAGTATTTATTTTAATAGACATTCTATCCAAAATAATTGATAGAATCTTATTCAATAAACCCAAATTTACGGATTCAGAAAACGGATAGTAAAGTATAGAAACTTCTTTCTATCAAATCCAATCAAGTATAAGTTTTCATTTTGATGGACTCTCTATCCAGAATAAATGATAGAATCTTATTCAATATGCCCAATTTTACGGATTCAGAAAACGGATTGTAAAGTATAGAAATTTTTTTCTATCAAATCCTATCAAATTTTTTAAGCAGGGTTCGCACAGCTTTGTGCCCACTTGTGCCACAGTTGCTCAAATCCATGAAAAATCAGCATGGATTTCTTGCAACTTACGCATGGTAGTGTGTATGCGCTTTTAGTACGGCCTGCTCATGCGCTAAGAGCAACAGATTTCTCTCCGTGTATATATGTTACAGGCAAAACCCGAAGACCAGGCAATTCGCGAAATGCCTAGGAAATTCCGAAATTCCTATGAATCGCCAGGAAATTCGGATAATTCCTGAAAATGTTAGGCATTTCGAGAATTGCCTAGGCAAATCGCGAAATGACGAAGCCGATTTAGGCAAATTGAAAATTTGATAATAATAAGCCGTGAATTAATGTAAACAAACACTTTACACAGTATATATCTAGAAATAAGTAATCAAATATGAATCAATAAGTATCTAACGCTTTGTAGTAATTAAACAGTTATATTCACAAGTAACACTAGGGAACCGACAGACGCCGATTTTTCTGAAAATTTGCATACAAGTAGTAATTCGAGAAATGACTAGGAATTTCGTAAATGCCTATGAATCACCAGGAATTTCGGATAATTCCTATAAACTTAGGCAATTCGCGAATTGCCTGGTCTTCGGGTTTTGCCGGTAACATATATATATATATTTTAAAAAAATGGTATTCATATATGACCGTAAATACAGGCATAAATACGGCTGTATTTGCTGTTTCAATTACACTACCCTACAGAGGCCCGTATTTAAGGTCGTATTCACAGTCATATTTACGCTCGTATTTACAGTCGTTCTATTTCAGTAGGGTTAGAGTGTACACCATTAGGTATGTTTTCGTTGCCTGTACTTCTTACACTTTAACACCTAACCTGCACTATGCTGTTCTCTTTGCCGGATGTGACGTAATTTTACCATACATTTCGCTACACTTTCTGCATCTACTCTTGAGGTGGTGTAAAAGTTACACTTAGTGCAGGCAACGAAAACGCACCTATTTTAACCAGTAATCACCCCCTCGAAGGGACCTTATACGTGCGAAAACAGCAGTTAAAGTTTAAACTTAGAAAAACCCTTGTAACTTTTTTAAAAATTAATATTTTTTAATCTAGTATGGCTTATTTTCTTCAGTGTGGATCACAGTATCAAAATAAAAAACGTACAAATAAGTAATGAACAACACTTTTTAAATAATTTTTCATATAAATTAATAACAAAATCCCCAAACATAGAAAAAATAATCTAAGTTTTCCAAATAGCAACATCTTAATATTTCTGATTACGAAAATAATGATAAATTGACAGTTGACAGCTGCCAATTCAACTATCTAAAAAGTGATCATTTTTAATAAAAAATACAGTAATAAGGTTTTCGAGGTCGCTGATTACGAATTTGATATCAAATTTTAATTTTGACAGTTGACAGCTGTCAAAAAAAACTGTCAACTTTTCTAAATATGAACAAATTATCGTCTTCGTTATTTTCATTTGTATGCAAACAAAAAAATCATTTTTTTCGTATTTGTACTCTTGTTTCTCTTGACTTTAAACAAACTTTTAAAAAATTTTTAAACAAATTATGACTTTTTGGTTTTCACCATCTTAAAAAGCGTTTCAAACTCTATCCGAATCAACAAAAAAGTGGAAAATGATTTTTTGATACATAAGGTCCCTTTTCATAGACCAGGTCACACACACACACACATATATATATATATATATATATATACACTACCGTCCGTGAGTATCAGGACGCCCTTTTTTCATGAGTGGAAAAATGTTTAAAACGTAGAAAATAAGAATGACAAAAAATTTTCGTATTTTTTTCCTGAAAGCTAATGAAATTATGAAAAGCCTGACACCTGATCGAAGAATTTTCGTTGACTATTCTGTCAGATACAAAAAAAATACTGGATTTTGCATGCTTTTCGTAATTTTTTAATTTCTCGAAAACTAATTAACTTTTATTAGCGCTCTTGGTCTTGTTTTAATCTCTATTTAATTTAGAATCTAAATTAATTAATCGTATTGTGATATAAATTTTTCAAAAAAAATTTGAAACCGTAAAAGTAGGATTAAAAAAATTCAAGAAATTATCATGAATATTATAGTGTCAAAAAGGTCAATGTAAAATATGTTCATTTAATAAATATACTAAAATTCAAAAAAGCTTTTTAATTACTTAATTACTAGCGACATATACCTCACTCGCTAACGCTCGTTCGGTTGTATTTAAACTTATTTGTTTTTACTTATTTATTTTTATTTATTTGAACTAAGTAAATATTTACTGGACGCAAATATTTTAATTTATGGTATCAAATAAATAATTATTTGAACCAAATACAAATTACTTAAGTCAATTAAATGGAATAATTTTATCACTGGGTTAGTGGACAAAAAGGACACCTCGAATTTTGGTTCAAAAAGAGGACACCTCGCTTTTTAGTTGAAGAAAAGGACACCTCGAAAATGTTAATTTTAAATGCATTTTTGTTTGACGATAATATCGTTTTCTCCAAGTGGAATGTACGTATGTTTAAAGAACATTTTAGAAGTTACGTATCTTCCAGGTTCAGTAAAGAAACCACGTATCTTTCTGTTCCGTGCAAAAACTACTTATCTCTGTCAGTCGCTTTAAAAACTTCTAATAATATTCTAATATTTTTAAGAAAAAAAATTAAATTATTTTAAAAAATATATATTTTATTGCATCAACTTTTGAAAAAATTATTACTTCATAACAAAATATTAACTTCAAAATAATAATAATAATAAAAATAATAATAATAATAATAAAATGTAGATCTTCTAAAGTGACTGACAGAGATACGTAGTTTTTGCACGGAACAGAAAGATACGTGGTTTCTTCACTGAACGTGGAAGATACGTAACTTCTAAAATGTTCTTTAAACATACGTACATTCCACTTGGAGTGAACGATATGTGTAAAGTAATTGACTTATGATATTTTGTGCTCAAAAAACTATGAAGATAATATGTTCTTAAATCTTCTATTACAAAAAACAATTACATTACACATAGTATCGCCTAGTGATGCATAACGAGACTTTGTCCTTTCATAAAAGGAAAGAGATGAAACTGTAACATTCAATTATTGTTTTCATTGTATTTTTCGCGAGATTCTCGATATTCGCTCGTAATGCATCACTACTAGTATCGCCAAACGAAAGTTGATGTAAAATGAATATTTTCGACGTGTCCTTTTTTTCAACTAAAATGCGAGGTGTCCTCTTTTTCAACCAAAATTCGAGGTGTCCTTTTTTTCGACTAACCCATCGGAATGAAGGGAATATTACATTTCATATTCGGAATATTCTAGTGGAATGTTCCAGGGATCTTAAAGTAAAATTAAAATGTCCGCCCCACAGGAATATTCCAAAATAACATTGAGGGAATGTTCCACGGTAATTTCGAAGTAATATTCCAGGATGATGTTGAGGCAATATTCCACCGTAATATTAATGGAATATTCCGAGGTAATGTTGAATGAATATTAGGGAATATTCCCTGAAAATATTCCAAAATCTCATACTTTGGAAAAATTTGACTTTCTTTCTCTTTATCTTCTTTCTTTAGTAAAAACGATTTTCAATGGTATTTTCAACATATTTAATATTATCTAGGAACATTCCCTCAACATCACCCTGGAATATTCCATTAATATTACGGTGGAACATTCCTTCAACATCATCCTGGAATATTACTTCGATATAATCGTGGAACATTCCCTAAATGTTATCTTGGAATATTCCTGTGCAGCGGACATTTTAATATTACTTCCCCAGTAGCACGTAATATTACAGCGCATTCAGAACATTGCCTTAACATTACCAATATTGCCTCAATGTCGTGGCATATTGCTGGAATGTTCCCAATATTACGTGCTACTGGGGTTTCAGATCTCTGGAACGTTCCACTGGAATATTCCGAATATGAAATGCTATATTCCCTTAAATTTAAGGTTATATTCCGTGATACTTCGGTACTTTGTAATTTGATAGTGTTTAGGGTCCTAAATAAGTGTGCCAAAAAGTTTTACAAAATTTTTAATATTTTGCCAGATATTTGCAAGGGTGCGTTCATAAATGATGTCACGTTTTTTGGGGGAGGGTGGAGGGTCTCTACTAAACGTGACACAATGTATTTTTACATGTGAAATTGCATGAAATTTGTTTGACAGGGGGAGGGGGGGGGTTATAAAATCCCGAAAAATTGCGTGACATTATTTGTGAACGCTCTTCAATCAAATAATTTCAACACTTTTTTTCAGGAATTTTTATCTCGTAAACTATATAAAAATGCTATTTTATTAATTTTTTTGAGAAATGTTTTTTTTAAATTTTTACTGCACTATTCTTACGCACGTCACCGTCACCAATATTGTTACAATATATATTGTAACAATATTGTTACGACAAATTTGTCTAGACTTTGGGTTTTTGCAAGTCTAGACAATATTGTTATATAATAATATAAATTTTTCTTTCTAAACTAGAGCTTGAACATTTACAAAATTAAAACCTTATAGTGGTTAGAAAATGTAAAAAATTATTAATATTTATAAAAATATAAATTATTTTATTTAAAATCATTGTGTAATAAGACAAAAATTATGAAGTGACATTTTAAAAAATTGTCATTGTACATTATACGAAATGTTATTTTTACGTATTCTCTTATAAATCTTTCATTTTCGTCCGCTATCCTGGATTCGCCATTTTGTATTTTTAAAAAGTGACTTTGGATTCATAATCAGTGGAATTTTACTGAAAATCAGTTGAAAAGTACTAAAATATCAGTCATTCTTCACTGATTGTTATTTTATTGTGATTTATTTATTATTGTAAATTTCTTTCAAACAAATAATTTTACTAAAAGTCAGTTGAAAATTACACTTACAGAAATATAAGTCATTTTTCACTGATTATCCATTTAAAAAATTATTGTTGATTTTTGTCAAACAAATAAACCCAAGTGCGAAATGCCAAGACTGCAAAAACGGCCCATAATTGGTCTAGTAATGTCTGCCGAGAATTGGCAGTAGTTACATTACATTATTGGCAAAGTAGATAAATCTTTAAAGGAAAAATTCAATTGCCAGTGATGTGACGAAGATCAGCCCATTAATGATACATTAGTGGCACTTTAATGGCAAACATTTTGTATCTTTGATGACAAATTGTAATTGCCAGAATTCGGGCGTAGCTTGGCTCAATAATGGCACAATATTGGCAAAGTTGATCAATCTTTAATATCAAAAGACAATTGCCAGTGATGTGACGAAGATCGGCCTATTAATGGCACAATAGTGGCACTTTAATGGAAAACATTTTGTGGCAAATTATAATTGCCAGAATTGGGACGTACCTTGGCTCAGGAATGCCATATTAATGTCTATCATTTTGTATCTATGATGGTAAATTATAATTGCCAATATTGGGACGTAGCTCGGCCCAATAATGGCACAGTATCGGCCAGTGTAGTGTAGCTTATAAGAACCCTTTTGCTTCCTCGACTTCACGTCAGAGTAGCAGAGTGGTCAAAGTGTTAGGCTGTGGTGCGTCAGGTTCAGGTATCGATCCCCGCGAGCGGTAAGAATTTTTCAAATATTTGTAAGTTTGCGATTAATTCAGGGAAATAAACTGTATAAATATTATGAATTAATTAGTTAATTAAATAAAAAATATATTTTTTTTAATTTTTTCAACACTGGGGAGTAATGGCAGCCAATAATGGGCCATTAATGTTTACCGAGAATCGGCCGATGATTGGCTGCCGACGGCCTACCGCGGTTAACCTTCCGACAGTCGGGCCACTATTGTCTGCCAAGAGTAGGCACTGACTATGCCGTCACTGGGCCAGTTTTGGGCCGTTTTTAATTTCGCACTTGGGAATAAGTAAATACACAAGTAAATAAATAATTTCCCTTACAACACAGACAGCGCAGCATTAGCGAGTGAGGTACTTACGTATATTTAAAAAAATTTCAACAGACACTACGTGCATCAACGAACCTTAAAAAATTCAACAATTTATATTATCAATCGTTTATTAAATCTATATATGTGATTTGTGTATATGCAGTAGTTTATATCTGTACATGAGTCAGTATACATGTGTATATAATTTATGTACATGTGTGAGTATACATGTGCATGTGATTAGTGTATATGTTGAGTATACATGTGTGGGTGTTTTGCGCGCATGCCTGATATTCATAGAACACTGCTGCGCATTCCTGACATTGATAGAACACTACTGCGCATGCCTGATATTCATAGAACACTACTGCGCATGCCTGACATTGATAGAACACTACTGCGCATGCGTGACATTGATAGAAAACTACTGCGCATGCCTGATATTCATAGAACACTACTGCGCATGCGTTACATTGATAGAACACTACTGCGCATGCGTGACATTGATAGAAAACTACTGCGCATGCCTGATATTCATAGAACACTACTGCGCATGCGTGACATTGATATAACACTACTGCGCATGTGTAACATTGATAGAACATTACTGTGCATGCGTAATATTGATAGAACACTACTGCGCATGCCTGATATTCATAGAACACTACTGCGCATGCCTGATATTCATAGAACACTACTGAGCATGTCTGACATTGATAGAACACTACTGCGCATGCGTGACATTGAAAGAAAACTACTGCGCATGTCTGATATTCATAGAACACTACTGCGCATGCGTTACATTGTTAGAATACTACTGCGCATGCCTGATATTCATAGAACACTACTGAGCATGTCTGACATTGATAGAACACTACTGCGCATGCGTAACATTGATAGAACACTACTGCGCATGCTTGATATTCATAGAAAACTACTACGCATGCGTAACATTGATAGAACACTACTGCGCATGCGTGACATTGATAGAAAACTACTGCGCATACGTGACATTGATATAACACTACTGCGCATGTGTAACATTGTTAGAACATTACTGCGCATGCGTAATATTGATAGAACCCTACTGTGCATGCGTGACACTGATAGAACACTACTGCGCATGCGTGACACTGATAGAATACTACTTTGCATGTGTGACATTGATAAAACACTACTGCGCATGCGTAACATTGATAGAACACTACTGCGCATGCGTGACATTCATGGGATACTACTGCGCATGCGTGACATGACATGTATGTGTTTTGTGTATATGTGTAACATTCATGGGTATGTGTTTTTTGGACATGTGTGAGTGAAGTATTTTCAAAGATAGTTAGACAGAATAGAAAGAGGTGTGAGTCGGTCGGTCGGTCGGTCGTACATTAACTTAATATAATATAGAGGATTTAATTTAAAAAAAATTTTTTTTTTTGAAAAAGTGTCAATCTGTTTTTCAAAAATTTTTTATCCGACTTTCACAGTTTAAAATTTTTTTGGAAAAATTTATATCACAATACGATTAATTAATTTAGATTCTACATTGAATAGAGATTGAAACAAGACCAAGAACGCTAAAAAAAGTTAATTAGTTTTCGAGAAATTAAAAAGTTACGAAAAGCATGCAAAATGCAGTATTTTTTCTGTATCTGACAGAATAGTAAACGAAAATTCTTCGATCAGGTGTCAGTCTTTTTATAATTTCATTAGCTGTCAGGAAAAAAATACGAAAAATTTTTGCCATTCTTATTTTCTACGTTTTAAGCATTTTTCCACTCATGAAAAAAGGGACGTCCTGATACTCATGGACGGTAGTATATATGGGGCATTCCACGCCAAGTCGGACACCTTTTGACTTTTGCATCTCCGATTTTTTTCAAATATTTTTTTTCTTTTAGTGCTCGTTGAAATGAGCTACCATGATTTTTTTCAAATTTTTTCATCAAGCGGTTTAAGAGATACAGGTTTTTGAAAAATCACGTTTTTTACGTAAATTTTTTTCTGAAATGCTTAAACTCGGACAAAAATTGATCAATTTTGACGTTCGATATATGAAAATTTTTGTTTTTACACGGAGTTTTTGATAAAAATATTAAAAATTTTTTTTTTAAATTTACCAAAAAAATTTTAAATTTTAAAAATAAAATTTAATTTTTAAGAATGTATGTATCGATCGATTTTTTTCAAAATTTTTTGTAAGAAACTGGTACTAAATTAAGAATTTTTAAGCCTAGTCTGATGATGGGCAAACGATGGGATCTATTTGTTTCTGATTTTTCAATTTTTATATTTATAGCTAAAAGTATGAAAAATGAATTACAAGACGTTCAGGATATTAATTACTTTATTGTAATTTTGAGAAAGCATATTCATATGTAGAAAAACATTTAATTTCGTGACCGTTTAAATATTTTAAAGGTTTGAGATGTAGCGGATGAACGCACAATGAAATCTTAAGACGTGAACTTATAACAAAACAATGAGATAGAAGAGGACAGGAGCTTTGTCTGTCCTTCTCTATCGCATTCTTACGATAATTCATTCATTTTTCATACTTTTAGCTATAAATATAAAAATTGAAAAATCAGAAACAAATAGATCCCATCGTTTGCCCATCATCAGACTATGCTTAAAAATTCTTAATTTAGTACCAGTTTCTCACAAAAAATTTTGAAAAAAATCGATCGATACATACATTCTTAAAAATTAAATTTTATTTTTAAAATTTAAATTTTTTTTGGTAAATTTAAAAAAAAAATTTTTTAATATTTTTATCAAAAACTCCGTGTAAAAACAAAAATTTTCATATATCGAACGTCAAAATTGATCAATTTTTGTCCGAGTTTAAGCATTTCAGAAAAAAATTTACGTAAAAAACGTGATTTTTCAAAAACCTGTATCTCTTAAACCGCTTGATGAAAAAATTTGAAAAAAATCATGGTAGCTCATTTCAACGAGCACTAAAAGAAAAAAAATATTTGAAAAAAATCGGAGATGCAAAAGTCAAAAGGTGTCCGACTTGGCGTGGAATGCCCCATATATATATATATTATATCTACCTATATTACAAAAAGATATCGCCGCCGCCGCTGTTTCAAGATTCTGTAAGGGCGCCCTATCCCGAAGGGGACGTCAAAATTGACCTATTTTTTGACCTATAGGTCGAAAAGAGGATAAATAACGGCCTCACATTACGTTAAAATATATGTCTAATTTGACCTATTTTTTGACCTATAGGTCAAAAAGAGGATAAATAACGGCCTCACATTACGTTAATATAGGTCAATTTTGAGGGCAGCTTTGACCTAGGCGTCAAAATTTGACCAAGAATTCCCGCTACCCTCAAAATTTAGGTCAAGTTTGAGGGCAGCTTTGACATAGACGTCAAAATTTGTCAAACAATTTCCGCGCGCAGACTTAATGATGAGGTGAAGTTTGGCATCTGACCTAACAATGTAAGGTAATTTTAAAATGGTGTTTGCTCTTACACCTATAATTTTGACCTAATTTTGACGTTTTATTTTTACTCTCTCATTTAGTTACGTCATAATCTATGTGTAATTTGACTTTTATTTAACTACAACTTAAAAAGGGACAATAAAGGACAATAAACGTATCTATGATACGTCAAAATCTATGTAAAATTTGACGCCTTTTTAACCTATAGGTTAAAATGGGTCAAAATATATGTCAAAGTTTAATCTAATTTTTGACATATATATAAAAAAGGTCCATAACGATTATTACATTACGTCAAAATCTATGTGTATTTTATCATGTATTGTATGCAATTTATTAAGATGCATTGATATTAAGAAAAAATTACTTTAAATTTATAAAAATTAAAATAAATATAAAAATAGAGATAGGGGGTTGGCGCGCGAAGCGCGCAGGGGGGCGACGCCCCCCTAGTATGTATATATATATGTGACGCTCCACGAGAAAAGGGACCTTATGACAAGAGTAAATAAGGTCCCTTTTTTCGTGGAGCGTCACATATATATATATATATATATCATTTCAAACTGTTTCACCGACAAAAAAAATCGCAGGAAGAGCGATTGTCCAATAAATTGTATTATATAAAAATTAAATTATTTGCAACATATTATACACTGATTCGAAAGAGAATTTCATGAACTTTCTATTACTATTTTTATTTTTTTTAAATTTCTCTGAATTTCATAGAAAAATTCCTGTTTGAAAGGTTAAACTCTTAATATCTCAAAACACGACTTCGTCGATTTTTATCAATATTATATGAAAATAAAGCTTAACTTTTCTAGTTTCCATTCCCGTATAATATATTATGGACATTTAATGGGATCAATAGGAAAAAAATTGTTTAAAAAATGTGTTTTTGAAAAGTACTCTCTAAATCGGAATAAGTGAAATTTCACTTATTTTAAGTGAATATTCACTTATTCCATGTTTCAAATTTCTTCCACGTAGAATAAGTGAATATTCACTTATTAATAAGTTAATTATATTCACTTATGAATAAGTGAATATTCAATTATGAGATAAGTGAATACTCAGACATTAAGAAGTGAATGTAAATAAATAATCAGGAACAATATTATATAAAATAAAAATTTATTTACTATCAACTATTTAACACTCTCTTCTCTTCTCATTATCAGTCTGAAACTTATAAACATATCAATTTTTCAACTTTTTTAAGCTAAATTCCCAAACCGTCACCCATCTTAATACACGGAAAAAAAAAGTTCACGAATCTCTCGTGAACTAGTATATCACTTTTGGATGGGACACAAAATTCTTGAAAATCAACAAACACAGTTCGTCAAAATTTCATCAACTCCTTCACTAGAAACATAGTACGGTTTCCGAACTTTTCGTCAAAGTTAACGAAAAATTCGTGAACTTTTAAAAAATTCTAAAAACAAGAAAAAATAATTTCCAGACACTACTTTTTTATAGTATTTCACTTTATTTGATAACTTGACGCCTATTACGCATCCAACTACACAGAATACACAATTTTATCGCCATTAAAATTCGTAATTCGCTTCACGGGATTCGAACCTAGTACCTATACCCAATAACATAATATTTCTAACAACTAACCGCCACGGCTAAATCTAGATACACTGTCCTTCGACAAACGAAACGATTAGCTTTGTCTGATGTAAAACTCAGGACCGTGCAAAGTAGAAAAAGTCCCTTATCGTAACTTTTAATTCATTTTATGAATTATTTGTTTCAAAAAGGAAATTAGCAAACAAAAATATTCACTAAGTAATAAAAAACACTGATTCTAAATAATAACTTTCATCAAAGAATTTTCCCGAATGTAAACACCGATGACACCGACTGAATGATGAATGCTTGATCAGCCATATTTGATGCGCATTACGAACTGCGCATACTACTGACACTCGCGAGTTCACGATTTTTTCGTGAACTTGTACCTCTACTTTTGACGAACTACTCTTCATTAACAGTTCATCAAAAATTCATTAACTTTGTTTCAGTTTTTCGTTGACGTTCGCCATTTCTAATCAAAAGTGAATGAAAATTTTAAAATTTTGTGTCCCATCCAAAAGTGATATACTAGTTCACGAGAGATTCGTGAACTTTTTTTTTCCGTGTATTAACCGCAAGCAATGTCGCTTAACTTTGATGATCAACGAGAAACACTACAATGCCACTTAATAAGTTGCCTTATACTCATAGAAAATTATTGGGTGATACTTATAAAGAGTTAGTTTATTGTGTTCTACTTTAACGTTTTGTTTAAGATTTCTCTTATTATATATATGTATATAAATACTTAGTAAATAAAAAGTTAGTTATTAGATTACTGTTAATATAATATTTAACTGAATATTTTTTAAAAATTTTATTAAATTTTAAATGACAATTTTTATAATTAAATAAAATAAAAAATTTCTAATATATTAACTGAAATGATAAAAACATTGTTTTTAAACATTTAAAAGTAGGTATAAATAATAAATTGTAATATAATGTGCAGATGAATTTCTTTTTAACTAAATATTTCACTTATACATAAGTGCGGATTTCACTTATTGATAAGTGAAAACAAGTTCACACATAAAAAAGTGAATATTTCACTTATGTATAAGTAGATTCTACTTATTAATAAGTGAGAAAAAGGTTCACACATAAAAAAAGTGAAAATTTCACTTATTCAAATTTAGAGAGTATGACAAGTGGCACGAAGTTAAATGGGTTAGAATTTAACTTCGTACCATTTGTCAAGTTTTTCAAAAATTTGCGAATTCACTGAAAAAAGAGTATTCTATTTTTAAGTATATTATATTTTTAAAGAAATATTCTACATTATATTCTTATCGAAGAAAGAAATATTCTTGTTTTGAGAATACCTTCTTAGCAAGTTAAGAAAATATACTTACGATAGAGCGTGCTGCGGTCGCCATAACGCGTCTTCGATTTCTCATTCATTTCATTGGTTTTATGGTGTGTGCGACGCAGTGTTGAATTTTAATTAATCTTGTGTGTTTTTTTATTAAAAATGAATCCAGTGACAGAGTGGCTTAATAATAATGGATAACAGGAACTGATTGACATATTTGAATGTGAGTGTATTTAGTTATTAACAAAATCTACTAACTTATTAGTCATGCTTTCTCAAAAGAGAGGTTAGATTTGGAATTTTTGCAGAGTGTCTATTTGGCCCGTCAGCGGGCTTTTAGTATTTGTCCCGTCAGATAACAAATTGGCTGTAATTAATAATAATAAATTATTTAGATTATTATTATTATTACTATTTTTAAAAATGGATTTATTTAATTATTATTTAAAGTATTATTTACGTAAATTTGACAGGTAATGTATATTTTAACCTCAAAGTAAAGATACAAGAGATACATTCTTGCGAAAGAATTTTATTAAAACTATTGAAAAAATTGAATTGTTTCAAAGAATTATTAAAATCTTTTGAAAATCAATTAATTTAAAAAAAAGAGTTTAAGCCTATTTAATTTTGTTAAAATTCTATTAAAAGTAATTGAATTCCTCCGATGAATTTTAGATCTTGTGGAAAATTTCAATTTTAGCGACCAAAATTACAATTTTTGAAAAGAATGGAATTCGGAAAAGAGTTTTGTTATTTATAAAGACAATTGTGATTTTAAAGAGAATTTTTTTTAATTTTTGAACATAATTTAATTTATACGAACAATTTTATTACTTTTGAAAATAATTGAATTTCTGCAATCATTTGTAATTTCTCTAAAATTCTTCATATTATATTGTACAATTTGCAGATTTTTCGTCTTTTTTCAATCAAATTATACAGACCTTTTTTTTTAAAAATGACTTTTACGGACTTCAAGCAAATTTACAGACCTAGTTCGAGCCCTGTAAATAATATTAAATTCATTTGTGAAATTATATTGAAATAGTAGATTTTTAAAGTAATTGAATTTCAGAAAATTTAATTATTTGTAAAAATAATTGATTATTTGCGAAAAATTAGTTTAAAATTTTTGAAAATAATTCAATCCTTTCAAAGAATTTTATTAAAATTTTTGAGGATAATTTTCTTTTTTTAACAATCAGCGAAGTTAATGTAGTGCAAATTTAAAAAAAAGAGAATAAGTAGCTTTTAGTGTCACAAATCTAAAAAAGTATACAAGTTGTAGCAAATCGTATAAAAAGTAGTAAATAGTATATTTTAGTAGATACACGGAAAGAAAATGTCTAAAGAATATTCTAATATATTATAGAAAAGTTTGACAAGATGAACAATTTATAATATTTATTTGATTTCCTGAAAATTATTTCAAGATGTCTAAGAAACTTTATGTTGCGTATGATAAAACGTTTGAAATGTATTAAAAAAATTATAGATTATAAATATTCTCATATAATAGAAAAAATGTTTTTAATTGTCGTAAAATTATTATTATATTTTTTGAAACTATCAATATACAGAAGTAAAATTATTTTAATACTTATAAGAAAGATGAGTTCAGATGTGTATTCCAGACAAGTTTAAAAAATTACTATACTGTATGAAATATTTTGAAGAATCGCGCACGCGTCAGTTGCGCAGTAGTCTGCTGCGCATACATTTTCACAGTGAGAATGTCTTCTAGTATCGAAGGACCACCTGCAGCGTGCGTTGCGTAGCTAGTTGGTTAGGGTTGCGTTCTATTAATATTAGGGTTGTGCGTTCGATTCCAGTCGTTAGTAGATTTTCTGTTAGGTAGACTATCATTAAGTATAAATAAATGTTCAGAGTTTATAGTATATGAATTCTGGGTGCAATATCAAGATACGTGGTGCTTTAAAAAAATTTAAAAACTAAAAGGTAAACTATATAAATTTTTTTAAAATAAATTTTCTGTATGATAAGTTATTATACATTTCATTGTCAGGTTTTACATTTATATACAGTATAGTAATTTACTTTATATTGATTCAACATATTTACTATACTGTATTAAGAATCTTTCAATGAATGTAAGGATTAAATATTTCATAGAAAGGCTTTGTATTTTAAAACAGTATTGTAATTTATTTCATATTGATCCAAATTTTATTCATATTTGTCTTTATTTTCTTTAACCTGTATTGTAATTGTTATGAATATTAATTAGAGATACAGTATTGAAACATTTTTAAAAAGTAACTCTTGTCCAACTTTTTAATACAAACATTAAAATATTCTTTAGACTTTTTCTTTCCGTGTAAGTCAGAAGCCTGTCAAATTTACGTAAATAATACTTTTAATAATAATTAAATTAATCTATTTGTAAAAATAGTAATAATAATAATCTAAATAATCTATTGTTACCTTTGTCTTAAACATAGAATTTAAGTTAGAATCGTCAATTTTGTATTTGTTTGTTTTTGTTAATATAACCAAAAACTGTGATTTTATCATTTTATTTAATTATTTTACATACAAAAGACAGAAGAGTCACAACTGTCTTCGGGATTACAATTTGAATGTTTTTCTTATGAATTAAGAACCTTTTTGTAATTACAAAATAAATTGTTTAACATGAATAAGTTGTTCAATCTATTTTTCTTATTATTATTAATATAATTTTGACCGACCAAATTTTATTATAATAAAAAATATTGTTATTAGACAATTCTATCCACAATTTTGTTTCGGATAAATTTATTTTAAAAAATAAATATTTTTTTAACTCAAAAAATATTTTGATTATATCAAATAGTTTTATCAAATTTCATATTTTTGACATATATTATAATTCCAAAATTATGTCTATTTAATTGAAAATTTATTACTTAGATTATAAATGAAAAAAATTATTTCCAGAAACCCAAAAATATTATGTGCTTATAAATTCAAGAATATAATATTCTTAATATTATAGAAGAAGAACGAATATTATAGAAGTATAATATTATACTTAAGAAGTACGACTTAATACGTTAAGAACATATTCTCGTAAGAGATTTTTAGAATATATTCTTACTTAAAGCATATTCCCTACTTACAATAAGAAAATATTCTAGCCGCCCATTTAAGTGGCGAATATTCTTACGTCAAGTAGAATATTCTTAAAGTTAGAATACTCTTTTTTCAGTGTTTAAATAATTTTTTTTTCTATTAATCCCATTAAATTTACATAATATATTATACAAGAATGGAAACTAGAAAAGTTAAGCTCTATTTTCATATAATTTTGTTAAAAATCGACGAGGGGGTGTTCCTTACTGAAAATTCTCACATGGGATCTTACGTGGGTTCTTATACAAAAACCTGTATAAAATTCCAGAGCCCACGTAAGAATCCACATGGGATCCCATGTAAAAGCACATGTACTCTCTAAATCTGAATATGTGAAATTTCACTTATTGTACGTTATAAGTCGTCCTCTCGATCAATAAGTGCATATACACTTATAAATAAGTGAATTTTTCACTTATTCTGAGTGAAATTTCACTTATTATAAGTGTATATGCACTTATTGATCGAGAGGACGACTTATAACGTACAAATATGTGAATTTTCACATATTTAGATTTAGAGAGTATATTTGGGACACGATTTGGAGCAGGATTTCATGTGGGAATTTGAGTTTGTGTATCTACATAAAAATCGTCATGGATTCCTATAATCCTATGTGAGAATACATATAGGATTTCATATGGGATTTCATATGGGTTTTCATGTTACATATATAAGATTTCACATAGGATTTCACAAAAGATTTGATATGTGATTACATTAGGCATACATTGTGAGAATTTTCAAAGGATTAAAAATTATTTAATTAAAAATTAAATAATAAATTGTATTAGCATTTCAAATCATCAGTAAGAAAAAAAATTCGATAATTTAAAACACTTCTTCTGAGCTATATAAACTCTCACACGGAGAGAGATTCTGATGTTTTAATATTTCGTATTATTATATTAGTATTTAGTAAAACCGATTGCAATTTGGGGAAATCATGTACATTTATGAATTAATATTACCATTTTTAAGAAAGTTTATAATCAAATTATAACTTTGTATTATTCTGAAGTAATAGAAATTGAAATGGTCAATAAGAAATTTTTATATTATAAGTAAGAAAGTATGCAATAGTAAAAAGTATTACCAGATGATCATACTAAATACTATCGAAGAATTACATAAATTGTTAATTTAGTAATGAATAGTATTATCGACTATAATAAAAATTATGACCAGCCTTGTAGCAGGCCATAGCAGGCTATGGGCTGACGTCAGGCTGACGTAGAGCGGTTACGAAGCTGTCCGAGATTAGCCGAATATTCCAGTCGAGCAGTACCGAAATTATCCGAATTATCCCAACTAATAGGAAATCTTTAGAATAATGTCCACAACATATATCAATAGTTGATTTTCTTTTTCCGTTTAATTCTGAATTTGAATAAATCATTGAGTCAAAAAACGCTATTTGGTGCACAAAATAGGCCAAGTTGACGGTATGTAATAAAAAATAACGTTAAAAAATCAAAAACATTAAATAAATTGAAACTTCTTTTAAAAAGTGATTTTTCTCAAAACCAAAGTTATCGATTTTCGATTTTTTCCTTTCATTACAATCCCTGATATTAAGGAAATTTTTCCCACTTATGCTAAATAGGTGGTCTTTTGGGTTTAAATGATATTTAAAATTATGTCAGTCGTTGAACAGTTTTATTCACTTGCTAGAAAATTAACGACTGACATAATTTTAAATATCATTTTAACCCTAAAAAACACCACATTGTCATAAATTGGAAAAATTTCTTTATTCATCAGAGGTTCTAATATAAGAAAAAAATCGATTACTTCGGTTTTGAGAAAAGTCACTTTTTAGAAGAAATTTCAATTTATTGAATGTTTTTGATTTTTTAACGTTATTTTTTATTACATATTTGAAATATTTAACGCATTAACGCCCACCAGGACGCAAAATGTACCATGATTTCACGACTCTTATTTTGTATGAAATAATTAGTTAAAAATTTTAGGAAATACCATTTCCGACGTCGCTCTTTCTGAATATGAAGCTAAAATTTGTTTATAATTATCTCAAAAAAATTTATAACAATTTTATTGCAAAAAACACACTTTTTACGAAAAAAAAATTTTTCAATTATTATTTTGACATGGAAAACTAAAGAATATGGTCTCCAAAGCACGAAATATCGCGTCCTCGAACTCTCAGCTATAAAAATACATAATTACTTTTTTTTAATTCAAGATGGCGGATATGAAAATGGCCATTTTTCCAAAATGCAAAAGGCCGAAAAAAAATTTCGGGTAATTTTTTTCAAAAGTTATTAGATTTGCTTGAAAATGGTTATTCGGAGGTTTTGGGGTCGGTTATTACGAATCTGATGTTACTTTTTTAAAATTCAAAATGGCGGATCCAATATGGCGGACATATTTTTTAAAAAGTGATTGGATTTACTTGAAAATAGTTACTCGGTGTTTTTGGGTTCGCTGATTACGAATCTGATATCACTTTTTCGAAATTCAAAATGGCGGATCCAATATGACGGACAATTTTTTAAAAAGTGATTAAATTTGCTTGAAAATGGTTACTCGGAGGTTTTTTGGGTCGGTGATTACGAATCTGATGTTACTTTTTTAAAATTCAAAATGGCGGATCCAATATGGCGGACAATTTTTTAAAAAGTGATAAGATTCGCTTGAAAATAGTTACTCGGGGGTTTTTGGGGATGCTGATTACGAATCTGATGTTACTTTTTTAAAATTCAAAATGGCGGATCCAATATGGCGGACAATTTTTTAAAAAGTGATTAGATTCGCTTGAAAATAGTTACTCGGGGGTTTTTGGGGATGCTGATTACGAATCTGATGTCACTTTTTCAAATTTAAAAATGGTGGATCCAATATGGCGGACAATTTTTTAAAAAGTAATTGTATTTGCTTCAAAATGGTCGTTCGGCGGTTTTTGGGATGCTAATTACGAATCTGACTTCAGAACAATATTATGTTTATCCTCCACGTCCGTTAGCCGTCAACAAAATTCTATTGACGTTTCCCAGCTCTTACCACAAGGAGGTCGACGTGCAAAAAAGCTACTTTTGTATATTTTATTTTAAAAATTTTGTTTGTTTTTTTTTATTTAAAATTTTTTTTTTGATATTTAAATATTTTTTTAAGTAAATAATATAAAATCTTAATTCTGCTCTCTAAATCTGAATCAATGATAATTATGACACTTATATAATTATGACATTTTTTATACAATGATAAAAAAGAGACTAACACTACATGTGGTTTGATTGAAAACAAGTGACGCACATATGTATGCCACATTGAAAGCACAATTTTTGTGTCCTTTTGTTGCACTTTGCATGATAGTGGCAATATTTTTCAAGGCATCCAAAAAAAAAATATTTTAAATAAAATAAAAAAGTGGCTTTTTTGCACGTCGACCTCCTTGTGGTAAGAGCTGGGCAACGTCAATAAAATTTTGTTGACGGTTAACGGACGTGTAGAATTTTTATGCATTTTTATGTAGATACACAAACTTAAATTCCCACACGAATTCCTGCTCCAAATCGTGTCCCAAATATACATGTGCTTTTACATGGGATCCCATGTGGATTCTTACGTGGGCTCTGGGATTTTATACAGGTTTTTGTATAAGAACCCACGTAAGATCCCATGTAGGATCTCATGTGAAAATTTTCAGTAGGGTTTTCAGATATTAAGAGTTTAACCTTTCAAACAGGAATTTCTCAATGAAATTCAGAGAAATTTTAAAAAATAAAAATAGCAATAGAAAGTTCATGAAATTCTCTTTCGAATCAGTGTATAATATGTTGCAAATAATTAAATTTTTATATAATAAAATTTATTAGAAAATCGCTCTCCTTGCGATTGTTATTTGTCGGTGAAACGGTTTTGTAGTACACTGAAAAAAATAATATCCAGGATGTGCTTTTTACTCAGTCAATTTTTGCCTAAAAACAAAAGCAATACACGTAAAGCAATTGCTTTTGTTCAAAAGCAAAAATGGCCTGAGTAAAAAGCACATTATGCCCAAATTTTTTTTCAGTGTATGAACATGGTCCATACTTAAAAAGCACGCCGCTGTTTATACTCGATTTGTAGGAATCTATGCTAAAATTAGATCGTATGCATTAACCACATCGTTCTGGTCAAACTAAAAAATGAATGACAACCATGTTCAAAAGCAAACTAGAATAATAACTACTTCAATGAATTCGGACGAATTAAAGGTTCGGCAGTTCAATAGAGCCTTGTCGAATTCAATAGAATTAAAACATAGTTCCAATTCGTATTTGCGCAAAGCAGGATTCACGTAACCTTGCGGCAAAATTTCTGCAATGTTATCAATAAATGTTAGCAATGTTTCTGATTTGTTGCTACAAGCTTGAAATGCCCCACCTTCATAAGATTTCACGGAATGGTTACCGTGCATGGCAACATTATCATGCAATATTGCAGTAATGTTACTTGAAATTTGTGCGTTAATATTGTTGCTCCAAGATTGTAGCAATATTGCAAAAGAAAATGGAAAAAATTTAAATATTTTTTAAAACTTTTCAACAAAATTGAAACAACAATATCACTGAGAAAAATAGACATGGCAGAATTTCATGAAATAGAATGGTCGTTAAACATACTTTTTCAGGGTGTCCAACGATTCTTTAAAAAAAATTCAAGGACTTTTCAAGGTTTTCAAGGTCCAAAATAATTTTTTTCAAGGTTTATTTTTAGGGTACTAATTTTCAAAATATTTGTTATTTATAATTGAGTATAATAGAGTAAGTTCTGTTTATTAGTTTTCCTCAATAAGAGTATTGCAAGTAAATTTTTACTTACTCTCTAAATTTGAATTCATAAAAATGATTAGGGGAGGATGGGGCAAGGATAGTTAGGTAAGACCTTTTCGAATCTAGCGGCCAAACTTGAATATGTATCTGCAAACGGAAAGTATTTTTGGAAAGCCTGGTTATTTGACTATAATTTTGCTATACAATATTTTTCTGTAGATTCAAATCCCTACGAGATACGAATGAAAAAGTAAACAAAAATTTTTAACTATCCTTGCCCCAGCACCATAGTTAAAGAATCCTAATGTTATAAAAAATCAGTAAATTTTCGTTCTCTTTATTTTATTCGATTTAGACTATTCAATATTGATATCTGAAGTATAATAATAATTTATTTGTTCTATGGCTTATTAGCCAATACAAAGAGGTTGTCTCAGGTTAATATTTTAAAATCTAAATTACATGTTTTTTCATTTTTTCTAAAATAGTTTTCATAAAGATATATACATTTTTTACAGTGTTAATCTGCGGAGATTGTAATATATCCAAAAAAGCGTCCCTGATTCTATCTTCAATTGGTGAATGACTTATATATTTGATTCCCTCTTCTAAATAATGTGGGCATTTCATTACAATATGATAAAACAGATCTTCAGTTTCGATTCCGCAATCACCGCAGAATCCCGACACTTCCAACCCATATGTGTTTCTATTAATTGTTATTTTTAAACGAAATTTATTTAAAGGCCGAATTTGAGTTAATAATTTAATCAAATCTATAGACATTTTTAATTGTAAATATTTTTGCGGGCCTTTACACAGGGTTAGTTGTGGCAGAATTCGCAGTGATTCAGATTTACAAATTCGATTTAAATCCTCTGCAAATAATAAATTCTCATATTCTTCTATCCACATACATTTTTTTGATTGTAGATTATCGATCGTCAGAGATTCCCATTCAGGTTCCTCCCCTATAAGTTCGAACCAATGTCCCACTTGTTCGCACCTATTGAATTTTCTTAAGGTTTTTTTTTGAGCCAAACTTTTTAAACGTAGAAAACAAAGCTTAGGATAACGGTCATCGCCCATTAAAAGAATCTTTTCAATTATGTTCAGAGTTAACTTAAAAATAGCGACAGATAATTTAGGTAATCCCAATTCATGTCTCAACGCATAACCCGTGGTATTCATCGGTAATGATAATAGTTTTTTATAAAAAGACGTTTGTATCTTCTCGATTTCTTCCTGGTATCTTAAGCCCTAAACCTGTATTGCATAGAATGCAGTACTTTTGACTAAGCTTGTGAAGAGTTTGTTTACTGGGTCCCAGACTTTTAAATTTAATCTGTTAATCAGCGATACCGTCGCTCCCACAGCCAAGTTTCCTTTACTGAGAGCGGAGTTGGTGGCATTTATGAAAGTTCCAGAATTCGAAAATAATACGCCTAGATACTCATAGCTAGAGACCATCTCAACCTCTTGTTTATCATCATATAAGAATCGGCCATACTTATGATTATGCGCGTGACCTCCTTTTTTAAAAATAACAATTTGAGGTTTTTTTATATTAACTTCTAAAAAGTTTTTATCACAGTATTTCTTTAAAGCTCTTAGGATCTTTTTCATATTTACACACGAGTCTGCCACAATCGCGATATCATCTGCATAGGCAACTAAAATAATTTCAATTAAATGGTTTAATGACACCCCCCTGATTCCCTCCTCCTTCAAAAATTGTTCAAAATCAGCGATAAAAGCTGCAAACAGTAGCGGGCTTAAGACCTCCCCCTGTAAGACCCCTCTTGTTACGTTTATTTTTTTCGATATACCTCGCGAGTTTTTTACTGCTACATTGGCTTTATTATATAGATTTTTCAGTATATTTATTAATTTACTATTGGTTCCCATTCTATATAATTTTTCCCAGAGTAGGTCATGGGTCACCGAGGGAAATGCACCACGGAAATCCACCAAAAGTACAAAAAGTTTCCCCTTATCGAGTGACAGGCGGGACTGTATTAATGCATTAAGCGAAAATATATTATCTAAACAACTTCTATTTTTTCTAAATCCCGCCTGCCACTCTGGCAAAAGGTGACTCTCCTCCAACCACCCTCCAAATCGTTCCGCGAGTGTTTGCGTGAATACTTTTGAAATGCAATTCATTAACGCGATGAGACGGTAATTCGCCGGGTCCGTTTTGTCTCCCTTTTTGTAAATCATTCTAAGAAAAGTATCCCCGCACGTGATTGGTAGATCTTCTTTTTCCAATATTTTATTAAATAAACTAACTAGATAACCAATACAAACATCTGAAAGATTTTTTAAAAATTCATAGGGAATTCCATCCGGACCCGGGGATTTACCGTCTTTGCATTTTTTTAAACTCCATTTAATTTCCAGATATGTTATTTCTGCATCGAGCCGCGGATTACTACAAGTTAGGATCTCTGACGAGATATCTACCCGTTTCGGAAAGGTTGATTGGATATAGTTGTACCAATTATCTAAATCGATTCCATCCCCCGGGCTGCCACGATATCTAAAATTATTTATTAATTTCCAAAAAGTGGATGAGTCTCTCGCAAGAGTTATGTCATTTAGTATTCGGTTCTTATAGAATTCTTTTTTAGTTCTTTGCAAATTTTTATATTCTTTTTTTTCTCAATATACGCTACCACCAATGCCGCTATTTCAAAGTTGTTATTTTTACAAGTTTTTAATAAATCTTTTAACTCTTTTTTACATTTTATGCAATCGTTATCATACCATAATTTAGAACATCTTTTTTTACATTTTTTCTTGTCCTCATTCCTAGGCTAGTTGCCGTTTCGAGAATATGATTAACGATATTTCCTTCCATAATATTTACATCTGTAGATACAATATTTGTTGGGGGCTCACTCATAAATTGTTTATAATCGTTAAAGGAATCTTTTTTCCATTTCAGAGTTACATTTTCAATAATTTCATTGTTTTCCCCTGAGTCTTTAGTCAATTTTACTATAGCCGGAAAGTGATCCGAATTCGAATAAAAAGTGCGAACCTCAAGGTCAGTCACCCAGTCTAAACCTAGGAAATTTGTCCACACCAAGTCTATCGTAGATTTACCTAGTGCGTTAACAAATGTAAATTTCGAGGGACTGTCACTAATCGTTCTTCCATTCAAAACTATAAAGCCATTACTTTCCATTGATTCGACCAGTTTTATTCCCCTGCTATCCAGCTTTTTATCAAAGTTTAATCTATTTACATTTATTTTTAAATTATACGGTATTATATCATTATTCAATTGGTTTAAATTTGAAATTCTTGAATTAAAGTCCCCCCCTATGAAAAAAGGTAACTTTGGAAATTTATTTATTATACTAATTAATAGATCATCAAATTCTAATAGAAAAGAAATAATATCATTACTTGGAGAGATATAAACATTACCTATAATAAATTCAAATTCGCAAGTTATTAATTTGACAAAAATACATTCTTTAGATAAGTACAATGTTTCGTGTTTATATTTACGTCTGTTGAAGCCGATGAGGAGACCTCCCTTCGCTCTTCCCCTTGTCGCGGTCTTGATCGCCTCGCTGAAATCTACGGTGACGTCATCCAGGTGATTCAGTACTTTTGTTGTCGGATCATTTATGAACCATGTTTCACTCAAACAAAAGATATCAGCATTGTTGATTAAAAGTACCAAATCCGAAAAATTGTGCAGGCCCCTGGCATTCCAGAAAAATATTTTGGTGGGTTGCTCTTTTTCTTGGCGCTATTCCAGTTTATTTTGAGTCTTCTTTTGCGAAGAGATGTTATTTGTGCAGTAATCTTTAATCGATTTATCCGTATTTAAGCTTTTAGTCTTCTTTGTGATTTTCCTCTCAGAAGACGATAAAGATCCGGAGGGTCTTTCTCTTTTGCGATTGATTGTGGATGTAGCTGAGACTAAAGATTCATCACTATCCCCATTGGATCCTAGGTCATCGCCGAGATTTACTTGACTAGGAAAAAAGTAATTTTGAATGGCTGTCATGTCGTACGAGACATTATCCATAATAATTTTTAGATCCTTTAATAATTGCCGTTTTTCCTTGCTGTTCCATAAGGGTCTTAGCCTCTTTAAGATTGTTGTATTCCATTTTCCTTTTTTCTCGAAGTTCCTTCGTCATGTCGTTTGCGAAGCCAACGTTCTGATTTCGGAAGTTTTTTGCCTTCTGGAAAATGGTTGTTTTAACATTTTTATCTTTGAAGGAGACAAGGATAGGTCATGATCCCACTTGGTTTCCTAATCGTCTCACACTGGTGATCTCACTTTCAAGGATTTTCACTTCAGCTTTATCGAAGATTAACTTCACTGTCTTGAGAAGATTAGCGTTTTCCTCTGCACTGTCTTTCACTTTGAACAAAATTAAATTATTTGCTCTTTCTTTATTTAAAAGGTAGTCAATTTTCGATTCACACACCGTTACTTTATCCCATAGGAATTTATTTTTATTTTCCAATTCACTATATTATTGACTATTTCAATTTCTATTACTTCAGAATAATACAAAGTTATAATTTGATTATAAACTTTCTTAAAAATGGTAATATTAATTCATAAATGTACATGATTTCCCCAAATTGCAATCGGTTTTACTAAATACTAATATAATAATACGAAATATTAAAACATCAGAATCTCTCTCCGTGTGAGAGTTTATATAGCTCAGAAGAAGTGTTTTAAATTATCGAATTTTTTTTCTTACTGATGATTTGAAATGCTAATACAATTTATTATTTAATTTTTAATTAAATAATTTTTAATCCTTTGAAAGATATCTGAAGTATTAACAATATGTTTTGAACATTTTCTGAATTTTAATTATTGCATTAAAATTTGTCTGAACTTGAATCTCAGTTTTAACCAATTTTCTTCAGACAACTAGCAATTTCTTGGTCAATAAGCTTTGTTTTCCGTATATAATTACGCACCATTGTGTGTATCAACCTAAAAAGAACAATTAAACATTTTTTTTAAATTTGCAGTCGCATTAGCAGGATTCTTCCGTGCCAAACTAGCTCTAACTATTCTTGACCCATGGGGGAGTAAGGAACCCATATTTCAATTATTCCTAAATTTTGTGGAACAACGTGAATTTAATTGAAAATAAATACGATATTCGTGTTCAGCAGGAAATTCCACTGCGGAAAACACTTACGTAAATAAATATTCAGAAGCACTAATAAAGAAAACAATATGGTAAAACGTGACAAAGATTCCGTTGACATTTTTCAAAAACAGGTGTTTTTTAAAAATAAACTCCTAACTTCGCAAATGGTGGCAGATTGACTTCCAATTTTTACTATCACCTTTTGGAGTTAAGACGCGAAAATACCATGAATGACCCACTAATTTGAACAAGCCGTTTAAGCAATACAGCCACTAACTATCCTTGACCCATCCTCCCCTACTTATTTGATTTAGTGACTGACATTTTGCTTTTGAATTAGTAAATTTTACTAATAAATAATCATTTCTACTAATTTTTTAGTGAAATTTACTAATTAAAAAGCAAAAAGTCAGTTACTAATTCAAATTAGTAAACATTTATACTAATTTAAATATAGAGTACTTATAAACAATTTTATAATTTCTACATACAACAGTTATTCATAAATAACTTTAAATACAATTTATTGATAAAATATTAGAAATATAAAAAATATCTATTTAAGAAACATCAATCAAAATTGTTTTTAAATAATTGAATTTTTTTGGAATTTCTATTAACCCCTTGGCTGTCAACGAGATTTCCACTGTTTGGGCCAAAAGTGTGTTGAAAAAAATTTTAATGGATTTTTATGAAACTTGGTACCCTAAGGTTTCTGGGGTCGCTGATCACGAATCTGACATCAGTTTTTAGAAATTCAAAATGGCGGATCCAAGATGGCGGAAATTTTTTCAAAATTCGTCGAATTTGCTTGAAACTTGTTACTCGGGGGTTTTAAGGGTCGCTGATTACGAATCTAACATTAGTTTTCTAAAATTCAAAATGGCGGATCCAATATGGCGGACGACAAAATAAAAAATTATTTATAATAGCTTGAAACTGAATATTCGGGGGTTTTTAGGGTCGCTGATTACGAATCTGAAATCAGTTTTTCAAAATTCAAAATATCTGGTTCAATATGGCGGAAAATTTTTTAAAATTTATTGAATTTGTTTGAAACTGGTTAATATGACATCAGTATGATAATTTTTGGTGAAATCGAATTTCGATAAATACCCTAGAAAAAATATAATGACAGATTCGTAATCAGCGACCCTAATAACCCCCGAGCATTCAGTTTCAAGCCAATGTGATCAATTTTTTATTTCGTTGTCCGCCATATTGGATCCGCCATTTTTAATTTTGGAAAACTAATGTTAGATTCGTAATCAGCGACCCTTAAAACCCCCGAGTAACAAGTTTCAAGCGAATTCGACGAATTTTGGAAAAATTCCGCCATCTTGGATCCGCCATTTTGAATTTCGAAAAACTGATGTCAGATTCGAAATCAGCGACCCTAAAAACCCACGAGTACTACGTTTCAAGTCAATCTGATCAATTTTTTATTTTGTTGTCCGCCATATTGGATCCGCCATTTTGAATTTTGGAAAACGAACGTCATATTCGTAATCAGCGACCTCGAAAACCCCCGAGTAACCGGTTTCAGGAACATTTAAGAAGTTTTTAATCACTTTTTTTAAGTTGCGCATATATGCGTCATGAAACACTTTTGGCCAGTTTTGTTTTGCGCATATATGCGTCAGCGACAGTCAACGGGTTAAAATAATTGTTATACAAATTATTGAATTAAGAAAAATTTTTAAAAATAATTAAAATTTTGTAATGAATTTTATTAAAATTTTTGAGAATAATTGAATTTTATTACTTTTGAAAAAAATTGAATTACTGCGAAGAATTTAATGCTAAATTTTAAAACAACTGATTTTTGCGAAAAAATTTATGTAAATTCATTTGAAATAATTGAACTAATGTAACAATTTTTTTTTTAAATAATTGAAAGTTTGTGTAGAATTTTTAAAAAAAATTTTATTTAATAATTAAATTTTTCGGGGAATTTTATTAAAATAGTAGAATATTGAAAACCATCGAAGTAAGAAAAATTTTGGAAAATAATTGAATTTCTGCAAAGAATTTAATTAATTCTTAAAATAATTGAATTCTTGTGATGAATATTGTTATTTATAAAAATAATTGTATTTTGCAATGAATTTTATTAAAGTTCCTGAATATAATTGAATTTCGGCGAAGAATTTTTATAGTTATAAAGATAATTGAAATATTGACGAGAATTCAACTTAAAACATCAAGGAAATAAATCTCATTTTTAAGAATTTTAATTTTTTAAGGTTTTGTCATCAAAATCAATGTGTTTTCAAGGTTTTCAAGAAGCAAATAAAATTCAAGTACTTTTCAAGGTTTTCAAGGTAGCTGTACACCCTGTTTTTATTTCTGCAAATTAATGGGTGATTCTCCAAAAAACCTCATTTTGCATGTAATCAAGATTTTCTAAATAATTATAATCATTTGGGAAAATACCAAGTCATATTTCCCTATTTTATCACTTTTTCTAAATGTTCTGCAAGAAAAAGTTGTAAAATTTTATTGTTTAATACATTTTTAAAATATTTTACCACCTCAAAATCGATTTTCTAACCTGTCATCTAAGTGCTTTTCATTTTTTCAATAGGTAAAACAATTATTTAAAACATGAAAATTGGTACTTTATTAATTTTTTCTAAAAGTTATGATATTTAAGAATAATTTTCAAAAATATAAATAAAATATGTCGTGTAGTTTTTTTAAATATAGAAAATGAAATTTGTCATGTAGTACCGCGTCATTCCTCTCACTCGTTGAATATTATCCAATATTTTTGCTGTGGGTAGAGATATTGCTTAATTATTGTGATCAATATTTAAATTAACATCTCTAATATTAATTTCTTAAGTTACTTTTTAAAAAATGTCATTATTTTGCGTTAAAAAAATTAAAATTGAGACATAAGCAGAGATTCACAACCTAAAGCGTCATTCCTCTCACCCCTAATAAAAACAATATTAATATATATAAATTGATCGCAAATTTTTTTCACATAAAGTTATCCTTTATAAACATGATAGGGCATTCTAAGCTGGAGGAAAATTATTTGTCAATTAAATAAAATTAAAAAATGTTGAAATCGTCATTCCTCTCACCCGTCATTCCTCTCACTTTTTTGAATAAAAATTAAAAATTGATATGATTGTCGGTTGTTTACAAACTGCCAGTGAAAAGTGAACCTAAAATGTATGAAAAATAATTTTTGACAATTGTTTAAAGAGATTTTTGATAACTGTAAGTATTTCAAAATCTATAAAATTTATAGATAATATTAATAAATTATAATTTTTAAATAATTTTTTGTAAATAGAAAAATATATATAATAAAAAACGCCGGCGCCAAATTTTAACCTCTTAATTTTTTTGTAAATTTTAATTTAAAATATATACTTTAAAAGCTAAAAGTTAGCATGATCATGCTATAGAGGTGGTAGATTTTTGAAAGCTCAATATAATTGACTGCATTAATCCATAAATAATAATTTTTTTTCTTTTCTGTTTGTAACTCACAAAAAGGAGTATTTCGGGAGAATCACCCCAAATATATCTTAGAATGCGTAAGTACAAATATTTCTTGTAAACAAATTATTACAACTCAAGTATTCAGTAAAATGAATTCGTAAATGAAAAAGGTTGTAATTGAGAAAATTTTTAAGAATATCATCTTTTATTAAATCACAGAATTTTTGTTTGATCGAATTTCTCCTTATCAAAATGTTCATATGTTAAAATTTTCATTCAATAGAATGTTTTTGTGATTCTATTTTCAATAGAAAAGGACAACAATAGGTTTTCTTTGTCTAACCAATGGAGGCGCGACGGACAAATAGAATGTATGACAAATGAAACGTTGGAGGCACGAAGTAGTATAAGGAGACCTCACGCCAATGCTTAGCAGCGGCAAAAATCAACACATTTTGGGGGGTTAGAGTTATGAGTATTTGCACCATTAGTAGAGGTTGCGCCATTACGGCTGAAATGTAAACCATCGCCGCCATTACACTTCGTCGAATTTCTTTAATTTGTAGGTTATGTTCATATATAGTTAGTAGTAGCAGACGAAAAATTTTAGTACAGTAATTTAACCACAGAGGCGCAACCTCTGCTATTGGTGCAATCTCTTAAGGCCAACGCAGAATAGATCTGCAACCGGAACCGCAATCGTAAGCGTAACCGTAAGAATGAGTTAAAGAAGGATAGGTATATTGTTTAACCTTCTCTAACTCATTCTTGCGCTTACGGTTACGATTGCGGTTCCGGTTACAGATCTATTCTGCGTTGGCCTTTAAGATCTCTGTTCCCCCAAATGTGTGCAGATTTTTATGTCCCGTGAGGTCTCCTTGTACTACTTCGTGGTTAGAGGATTAAGATGTCGGTAAAGTAGAGAGTCGACTATGTCATAATTATGACACAAAAACATTCTATCGAATGAAAATTTGAACATAATATGAACATTGTGATAAGGAGAAATTCGATCAAATAAAAATTCTGTGAATGAAAAATTTGATTTAATGGAAATTTTGTAATGTAGAAAATTAATAGAATGGAAATCCAATCAATTAAATAAAAATTCTACTAAAAGAAGATTTTTGACAATATTCATCTGTTCTATTTAAAATTTATCTAAACAAATATTCTACTAAATAGATATTCTAATAGATAAACTTCCCCTCAAATGGATTTTTGAACAATTAAAAATTCTTTCAAATGAAATTTCGGGTAAAATAACAATTTTGAGGATGAAACATTTTTTATATAAAATTTCTATTATTCGATTATTGCGTCAGGTTCAGGTATCGATCCCGCGAGCGGTAAGAATTTTTTAAATGTTTGTAAGTTTGCGGCTAATTTAAAAAAATAAGCCGTTTAAATATTATAAATTAATTAGTTAATTAATTAAAAAGTATAATTATTTTTACTATTTTTTTAATTTTGCCAATACTGGGGGAGTAATGGCAGCCAGTATTGGGCCATTAATGTCTGCCGACCTCGGCTGACGACCAACCACGGTTAACCTCCCAACAGTCGGTCCAGTACTGTCTGCCAAGATTCGGCACCAACTTTGCCAATACTTGGCCATTATTGGGCCGCTTTTAATTTCGCACTTGGATTTTAAAAAAAGTACGTTTCTAAAGGTTAATGAATGTAATTTTTATAAAGTTGAAGTTAGATTAGCATTGATAATAATATTAAACCAACTTCAACTTAAGAGAAGTTACATTCATTAACCCTTAAAAAACATACTATTTTTAAAACATTTTTAATTTTTAAACTGGATTCGGGATCAAATGAGACAATGGAAGAAAACTTTAAATAAAAACTGAAAGTTCATTACAAATTTTTAATATTCCGTTAGTTTTTACTTGATTTTCTAATCCCATTTCCCCATTATTTGTTAATAAAAATCGCAAAATTAGGATACTTTACTTTGGGATAATGTTTTATTTATTATCTTATATTTTTAAATGCTTATACTATCAATTTATAATAATATATTTTTTAGACATTCTTAACATATATGCCAAAAATTGTTGGTATATCTAACAGTTTTTAGCATCTCTTACATTTTAAATTCATATTTTACAAAGATATAACATTTTTTTGAAAAAATCTTTTTATTTTGTGACTTTAGTATCATCAAAATCATTTCTGCAGAATATTAAAATTTTTTAAAATTTTCGACCACAACTTTAGTTGAAATAAAATTGGATTGACCCAGTTATAAAATCCTTTTTTAATAAAATAAAATGTAAGATGATTTAAGGTTAAATGTTCTCAATTATTATTATATGTATGTGTTACCGGCAAAACCCGAAGACCAGGCATTTTGCGAAATGTCTAAGATTTTAGGAAATACCCGAATTTCCTAGATATTTACAGGCAGTTCTCGAATTTCCTAGGCATTTCGAGAATTGACTAGACGATTCGAAAAATGCCGGGGCCATTTTAGGCAAATTGGCAATTTGCCTAAAAAGGCTTCGTCATTTCGCGAATTACTTAGTCAATTCGAGAAATTGATTAAAGAATGGAGTGTATATAGGTTGTATTGAGTTAACTTATATTCTTATATTTTTTTAATAAACCTAAGTTCAAAATTAAACGTGAAAAAAAATTTGTGTGAAGAGGAAGAAAATTTAACTATTTGTTAATTAATATTGTCTATAACAATTAAAATAAATTATTTTATGCTTTATTAATGGTCTGGTGGTCATATTAGATTAATTTGAACTGATTTAGATCATGTGTAGCAACGGAATATGATGGCCATTAATGACTTTTATGTAAAATTTTTTATGTTAAGGGGACATTCCAGTTCAAAACAGGCAAAAAGAAGGCTTTTTTAGTATATATTATTAAAATAACTATGACATTTATTTAAAAAATTTCTTTTACATGTAATAAATAATTTATTTAAGACTTTGTAAAAAATTTTAAAAAATGCCCATTTTCGTTGGTAAGATCGATTCCAAACTTTCTAAAACAGATAAAACCAAAAACGAAGTGACATTCTCTTCGTTAGATAATTCTTTAGGTGTGGAACCTCAAAAAAGTGGAATTTTCTTCCCCCCCTTTTTTTAGAGTACTTTTTCCCAAAAATAACCAAAAAAAGGTGTTTTTATTCAGAATTTCTCTTATAAAAAGAAGGGGAGTTGGAAATTTTCCAGTTTTTGAGGTTCCACTTATAGGCATGATGACGCTGAATCAAAAGCCGTTTGATTTTTTAAAATCGCTTCAGAAAAACTCGAGATATCACTCTTACCAGATCAAAAAAAGACATTTTGAGAAAAACGCATTTAAAGTTTTTGTTCATTAGTTTCGAAATTTTTTTTAAAAAATCATCGGATTTGCTTGAAAATCTTTATTCGGGGGTTTTTGAGCTCGCTAATTACGAATATGGAATCAGATTTTTAAAATTCAAAATGGCGGATCCAATATGGCGGACATTTTTTTTCAAAATCATTGGATTTGCTTGAAAATCGTTGCGGGGGGGTTTTTGGGGTCGCTGATTACGAATGTGACATCATTTTTTTAAAATTAAAAATGGCGGATGCAATATAGTGGACGAAAAAAAATTAAACGAAAAAAAAATTAAAATAAAAAAATTGTCTTTTCCGTCATATTGGATCCGCCATTTTCAATTTTGAAAATTTGATATCTAATTTGTGATCAGCAACACCAGATACATTTGAGCGGCTGGATCGTAGAAGGGCACGTAAATTTTTCTCGGCCGAAATCTAAGTCCCCTGAACACTCAAAATTCAACTTCTGATTTTAAATATTTTAAATACACATCCTTATAGAAAATTTCATTCCGCATCTTTTTTTCTATCTATTTCCGATTTCGAAATATTTGGGAAAAACTGTTTTTTTTAAACTGCAAATTTAATGACATTTTTCACTTAAACTCGCGATATTTCAGATAATTTTAAATATTTTTCAATGTACCAAAAAAGAAAATACGTCTAAAGATATTCTACGAATGATAAAAAAGGAAAAAAATTATTTTCTTTATAAACAAAATTGTTATTAATTTTTTTCTTTATTAATGTAAAAATCACGAACTACAATCTTCACGGCTCTCGTTTAACGGGCGAATTTTGAATAACAGAGAACTTTCAGTGAGAAAGTTGTTCATTATGATCCAAAAAAGTTTTTTGGAAAATCATAAGGCAAATAAATAATTAGTGTCAAAATGGTGAATGTTTAAAGTTGCTAGCAGCCAAACGTGTAGCACGCGCCACTGGCCATAACCTATGAAACAACACTCCCAAGCACGTATGGCGAGTGACGCGTGCTATACGTTTGGTCGCTAGCAACTTTAAACATTCACCACTTCGACACTAATTATTTATTAGCCTTATGATTTTTCAGAAAACTTTTTTGGATCATAATGAACAACTTTCTCACTGAAAGTTCTCTGTTACTCAAAATTCGCCCGTTAAACGAGAGCCGTGAAGATTGTAGTTCGTGATTTTTACATTAATAAAGAAAAAAATTAATAACAATTTTGTTTATAAAGAAAATAATTTTTTTCCTTTTTTATCATTCGTAGAATATCTTTAGACGTATTTTCTTTTTTGGTACATTGAAAAATATTTAAAATTATCTGAAATATCGCGAGTTTAAGTGAAAAATGTCATTAAATTTGCAGTTTAAAAAAAACAGTTTTTCCCAAATATTTTAAAAACGGAAATAGATAGAAAAAAATTTCATAAGAAAAAAATGCGGAATGAAATTTTCTATAAGGATGTGTATTTAAAATTAGAAGTTGAATTTTGAGTGTTCAGGGGACTTAGATTTCATCCGAGAAAAATTTACGTGCCCTTCTACGATCCAGCCGCTCATTTTTGTTTGTCTTTTTTAAAAAATGCAAATGAGAAAACATTTAAATCATTCGATTGCTTGTCCGCATACAAAAACATCTTTGACATGGCGAAGAATAAGGATGTATAACTTTTGTTTTACATCGAATTTTGCAATAATATTTTAGGAGAGTATTCTTGACACTATAAGAAATCCGAAAATAAAAACAAAAAAAAATCGATTTTTTTACATTTTGAACTGGAATGTCCCCTTAATGTTAGATACTTAAGAAATATTAAAGAAAAACAAATTAAAAATGTCTGAGAACAAAATAATTGTTCTAATTGACACCAGAGATGGAGATATATTTGTAGGTTGAGTCAAAAGCTACAACAAACGACATTAATTAAAGATTGGATTCAGTGCAATATTTAAAATTTTTGGCTACATGAAAACTGCACTGAATCCCATAATAAATGTTCAGAATGTGATCAGAATAAGAGAAAAGTAATTTGAACGGTTAAAAATTAAGTTTAAGCTAAAATTATAAAATTATAAGTATTGGCCATCTCTCCCGGAATGTCCGGGAGAGATGGCCAAATGCACTTTTTACAAAATGTAAATTTTGAGATTGTTCCTATGAAAATATTTTATTTTGTTTTTCGTTACTTTAAAGTTAAGTGTTTAATGTTTAATTATCAATAAAAGTTTAGACATAAATTGCTTTTTTATAATGTTTACAGTACTTTAAAAAAACTAAGGCCATCTCCTCCGGACTTACCATGAATGACTCAGATAATCCATTTCTCAATTTGATGCCTAAAATGACGAAGCCTTTTTAGTCAAATTGCCAATTTGCCTAAAACGGCCCCGGCATTTCGCGAATCGCCTAGTCAATTCTCGAAATGCCTAGGTAATTCGAGAACTGCCTGTAAACCTCTAGGAAATTCGGGTATTTCCTAAAATCTTAGGCATTTCTCGAATTGCCTAAGCATTTCGCAAAATGCCTGGTCTTCGGGTTTTGCCGGTAACATATGTACACTGATTTTTTGAATGCGGCGAGTTGACATTTATGTCTGAACAGGAGTGGTTCCTGATCAGACATTGTTCATTACTCTCTGTTTTTTAATGTGTAAGACATTACTCTAAGTCCTTTCTGGACAGAAATGTCTAAACGAAAAAAAATTTTTTGACACGGATCATTCCTGTACGGACAGTACCCAGTCATGTTTATTTTTCTCAGTGTATGATTAACGTAATTAAGAGAAACAATTAATTTAAAAATATTTTGCAAGCTTAATCTGAAACCTTGCGGCAACATTACACGGTAATATTGACGCAACATTTACAAGTAACACTATTCTAATATTGCAAGACGTTGCCGAAAAGTTTCATTGGAATTTTGCGATAACCTTGCCGTGCAATGTTGCGAAGGTGGAACATTTCAAGTTTGTAACAACATTGCGGCAAGATTGACGCGAGGTTACGTGCTATATGGAAATTAGTTGGAATAAGGAAGGTTATACTTTAAATGATTCATCTAGTATTTAAGAATAAAAAAACACTTACTTGTATGTTTGTTTGTACTAAATTAAAAAGTTGTGCAGCTCGACGGCATTTGAAGGCATATATCCCTTGACCTGTGGAACATCTCCTTCCTGATTCGAAGCTAAATATTTCTGCATCATATCCGTAGCGCCGCAAACAGCGCAAAGGCCACTTTACAAGTTGTTTTTCTCTTTGATAAAGAACTATTTCTACATCAGTCACTTCTAAACGACCAGGTGTAATTAAATTACCTAAATCATCTACATTCATTACTTGAAAAATATTTGAATGAAGATCATTAATATCTGCTCGACTATTGATGCAACCCATTCTTCTTTATCTAGAAAAATAAAAGCAATTTGTAAATCCAGATATTCATTACATGAACATTTTACTTCCTTTTTATGGTCAGCAAAAGAATGTCTTTCTTCGTGAAGGAAGCACTAACATGGAAAGAGCTAATTCTTAATTTTTTTAATCGATACATTGTGATTTATACTTTATATTTATAATTGTGTAAAAACCTTGTTTCAAAATTGGTTCAATATAATTCCAAATAGAGAAAAATTTTTAGTAAAAAAGTAAATTTTTTATCTTTAATTGTGATTAATTAATTCTATTAATTTCCAATACAATATATACTTTATATTTACCAATTGATTCATTTTGATGTAAATAATATGATTTTTCATTTGTCTTCATATAAGGAATAAGATTTTATTGTACAGTAACATAATTTTGAATAAAGAATTGAATATTGAATAAAAATGCGAATTATTTCTTCAGACTTTAATACTAGGTTTTATTATTTTTGGCAACAATATTACCATTAAAATTAAAAAATTAAAATTAATAGTTTTGTTGACAAAGAAAATAACATTTTTAAAAGGTTTTCTTACACTTGTAAAACTTGTCATTTGCACCATATTTATAAAGTTTAAAAGGCAATCGAACACTCAGCTGATGTTGTGTTTCTGCATTGTTGTTATTATTATACATTTATTTTTATTATTCAGAGGAGAATGCTTGATGCAAATATTTTTCTCTTAATATATACTATATATAGATAATTTTAAATAGAAGATAATATACAAATGTATGTAATAGATCCATTTTTGTTGTCTCAACAAACTTTTACACAATTTGATACACTTGTATGTATATCACATTTCTTTTTCATGTGTTAGAATGCAGTTTCATGTCCATTAGTGTTCTAAGTCGGTTATATTACCCAGAGAATATTACCGAGAACGAGAATATTACCGAGAATATAACCGACGATTAAATTCTCTGAGAATTTAAGAGAATGTGACATAACCTCACTTTTGTCGTTACACTGTGGTAAATTCGATTGTCCGACGTTGTGTTTTTATTTAGTAGTTGTTATTTTGTTAATTAAAGTGGCTATATTTTTAAAGATTTAAAAAATGACAAAACCAAAGAGTGTAAAATGGAAATATTTTAAAAGCAATGAATACAAAAACAATTAAATTCTTCTGTAAATTTTGTAAACAAGAATATGCCACAAATGCTATATATTAAAGGTACTTGCACAGCTCTACTGACTGCAGGTTGTCATGGTAACACATAAGAGCAAGAGAGTCAGAAAATTCAAATTAAATGGTTTTTCTCTCTTACTCTCGCAGCAGAGCTGACAGAAAGCCTTTATTCACAAATAATTTCAAAATATTTATTTAAAAAATTTTTTAATTCATTGTATATAATGTTAAATATAATCCTTATTCTTTATTTATCTATATTCAAAAGTATCTTAACTTTTATTCGTATTAAGTTACGCATATTTTATAAACCTTATAAATGCAAATGACATTAAATTTATAACTTAAAAAATTTGTGGTTTTACTTTTTTTTATTTACATATATAACTTGAAGAATTTTTTTAGATAAAAGTAATCATCGCAATTGTGCTGAATTATATGTATTTATATTAATAAAAATAATAAATATACATTATTTAAATAAATAAACTTAAATTCTCAATATTCTCTTAAATTCTCTTATATTCTCTTTAAAAAATTAAATTACCGTAATTTCCTCAGGGAAATTACCCCAACTTAAATTCTCGAGAATTTAAGAACACTAATGTCCATACATATAACAGTGAAGTAGTGTATAGAAGGAATTGACCAATCAGAAAAAGTCTTAAGGAGAGTCCAGAGTAGAGTCGAAGTCGGTATGAGAGGCTTTCTACAACAGCTTTTTTTCATCGACAAGAGCGAGACGCATGCATATCCCCTAATCGCCAAGTCGTCGAATGATCAAATAATCGAATGCCAAGTAATCGAATGGACAAAACGTCGAATGCTAAAAACATCGAATCGTCATTTAGTCGAATGATAAAAACATCGAATCGGCATTTAGTCGAATGTTCAAAACGTCGAATGATTAAAACGTCGAATGCTAAAAACGTCGAATCGTCAATACGACGAATGTTCAAAAAGTCGAATTATCAATTCGTCGAATGTTAAAAACATCGAATTGTCAATACGTCGAATGTTCAAAACGTCGAATGATAAAAACGTCGAATGCTAAAAACAACGAATCGTCATGTAGTCGAATGCTAAAAATATCGAATCTTCAGTTAATCGAATGCTAAAAACATCGAATTCTCAATTCGTCGAATGTTCAAAACGTCGAATGTTTAAAACGTCGAATGCTAAAAACGTCGAATGTTCAAAATGTCGAATGCTCAAAACGTCGAATGATAAAAACGTCGAATGCTAAAAACTTCGAATCGTCATTTAGTCGAATGATAAAAACATCGAATCGTCAATACTTCGAATGCTAAAAACATCGAATTGTTAATTCATCGAATGCTTAAATCATCGAATTTTTCATTCGTCGAATGTTCAAAACGTCGAATGATCAAAACGTCGAATGCTAAAAACGTCGAATTCTCAAATCGTCGAATGCTCAAATAATCGAAACGCCATCTGTTCGAAATGTCAAGTAGTTACGGAAGCTTCTACGCGCCATCCTGCGGCACTCACTCGCTTTACGAGGCACAAGGCAAATGTCGTTTGAAGCACCCTGCTAGTGAATGCCTTGTACGATGCCTCGGTGTGTGCCTCGTAGGGTGCCTCGATGCGTGCTTTGTGCGACCAGTAGTAGACCAGTGTTTTGAAATTTTAAACGGCTTTAAATGTAAATCAGAATTCTCAAAAAAAAAATTTGACTAGTTCAGGTTAAATTAATAGCTAATTGCTGTTAATATTTTTAAATTAAAAAGTGTAAATTTTAGAATAATTGAAGGGTGGCATGACAAAAGGGAGTCAGCAACAATTTTTCGAAATTGAGATATTTTTAGAAAAAAATCAGGTAAATTCTTTTACACAGTTCTGTAAAAGGATTTTCTTGTAAATTGTTTTTTAAACTCGTTTTTAATAAAAATAAGAATAAGACAATAGCCTACATATTTTTACTTACAATGCAATTCAGTTAAAAAACAAAAGAAATGAATATTATTATGAATAGATTAATATCGTTAAAAATATTTATTTCTTTTTTATATCATTAAATATATATTAAATTTCTCTGAAAAACTGTATGTCTATTTAGAAATAATTTTTATTCTTTATCTAATTTTCAATAATTTAAATATTATTCTTCTGTTAATTTTTAAATATTCCTGTTTGTAGTTTACATTTGATAATTTCTATACTTTTTACTTTCAAAAGTTAACATTAAATTAACAATTTTCTTGAAAACAAACAACTTTTTCAAAGCAAACTTTTTTGCATTCAATTCGTCATTTCAATATTAAAAAACTAATTTTTCAGTTTTTCTTTAAACTGTATATTTTTTAACAATTATAATTTTATAACAAAATATGCGCATTTGACGTAACCACAAAATAGTACACTTTTACTTATTTTTCTCACTAATATGTAGGTTGTAGGTTTATCTTCATAAATTTTATTTCTACTGATTGAGCGAAATAGTATTTCCAAACGGTTTTTTTTAGATTTTTCTTTAATGATCAGAAAAAATTTTTAATGTGTTATTTTCGTTTCCTGTAAAATCGTTAAATTGTTGCTTGACCATTTTTGTCATGCCACCCTTCAATTACAAATTTTGTTGAATCTTGTTTTAGATTGTAGTGAGGGTGTTGAAATGTTTCTTTTACTTGAGTATAAAATGTCAAGGTTATGTTTTCACCATTTTCACCTACCAAAAAAGTTATTTATGACAAGCTGCAAGTACGATTCAATATATTTTTATATATGAGGATTGAATTCAATAATTATTCAAGATGTACATATTTGCTTAAAATTTTTAAGACAACTAGAGGTTATATAACCTATCTCTCAAGTAAAAATACATTTCAACACCCTCACTACAATCCAAAAAAAGATTCAACAAAATTTGTAATTATTCTAAAATTTACACTTTTTAATTTAAAAATATTAACAGCAATTAGTTATTAATTTAACCTGAACTAGTCAAATTTTTTTTTTGAGAATTCTGATTTACATTTAAAGCCGTTTAAAATTTCAAAACACTGGTCTACTACTGGTCGCACAAAGCACGCATCGAGGCACCCTACGAGGCACACACCGAGGCATCGTACAAGGCATTCACTAGCAGGGTGCTTCAAACGACATTTGCCTTGTGCCTCGTAAAGCGAGTGAGTGCCGCAGGGTGGCGCGTAGAAGCTTCCGTAAGTAGTAGAATGGTAAAGTAGTCGAATGGTAAAGTAGTCGAAACGCCATCTGTTCGAATTGCCAAGTAGTAGAATGGTAAAGTAGTCGAATGTTCAAAACGTCGAATGATAAAAATGTCGAATGCTCAGAACATCGAACTGTTAATTCGTCGAATGCTCAAAACGTCGAATGATAAAAACGTCGAATGCTAAAAACATCGAATCGTCAAAAGTTCGAAAAAGTTCTTTGTTTTAAGTTAATGTCTACTGAAGACAAAGAACTTTTTCGAACTTTTGACGATTCGATGTTTTTAGCATTCGACGTTTTTATCATTCGACGTTTTGAGCATTCGATGAATTAACAGTTCGATGTTCTGAGCATTCGACATTTTTATCATTCGACGTTTTGAACATTCGACTACTTTACCATTCTACTACTTGGCAATTCGAACAGATGGCGTTTCGACTCCTTTACCATTCGACTACTTTACCATTCTACTACTTGACATTTCGAACAGATGGCGTTTCGATTATTTGAGCATTCGACGATTTGAGAATTCGACGTTTTTAGCATTCGACGTTTTGATCATTCGACGTTTTGAACATTCGACGAATGAAGAATTCGATGATTTAAGCATTCGATGAATTAACAATTCGATGTTTTTAGCATTCGAAGTATTGACGATTCGATGTTTTTATCATTCGACTAAATGACGATTCGAAGTTTTTAGCATTCGACGTTTTTATCATTCGACGTTTTGAGCATTCGACATTTTGAACATTCGACGTTTTTAGCATTCGACGTTTTAAACATTCGACGTTTTGTACATTCGACGAATTGAGAATTCGATGTTTTTAGCATTCGATTAAGTGAAGATTCGATATTTTTAGCATTCGACTACATGACGCTTCGATGTTTTTAGCATTCGACGTTTTTATCATTCGACGTTTTGAACATTCGACGTATTGACAATTCGATGTTTTTAACATTCGACGAATTGATAATTCGACGTTTTGAACATTCGTCGTATTGACGATTCGACGTTTTTAGCATTCGACGTTTTAATCATTCGACGTTTTGAACATTCGACTAAATGCCGATTCGATGTTTTTAGCATTCGACGTTTTGTCCATTCGATGTTTTTAGCATTCGACGTTTTGTCCATTCGATTACTTGGCATTCGACTATTTGATCAATCGACGACTTGGTGATTAGGGGATATGCATGCGTCTCACAAGAGCAAAATGCACCATGCAAAATAGTTGCGCGCGCATCGTTTTCACACTGATTTCGATGAAGAAAAAACTGTTGTAGAAGCAGCCTGAACGCGCTGATACAACGCGCTCGTCCTATGTATTCCATAAAGGCCTTTCTTGAAGGCCTTTCTCCAATAGGATCCAAAAACTCTGCGTTTGTCTGCGAATGACTGCGTTGCGTTGATTTTAGCATGTGTTGCTATAGCAACCGACGCAGACGCAGAGTTTTGGGAACCTAAAGGCCTTTCTCCAAAGGCCTTTCTCCAATAGGTTTTGAAAAGTGTGCGAATGACTGCGTCTGCGTCGGTTGCTATAGCAACACATGCTAAAATCAACGCAACGCAGTCATTTGCACACTTGTGGTAACCTATTGGAGAAAGGCATATATGGACGAGCGCGTTTAATATCAGCGCGTTCATACCGACTTCGACTCTATTCTGGACTCTCCTTCCTTTAAAAAAACTAATTATATTATTGGTCAAAACGTCAAAAGTATTTCACTATTCTACTGTTCTACAGGGATGGGTGCGTATAAAGTCAAACGCACAATAGGTTTGCGAAAGTCGTTCGCGAACGAGACGCATGCGATAGACAAGGACACAAATATATCTCTGTCCTTTTCTAACTCATGCTTTGCGTTCGCGAACGACTTTCGCGAATCTATTGTGCCTTTATACATGATGTAATAGGGGTGCGACCGTCTGTACCAAAAACATAAGTCCCGAATGCTCATTATGCCGAATACATAATTTAGAAATGACTAGATACGCGAATCCTCAATAAACTAAATTATATATTGAATGAAATTCAAAAGTCGAGAATAATCATTTAATATATTCTGCATAATGAAGAATATTAGTTTACACTAATTCTTTTTCTCAAAAATTTGAAATTATTCTAATTTTTATGTTTGGAATTTCCACTTTACCTACATTTTATTAATTTGAATTCTAATTTAGTAGAATATTTAATTGTCCGAATTATAATTTGGTAGAATGTCAATTCGATCGATTTTATATTTGCAAGAAATTTAATTTGACCGAATATCAATTTGTAAGAAACACTTTTTTGTAGAATTTGAATTTATCAGGATTGTAATTTTATAGAATATTAATATTGACAAATCTAATTTTGCTAGAAATCTTCTTTATCACAATGATCAATGTTCGAATCATCAAAACTCCTAAAGCTGCGGTTACACCTCTGCAGGCTGCCTGCCTGCGCAGGCGGGAGCAACAAGAGTAAGGGAGAAGTTTGAAGTCACTGACTATCTTACTCTTGTACGTTACCATGACAACCTGCAGGCAGGCAGGCTGCCTGCAGAGGTGTAACCGCAGCCTGATTCTATTTTTTCCTAAAATGGATGCAACGTAAATATTTGGCGCAATTTTTAAAATTCTGATTTCTGATTGGTCAATTTTAAAAATTGCGCCAAGTATTTACGTTGCATCCATTTTAGGAAATAATAGAATTAAGGCGCTAACACAGCTCCTACTGCCTGCCTGCAGGTTGACATATGGTAACACATAAGAGGAAGAGAGTCAGAAAATTCAAATTAAATGTTTTTTCTCTCTCACTCTTATGGCGCCTGCCTGCGCTGGCAGGCAGGCAGTAAGGTGAGAGTGTACCTTTAGGAGTTTTGAGGATTCGAACGTTGATGCAAAATTAGATTTGTCAATATTAATATTCTATAAAATTACAATTCTGATAATGGGACCATCCATAAACCACGTAGCTCCGATTTTTGAACTTTTCGACCCCTCCCCTCCCCCACGTAGCTTAACGTAGCATATTACCGACCCCCCCCTACCTAATGGAACGTAGCTTTTTTCTTTTTTTGAATATTAAAATCTCTTTTCTAAAAATAATCAATAAAATCGTATTGAAACATAGTAAACAATATTAAATGTTTTTAAATCACAGTTTATTTTTTTTTTGTTGACAAGTAAGAGTTTGATACAAGACTAATTCTTAATTTTAATCTATATATATATATATATATATATATATATATATATATAGCCACATGTATTTCTCGAATTGACTTTCGAGCTGCCCGCGTAATTTCAAAAAAATGTGTGTCAAATAAAAATACAAAGCTACGTTGCTCAGACTCAAAACCCTCCCTCCCCCCATGTGATCTAACGTAGCACATTACCGAACCCCCTTCCCCTCAAAACAGGCTACGTGGTTTATGGATGGTCCCTAAATTCAAATTCTACAAAAAAGTGTTTCTTACAAATTGATATTCGGTCAAATTAAATTTCTTGCAAATATAAAATCGATCGAATTGACATTCTGCCAAATTATAATTTTGGCAATTAAATATTCTACTAAATTAGAATTCAAATTAATAAAATGTAGGTAAAGTAAAAATTCCAAACATAAAAATTAGAATAATTTCAAATTTTTGAGAAAAAGAATTAGTGTAAACTAATATTCTTTATTATGCAGAATATATTAAATGATTATTCTCGACTTTTGAATTTCATTCAATATATAATTTAGTTTATTGAGGATTCGCGTATCTAGTCATTTCTAAATTATGTATTCGGCATAATGAGCATTCGGGACTTATGTTTTTTTACACTTTAACACCTAACCTGCACTATGCTGTTCTCTTTGCCGGATGTGACGTAATTTTACCATACATTTCGCTACACTTTCTGCACCTACTCTTGAGGTGGTGTAAAAGTTACACTTAGTGCAGGCAACGAAAACATACCTATTACGTGGTTTTATACATGTATAATACACTGAAGTCTTGGTTATACGGAAATTGGTTATACGGAATGTGATGGCGCTGAAACGGGATGAGGGGTGAAGGGAAGGGTCGTGCTTGACTCGATGATGTCAGTAGCGCACCTATCACTGGATCCTTTTTTCCCCTTGATATAACCTAACCTCAAAATTGTTAGTGAGCTATCAGACAATATTAATTAATTTATTTATTTGTCTACAAATGTAATTTAATAAATTCAAATTATCAATTTTACACTATATTAATAAATTTCAAAGATATAAAAAAAATTAGCAGGCGATTCTATTTCAACCGAGGGCAAAAAGAATCTTCGTACTGTCCTGCATATTTATACTTTTTCGTCAAGGTGACCTATTTGGATTATACGGACACACACCCGAGTTGTCCGTATAACCAAGACTTCAGTGTACTACATATTACATGTGATGACGTAACTGGGTAACTGAAAGGTGGTGTTTTGAAATTTCTTAGGCCGCAGTCCCATGGCAGCGTTTTGCGTTGCGTTGTAATAAGAGAGAATGCAGCAAACGTATATTTGCGTCTTTTTCTCTCCCATTACGACGCAACGCAAAACGCTGTCATGGGACTCCACCCTTAGGCTGGAGTCCCATGGTAGCGTTTTGCGTTGCGTTTTGTAACTAGGCCATGAGTGCAAATAGAGCAAACATATATCTCTATCTCTCTCTCACTCATGGCCTAGTTACAAAACGCAACGCAAAACGCTATCATGGGACTCCACCCTAAGACCGACCTGATCAAGCAAAGCTTAAGTCCTTGCTTAAGTCGGGACTATGAATACCGCCCTAAGAAGTGCAGGCAACGAGAACATACCTATTGTGAACTCTCCATTATAGTTCGCTATTTCGTGCCTATATACCGGTTTGGAAAAGCATGTGTCAAGCAATCAAATTAAATAGCTTTCAAATTAAACAATAATTGTTGTTTTGACACTTTCTACTTATAAGTCACATAAGAAGAAGAAAGTAAATAAAAGTTAATGAAAATTAGTAATATACTAAATAATGAAATCCGTACAACATATAACGACAGATGATTCTGACAAAATAAAATGTCTTATTAAGAACCTAATAACTCAAAAACAGAATAGCAAACAATTAATAAAGGATTGTTTATATCAATTAAATAAATCAAATCAGATATCATTATTCGCTTCTGATAGTACTGTAAGTATTTGTTTCCTATTTTCAGCAAATTTATTTCAATAATTTTATTTAAAATCGCAAGGACAGCGATTTTCAAATATATCTTATTATTAAAAAAATTTATTGTTTATAATATATATTACTTGTCTTGCTCAGTTTTCGGAAAATATGGATAAAAAATTTGTTCAAAATATGTTTTTCAAAAATTTGACAAGTTGTACGAAGTTAAATCCTAACTCTAGAATGGAATTTCATTATATTTTTTTATAATTTTGAAAGGAATACAAATTTTAACAGGAATAAAAATTTGTGGTTAACTGTAAAATGAAATGTTGGGGTCAATCCATTATATATTGCAATGATATTTAATATCCGTAGAATATATTTTTGACAATTTTTTTATAAAAGGGTATATAGCCGGACTTAAGCTTTAAAACGAGAGTACAAAAGTAGGACAATTATTGGTTTAAAAAAGAGTAAAATAGTATTAGTATACATTTTAAAGTGCAATTTAAATAAGAAATTTAATTATTTTTTTATATCAAATCCAATTTATTTCACTTATTTTGAACATGTATTAACATTATTTGCTTAAAATTTGTGACATTACATACATTTAACAATGTTAACATTCTTAAAGTATAATAAAATTTAAGTTTTAAAACTTTTATTTATCAATTTTTCCTACTACACTAAATAGTGTTTCATTCTTTAGAATGTGTTTATAAAATTCATGGCAGTCAATTTGATTAAAATTAACAGAAAAGAACAGACAAAAACCCGTATAATAATTAAAAGCCGGTATGACAAACCCCACAGACTCTAAAAAGAGTACATGTCCGGGGAAATAAGTGCGGTTGGTAACCCTAATTCGCGAGAGCATTTATAAAACACGTAACTCACGAAAACAAATAGAAAACATGCTTATTTAAAATAACAGTTTTTTTGAAGGCTATGTTACAATTTTTAATACACTTAAATTTCCCCACTTTTGGACCTGCGAATTTCGTTTTTTTTCTTCGAGAGTACATTTTAGGAGTCAAACTTTCATTCCATTTAAATGGGAAATGGATTTTTTTATCTAAGTGCATAATAATAGACGTTAAAAAAGGGTATGTTTTTTTGACATAAACAAATGGAATAACTCAGTCAATTTTCACTTTATCGATTTGGTGTAAAGGGAATTTAATTCAAATTATTTTTATATAAGTGTGTAGCATCGTTGTATTGATAGTTGAACAGGCGTGCATATGTGAACCTAATGCTACACACTTATATAAAAATAATTTGAATTTTTTTTATGTCATAATATTATTTTGAATTCAATTGAATTATATGTACGAAAAGAATTTTTTGTCAAATGTTATAAATAATAATTAAAAATTTTTTGCTAAAAAAATTTTCGTTTTTATTATTAAACATATTGTATTTTGAAAAAATATAAAATCATTTTTGGATTCAGCGTAAAAAAATACATCAAATTAAAAAAAGAATGATTAAAATCGGTAAATAATTAACGAAGTTATGACCATTTTTGCAAATTTGAAAGGCTGAATTGAGTTGTGGTGGCGAGAATCACGCTCCTTCGAGTACCCCCACTCCGACGTTCAGAGGTTGAAAAAAGGATACATTTACTTTTACTTGATATACATGAAAAATAAATGCACAAAACCTTATGTCCAATTTTTTTTCATAAAATACATATACATTAAACTAAAGTGGTATGAATTGCAACTAAAAATATTGATAATTAACTAGTCAGGAATTTTTTGAAAAAAATAAACTAACTCCCCCCTCCTTGAAGCTAGGTCGGATTTTTTTTGGAAAAGTTTTGTGAAAACGAATGAAATTAAATTCCCTTTACACCAAATCGATAAAGTGAAAATTGACTGAGTTATTCCATTTGTTTATGTCAAAAAAACATACCCTTTTTTAACGTCTATTATTATGAAAAATTTCATGTTTTTAGTTAACAAATGGAATAAAACATAAACTATTTGTCCGATCGAGTTGACTTTTTTTAATTTATTCCGCTTCACAAGGAGAATATTCCTGGTGAGTTGTAAACAAATTCAATAATTATTAACAAAGTTATTCAACAATTAAAAAAGTGCTATTTTTAATGGTTTAAATTCATTTGCAACTAAACTAATTAAACTTTTTCAACGTATGACCATTCATTTGAAAGGTATTTTTAAGCTCTAGAACTTTCAATCACAACTCTTTCCTCTAAAATTTAACCGGAAGCAAGGGTCATCAAAAAATTAGGAAAATTGTTTATAAAAATAATTATTTTAAAGAACTATATTTTTTAAGCTTTTATTTTAGAGCTACTAATAAACTTCTGATTCTATAAAGAAAAAAAATTTAAAAAAAAGCAAACTTGGTTAAAACATTGTTTAAATAATTGTTTATAACAATTAAATTTAATATTAATTGTGTTATTTTGCTTTCCAAAAGTTAATTTTACTTAATTTTGTAAACTCAATAAAGTGCTTTTGTTGTGAATGTCTCTGAAAGTATTTAAATTTCAAAAGCTTTTAATATAGGCAATTCGTTTTTTATTTAATACCTATTTAATAATCATGATTAACAAATAATTATAAAATCGTTTTCACACTTTTCATTTGCATGTGTTCTGTGACAATTTCTCAAAGTTTCATAGAAATTAAATAACAAGGGGCAACTTTGATTTTTTAGGCATAGACCTACCCAGATTAAAATTAAAAGTGCAATTATTATTTAAACAATTTTTAAACAAATTATTATTCTTATTTTTGTTTAAATTATAATTTTATATTTAATGCACATCGGCATTTCAAAAAAGTTTGGTAAATTTGCATGATTAGAAAAAACTAATACTAATTTGTTTAAACAAATAAAAATTTAAAAAATGCACAGTATTCTTACAAATTAATTACAAATCTCAAGTTAAAATGTGACTGTCCACGAGAAAACAGGGCTTAGGTCCAAAAAATAAATTTTGAGTTTTTTATGGTAATCGACAGATTTTATGTTGCTTTTTCAAATGCAAAAGTCAAAAGTTAAAAATATCAATTATTTTCGACAATGTATCGTTTTGAAGCTGGGTATGTCAAGCGTAGTTAACTTCAATCGTCCACTGTCCACGACAAAACACGGCTTAGGTCCAAAAAATCAATTTGAGTTTTTTATGGTAATCGACAGATTTTATGTTGCTTTTTCAGATGCAAAAGTCAAAAGTTAAAAATATCAACTACTTTCGACAATATATCGTTTTAAAGATGGGTATGTCAAGCGTAGTTAACTTCAATCGTAGTACTTCAATCGCTCGCCCTGTGAAATTCACGTTTGGGAGCTAAGCCCTGTTTTCTCGTGGACAGTCACAAATAATGACTAACTGACAACTACTTGTTGATTCAATAATTTAAATACCAAGTTCTCATTAATGATGAACCTTTATTAATCCAACATTAACTTCTCCACACAACCCACACAACATAAAAATATAACAAATAATATTCCTTCACAATACACTATTTTACTTTCATAAATCTTATAAACACGTCTTATCCCATCAACATCCAAATCAAACTATATTCAAAAATGTGCTTTCGTCATCTGCTACATTTTTTGCTAAATGCCGCTACACACTTGTCATAAAGGGGATTTACATTTCCCCCTACGCCTTACAGTCAAAAGGACTAACGCGTTAAACCAAAAATCAAATAATAATTATTAATTGAAATTATAATAATAAAAAGAAAGTAAATAATGAACATATCGTGACGAAACCACTTCGTCACACAACTTAATAATCAAAATAATAGGAATGATTTACTAAACAGAAGTAAAACAAGATCGTGCAACACATGGACCTCAGATGCGACGCATTCGCGTAAGTGCAAAGTATTTGCACTGCAGGATAAAAAATTCAATATTTCGGTTAGTTTTAAAGTCTCCAGAAATTTTTATTTTGCAAGAAATTCTTGAGAAGCTAAGGAATCCTAATATTATAGTTACAAAAAAATTGAAGGGGTGTTTATGCCCAAAAAAATGAAATCTAAACTTTTTTTTACTTTTTTTCTGGGCAAATTTTTGATTTTTTTTCTTTTAATACTGCACTTTAAATTGTTATGAAATCAATTATTATTTCCTAAAATATAAACAAAATCTAAGTAACTAGATAAAAGTTATTCGTTTTTTTTAAAAAAATGTACTTTAATGTTTGATGTCCGGTATAAAATCCACAATTTTGAAAAATTTTAACAATCTTTTTTTCCTAAAATCTTTTGTCATAAAACACTACATTTATAACAAGTGTCATAAAAATTCAAAGACCCATGACCAACTCTGATATTTTTGAGAAAATTTGACCCAGTTGCAGAAATATTTGATTCCTAAAGGAATATTGATTAAAAATATACTATACCACGCTCGCATAGGATTTCAAATTCATAATAGAATTTATGAAGTGCTACGAAAAGAAATTACAGAAAACTAACACATCAGTGTCAATTATAATATTAAAAGAAGATAACTAATAATACTAGTAAATTTGTAAAAAAAAATTGACTGCAGAAGTAAATATTTTATTTTGTCCGCAAGTGTACGGTTTATTGTGGAGTTTTTCACCCTGAATTAAGTTTGAACTGAATACAGTTTTTTATAACTATTGAATCCGTAATTAGTCCGAAGTTAGTCAGACCATTTGCAACTAGTAAGTGCAGAAGTAATCCGGTTGGTTGAACAAGTGAATCCGCAGCTAATCCGAAACAGTCTGCTTATGGTCAGGTTTTTGTCACTCAGAATTAGCCCGGATAAATCCAAACTCCATACGGTTTTTGTATAACCAGTGAATCCGGAATTAGTCCAATCTAGTCCGAAGTTAGTCTGATAATATGCAACTTGAAAATGTGAAATTAGTCCGAAATTAATCTGGTTATGGCCATGTGAGTCAAAACGCGTCAACCGTGAATAAAATTTTTTTATAGTTTTGGAAAAGTAAAAATTAATAACTCATTACTGTTTTGCTAGAAATTAATAACAATTTTTTTTGTACCGTAAGTGAGGCTAAATTCGCTCATGTAGGGTAAATTCGCTCAACCGATGTCTATTTTTTAAAATTCGATTAACATACTTTTTAGACAGAAATATTTAAGATTTACAATTGTTTTGGTTAATATAAATGCTAAACTTTATTTTAAAATTTATTTGCAGCAAATTCATTGGTAACTTTCAGTAGAAATTATATTTAAAACACAAGTGAATAATTTTCATATTGAACAAGTAGTATGAAAAAGTAGGGAATAAAGCTTTACTTCAAAATTTTTAAGTTGAATACTTCTGAACATTACATTTCCTGTATCTCCAACATGATTTTCATAAAGCACAAAAATTTAAGCAATAAACAGATTCTGCAAAAAATCAATTTAAAAAAAAAATTCAAATTTGTTGTGTAAATTCGCTCAGGAAATAAGTCTACAAAAAAAGATGTTTGGGCCTGGATATTTTAAGTATGTTAATTAATTTAATTTATAATTCGATTTTTTTAAATAATAGTACTCTTATAACTGAAAATTAAACGATTAAAAACGGTTTAAGCACTAAACTGTCAAACTTAACCTTGTTTTTTATGGTTATGAGTACGTTTGATTGAATGATTGAATCTAATTCGATACCTCCATGTATTACAATCCTATCTTACGGTGAAGGTTAATACAGTCCTATCTTGCGGTAACGTTTTATACAGTTCTATCTTGAAGTGACGGTTTATACCATTCTATCTCAAAATTTTCAATTTTTCAGTTTTTTGCTAAAATTATAGAAGAAAATATTCTGTATTAGATGGTAACACCTAAAATAGTTATATTAATTAGGATATTTATAAAAAACAGTAATTAGAAATAATAACAAGTTTTATCTTCCAAGTAAAAGTGTTCTATCTTTCTTTTGTTTTTGTATCTGTCAAAAAAAATATACACATGTGATTCGTATAATCGCGTTAGAAAAGCAAAAAAGAACAAAAGGTAGAAAATGGATATCCCTTTGGATTTAAGTATGCCATCAGGAAAAAAATTCTTTACTGAATAATAATAAAAATATATAAATTTATAAAGTGATTATTTTATCTGTTAATTTTGCTTTATTTTAACTTTTCTTACACCAGGAGAGACTTGTTCTGACGTAGAAATTGAGATCATTCGAATTCAGACTCGGATTGACTATTTTGACTAATATTACAGATACTTTTATTATTATAATTATATTGTAATTTATAATCTTGTTATCGTTTGTGAAATATATAATAAAATACTAGTATAATATAATCCTTGAAACATACTTATTAATTCTATATTGGAGTGACGTTTTCAACGTTTATTAAAGTAAAATAATGTAGATTTTTAAATTATTTTATTATTATTCTATTTGTATTCTCACTTGTGTAAAAATTTTCTACAATCAAAACCTCGTTTACTTACTTATTTAAATATTTGTATCTATACTTAAAACTCATAAAAATGATACGTTTATTTTAACTAATAATAATTGATAATTAAAATTAAACAAGAAAACTAACAACATTATTTTTATCATTCCACTATCCCGTGAAATATTAACCTGTCATAAAATTAGGTTAATTAACCTTTGTAGACGTATTAAGAATGCATTTTCTTGGCTTGATTTTATATAATTGTGTTTTATTTATGTATATTATGATAGAAAAATCTTTAAAGAATTACATAAAAATTATCTTATGAATATCAAACTGTCATTAATATTTTTAATATGGAATTTACTTTTAATTTGGCTCTTACGCAAAATTGGCAAATTTGAGATAGAATGGTATAAACGGTCACTTCAAGATAGAACTGTATAGAACGTTACCGCAAGATAGGACTGTATTAACCTTCACCATAAGATAGGATTGTAATACATGGAGGTATCGAATTACTTATTGATAAAACAATATTAAATATTTATTCCAATAACTTTGTATATTGTTCTTAATTTTTTTCTTTATTGATTCTAAAGAATATTTAGTTTCATTTTTGCAGATTAGAATATATTTTGCCAGAATAATAATGGTGAGAAAATTTACCCATCATTTAAAGGTAAAGTCGCTCACAAAAAAACGGCTTATAAATAATTTTCTGCAACATATTTTAATTTCTTTATGCAGTAATAGGAAAGATAAAGGGTTAAAGATTATATATTTTTAGTGCCAATGTTTATTTTCATCGTTTCCCGAAGTTATTTAAAAAAGAATTGAAAAATTGAGCGAATTTAGCCTTACTTACGGTAGTCATTGAATATACACTCTTTTAAAATAAACTTAATTGAGAAAAAAAATTTTTAATTTTTAATAACAATTTTATAAACAATTAGTGTTTTTTATGCTTTCTAAAGCAAGGATTTTAATGAAATTTATATTTAAGATAAAAACAAAGATTCCCGAAAAAAAAAATTTGTATTTCCAATTACAACCGGAGATTTTGAATTTTTTGTTGCGCCGTGCGCCGTCTGCTCGTTTACCGCGGCATCTCCGGTTGTAATTGGAAATACAAATTTTTTTTCGGGAATATAAAGATGTAGGTTCAATGTATCTTACATACAAATTTCATTAAAATCCTTGCTCTAGAAAGCATAAAAAACACTAATTGTTTATAAAATTGTTATTAAAAATTTAAAAAAATTTTTTTTTCACAATTAAGTGAGTGGGTATATAAAAGTGTGGATATTCAATGACTACCAAAAAAATTGCCATTAATTTATAGCAAAACAGTAATGAGTTATTAATTTTTTTCTTAAATAATGCAAAAAATTTTTATTATAAAAAAAGGTATAAATATTTAAAATTTTGAAAAACGGTTAAAAGTGTTTTTTTGGTTTGCTGTGAACTACAGATTTTCATAAATGTTTTGACTTTTCCAAAACTATAAAAAAAATTTTATTCACGGTTGACGCGTTTTGACTCATGTTTATGTCATACGAAAATATATTTATAGTTTAAATTTATCTGAATTTAATACAAATTGTTTTTAATATACAAATTCAATATTATACCAAAATCTTTGCATACAGATTTTGGATTGTTCCATACTTGTTTCGGATTAAATCTTTCAACTGGATTACTTTCGGATTATTGCCGACTGATTTCGTATTCTTTACATATTGATTTTGCATTATTCCGTATTTATTTTAGATAAATTTTTTAACGGACATAATTTCGGATTGTTGCGTAATAATTACAGACTTAATTCATAGACATTCATGATTACTCCAGACTGATTTAGGATACATAATTTCGCTCGGATTGACGTTAGATTAATGCGGATCATTTTCGGATATTTTTCGTATAATTATCGTCCTAATCTACAATAATATGTCCGGACTTAATCCAGATTAGTCCGAAATTTTTGCCAGGGGTATAATATGATTCAGGTGTCCGATTATTTCCGGATTCTTATCATAGATATTTCGGATTGTTTCGTATTTGTTTTGGAATAGGATTTTTCCACACTAATTCCAAATTGAAGCGGACTAATGTCGGATTGTTTGCGTACAGATTTCGGATTATGCCTTTTAATTTGATTAAATCCGGATTATTTTATCAAATTTTCGGATTCTTAGCATACAGATTTCGGATTGTTTCTGATTATGTCTTTCAATTGGATTAAATCCCAATTATTGCAGACAATTTTCGGATTCATTGCATACAGCTTTCGGATTGTTTAGGAATAGAATTTTGCCACACTTCATTTCAAACTGTTGCGGACTAATAACGGATTTCTTGTTTATAGAGTTCGGATTGCTCCGGACATTTTGCGGATTAAGTTCTCTTACTAGATTAAATTCGGATAGTTGCCAACTGATTCCGTATTCTTTACATATTGATTTCGGATAATCCTGTACTTATTTTAGAAGAATTCTTCACTGGTCATAAATTCGGATTGTTGCGGACTAATTACGGGCTGAATTCGTACACATTCAGGATTACTCCAGAGTGTTTTCGGATTCTGGTTTTCGTTCGGATTAATATCAGACTAACGCGGATCATTTTCGTACAATTTTCAGACTAATGCGTAATAATCTGTCCGTATTTCATCCGGAACTAGCCCGAAATTTTTACCAGGGTATACCCGCGTTGATTTGAAATTTAATATTTTATTTTTAATTAATTTTATGTTTAAAGTATATATCTGTTATATTTACATAAAATATATTTTGTTAAGCTTATTTGCAGGGACCGATGCTGAAACGAAACTAAATAGAAAATTACTTTCGTTTTAGTTCTTGAATAATCCAAAAACAAAAGTATTTGAAACTATTTAGTTTCGTGTCGACTCGAAACTAAATTAACGCACACAGAAAACCTGGACTCGTTTTTGTTGCAACTCAAAATGAGCTCAAGTTAAACGCCATATAACGTGGCGCCACCTACAAGGTTCATTTTTGTTGCGTCTCAAATTGAGTAGCGTAGGCTACTCAATTCGAACATAGGTTTTTTCAGTGCGTCTAAATATTAGTTTTGTGTCAACTTGAAACTAATTTAACTGATTGAATTAAGTTTCCGGTGGGGTTACTAACAGTACTCATTTCCCCGGACATGTACTCTTTTTAGAGTCTGCGGGGTTTGTCATACCGGCTTTTTAGCAATTGATAAAGATTTTTTTCAGAATGTTTATAAAAAATGTATTTCATAAATCAGTTTGAGTGGTTTTAGAAACAAATTACAACTTTCGAGCGTAAAAGAACCCTACTGAAAAGAAACGACCGTAAATACGGGCGTGAATGTGACCGTAAATACGACCCTAAATACGGGCATAAATACGAGCCTCAGTAGGGTGGTGTAAGGGTACCCGGTAAGAAGTGAGGAATTGAAAAGAATTCAGAAGTTCATTTCTTTTGAATGGGCGAATTTCCAAAATAATCCAATTCCTCGGTGGAGCAAGGAAAAGTAGCAAAATCTATTATTCTTAATTGACTTCACCAAAATATGAAACGCGCATTCAAAAGAGTGAGAGAGTACAACAAATCAGTAGAAATTTCTATTCCACTGAATTGCTTTACTATCACTCAATATTTCACTTGAAAAAAGGTTAGGTTTTGAAAACTTGACGTTAAACATTGAACGCTTGAAAATGTCTTTCATTTATTTCAGTACACGGAAAAAAATAATTCGGAAATAGTTCCTGAATTCGTTTCGAAATTGAGGATATAAGCAAAAGTCGGTAATTATTATAGAGCTGTTATTTGGAAGAAATGTCGAACTTTCAAAATAGATATTCAGGAATTATATGGTAAGAACTCGGTATTTATGTGATAGTTTTTACGAAATGTAGCGGCTGAGTATTTCAGATAGTCTGGACGGTAGAACTTCCGATGAGTTCGGGAAAAATTCAGAGGGTCGCTTCATATATGAAGAAGGTCTTATAAGGGCTACAGAATAGTTCCGGAACAATTCCGTATAGCAAAGAAAATAAAAAAAAGAAGTTGTGTATACGCGTATATACTTGATCGACATTCGTCAAGCAAGGCGAACTGTGATTGGTTGAGGAGGATACACACACATACATACATACATACATACAGCTACCTACATATATTCTAACGCACACATAATTTATACACAAATAAACGCAAATACACGACGCATTGAATCGCACGCTGGTTGTAGGGACCTGGGAAGTCTCTTATATACTAGACTTTACTTTTATTCAGCGCTTGTGAGAAACGGGGTCGGCACATCTTTTCTTTCGATGAAGTTCGGGAATTATTATGAAATTTAAACTGGAGTTCTCCTTGATTAGACGCTTGTAAATACTATTTTAGAAGAAATATAATTTCTACGACAAAATTTCGATAATATTATAGACCAGTCCTGTATTTCTCCAGGAATTTATTTACAATGCTGATTTTGAAAGTCTCACAAAAACCGTTTCGTAATTAGTTCGGAACGATTCAGATATACTTACATTGAATTTCTAAAAATTTCTGGAACTTTGCACAAATCCTCAATTATGGAACAAATTCAGGAATTCTTACAGAATTTATTTTTTCCGTGATAAGAGAATTTTTTATTTTATCGTAAGCACTGTGCGTTTTTAACCGTATTTTCACTAGTTTTAATATTTCATTTTAATAATTTAGCACTGAAATCACAATGAAATTCACACGACGCGAAAACTAGCTGTCACTGCGTTTTATTTTAAGACAATAACTAGAAGAGCTCCTACAAATAATTGGAAAGATTAGGCTTTTTCAAATTGTTTGTCAAAAGTTCTATTCCTCTTAATGCGTTTCTAAAATTCGAAGCAGTCAATTGAAAAAAATAAACAATTTCTATTCATTTGAATTGACTACGTAGAATCGCTTAAAGTCGATTGAAAAGAATATCTATTTCATATTTTTTTCAATTCGCTTTTACAAGATTTACTTTGTCGATTCAAAAGGATAGGATTCTGTATTTTTTTTCGAACGTTAAGAAGCAGAAAAATTTTGCGCATTCAAAAAAATAGAAACTCTTAATTCTTTTTTTATCATCTCATTGACACGAGCAATAGAGAAGAATTAATTTTTCTGATATTTTGCTGTTCACAGAGGAATTGGGTTTTTTTTTTGGAAATTAGCCTATTCAGAAAGATTAAAAAATCCTCGTTTAACAGAATATTTCTGGAAATTTAATCTTTTTCTATTCCTCGCTTCTTACCGGGTACAGTCCCATGTTGAGCAGAAAACACAATGCAAAGCAGAATTTCGTAAGAGTGGAAAGGATAGTGATATCTGACTATCTCTCTTGCACTCACGAAATTCTGCTTTGCATTGTGTTTTCTGCTCAGCATGAGACTGCACCCTAATTGAAACAGTAAATACAGCCGTATTTATGCCCGTATTTAGGGTCGTATTTACGGTGGTATATGAATACTATTTTTTTCCATATACATTAAATATAATATTGCTCTAAAATAATATATTTTTTCAGATAAGTATTAAAATATAATTTATTCTTAAATAATTTGAAATTTTTAAGCGTTCAAATAAAAGAAATGCAAAATGCAAACAAAAAAATTGATGAAATTTTGTTTGTTGTTATATTTATTATTATAATATTTCAAGTAACACGTAACTTCCTTTCTCTGTATACCTGACCTCCTTGACTACAGTTTTTACTTGCGGTGTTGTGATTCGCGTCGCGTCGGTTGATCAACATTGTTTTTTAACTTCGTTTCTTAACAAAAAGTTCAATTGTTTCGTAAATCATGAAATTTTTGACAAATTTTTTGTCGAAATCTATTATATTGTGAAAATTGTGAAAATAAATGTAAAACTTGTAAAATTCTTATTTTTTTACAAAAATTGTATTATACGTATTTTTGTGGCTGTGAGTAAAATAAAGTGATATATAAATTTGTTTGTGTTGTATTGTTTATGTGTTAAATAATAATTATAATTATAATACTAATAAAACATCATCTTCTACTAATATTAAATAATATTATCCTTATTCCTAACATATCCTTAAATTGTTTTTTTTTGCATTTCTTTTATTTGAACGCTTAAAAATTTCAAATTAGGTATTTAAGAATAAATTATATTTTAATACTTATCTGAATACTTATTTAGGGTCGTTTTACGGTCATAGTTGCGCCCGTATTTACGGTCATTTCTTTTCAGTAGGGGAATCATATAAACTTCTATTAATTTTAATCAAATAGACTGCCATGAATTTTATAAACACCTTCTAAAGAATGAAACACTGTTTAGTGAAGTAGGAAAAATGGATAAATATAAGTTTTAAAACTTAAATTTTATTATACTCTAAGAATGTTAACATTGTTAAATGTAATGTTACAAATTTTAAGCAAATAATGTTAATACATAATTGTTAAAAATAATTATAAGTAACCGGGTCCGAGAAAAGGGACCTTATGACCAAAAACATTTTTTCCTGGGACTAATTGCATTACATTTTAAGTACCTTAAAGTGCAAGAAACCGTCTAATTCTAAAAATCGATTTTTTTAGCAAAAGGTCCCTTTTCTCAGACGCGGTCACATATAAGGGAAATAAATGTGATATGATATAAAAAAAATTATTAAATTTCCTATTTAAATTGCACTTTAAAATATGTACTACTATTTTACTCTTTTTTAAACCAATTGTCCTACTTTTGTACACGGAAAGAAAAGGTCTGGAAGAGATATCCATAAAAATATTGCTGAGCAGAATATTGTTGTGTTATCCAATTCAATGGAAGAGACAACTTTCAGAATAGAAGCACATTCCATATTCAATGGATGAGGGAGCCATATTATATTGTTGAATCAAATATGGATGTGACATCCATAGGCATGGTTGGGCTTACAATTCATGCTATGGATTTTCACATATGGCTGCCTCATCCATATAAACTTTGGTTGGGAGATCCATAGTTAGTTCAAAATTTCGATACATGTTGCGCGCAATTCATTATCATGGCATCCATTTAAAAATGGTCGTCTCAATTTGTCCGTCGCGTCGGTTTCCTGTCACGTCTATATAATCACGTTGTGAGTTTATTGTATATAAATAGTGTTATAATTGTTTATTATTTATTATCGTTATTGTCTATATGTGTTTATGTAAATTTATTTTTATGAAATATGTGTAGAGTATATAAGGAATATTATATGCTCAAATATTGTAGTTGTGTGTATAATGTAGTGGATAGCGTTAGTGTTTAGTATGCGTTAGGTCTAGGGTTCGTATCTCCCCCCATCGGTTAATAATTTATTTTGTTAATATGCGGTTATTCAATAAGTGGTGTGTATTAATTAACAAAAATGTGTATAAAATATCTCAAGTGAAATAGAATTTAATTAATTAACGGTGTTGCGCAATTTCAAACAGTGGTCGTCTTTTAAAAATGGCTGCTTGAACGTAAACATAATTTGAAAAGGATTTTTCTCCCAATTTGGACAATTATTGCAAAATAGGAAAAAATACCAGTTATCCTGAAATTTTGTTTTTTCATTTGTGCACAAGAAATTGAAAATCCAATATAATACACGACGTCAAGAAGTAAAATGAGAAAATTAGATGTGCCCATTAGGTGCTGCCCTCTGGTAGTAATTTTATATATCGCGCATTTGTTTAACTTTTTCCTATTTTACTTCCTGTCGTTGTAAATTTAAATATATCTTTTACTTCTTGCGCGCAAATGAAAGATAAACTATTCAGGATATCTTGTATTTTCTCCGATTTTGCAATAACTGTCTGAATTGGGAGAAAAATCATTTTCAAATCAAGTATACATTTGAGAAGCCATTTTTAAAAGGCGATCGCTGCGGAACACCATTAAGTGATTCAAATTCTTTTGTTTCCCATTTCCATTACAATGGATCACCCAACCATAGATCTTTTGCTGCTCCAACAATATACAGCCAGCCATAGAATATGGATGCAGCAACCTTAACTATGGATATCCCGTATTTTTCAATATAATATGGTTGTGATATCCATGTATCTGGATCTGTCAACTATTCCTTTTTCTCCGTGTACTCTTTTTTTAAAGCCTAAGTCCTACATTACAAAAAATGGAGTTGGTAACCCTAAGTTTCGTGTCGACTCGAAACAAAAGATTGAAAAACATAATTACAAGGAGAGAAAAAAAAGTGTATCGGCTTTCTTTTGAGCTGTCATGCTAATTTTAAGAAGTCAAGTAGTTGTAACTGGAGAGCCAGGCCGTTTTGACTTGGCTCTCCACTTGCGTCTATAGTTTTCCTCAGTCAATTTACTACTAATATCGATCCAGCCATTGACACTACTTGAGGCAGCCAAGTCAAAACTGTCTGGCTGTCAAATTGTGCTAACTTGGGTATCACAGGTTATGTGTCAATCACAAAAAAATTGTTTCCCTGACTTACGTAACTTGAGCAACTTAAGTAATGAATGTAACTTACGTAACCAGAGTAAATTACGTAACTAGAGTAACTTACGTAATTAATGGAACTTACGTATGATATTTAACAAGAACATCTTACCTAGGTTACGTAAACAGAGTAAATAACATAACTAAAATAACTTACGTAAGAAATGAATCTTACGTAACTAGTGCAACTTACGTAAGTTAATAGAACATACGTAAGTTACGAAACTAAAACAACTTATGTAAGTTAATCTAATTAGGTAACTTACGTAAGTTTTAATAATTACGTGAGACATTTTAGTTACGTAACTTACGTAAGTTCATTTTTTTACGTAAGTTAATTTTTTTACGTAAGTTAATTTAATTACGTTATTTACTCTTGTTACGTAAAATAAACGTAAGTTCCATTAATTACAAAAGTTACTCTAGTTACGTAATTTACTCTGGTTACGTAAGTTACATTAATTACTTAAGTTGCTCGAGTTACGTAAGTCAAGGGAAACAATTTTTCTGTGATTGACACTAAATAATTATGTTTTTCAATCTTTTGTTTCGAGTCGACACGAAACTTAATTTAATCAGTTAATTCAGTTTTAAGTTGACACTAAAGTAATATTTAGATGTTAATTTAGTTTCGAGACGACACGAAACTATAGTATATTAAGCAACAAGGTATGTAAATAAATTAACAGCCTTTAAGTCCCGTGTTACTTACGATATTTTTTATTCCAAAGGCACAAAAGTGTCGATTTCAGATAGCAGACGACAGGGAGTGTGTTCGGTTTTCTGTTAAATTAATTTATTTTGGTGTTGTGCGTGCGATTTGAATTAAGTACTTAAGTGAACGCGTGGGGGCAGCATCTCACGGTGTTCAATTTTTACGCAAAAAGGGGACTATCTCACGCGTCGGAGTTCTCGCTTCTACACAGTCTCTCATAGATTTCTCACGGCAACCATCAATTTTGGTCAGCTCTTGATATTTTATCTTTTGAGTCTTAATTTTCAATTATTAAGCAAGTAAAATCAAGTGTAAATTATTCGGTCGTCTCTCGGTAATAATCTCAAGTGTGAAAATAAACGTCTTTCTCTTAGAAACTATAATTTTTTCTCACAAAGACGAAGGCGTGCATTTTGCCGTCAAGGCCGCCGCTTAAATTTAGACTTAATTTAAAGACTATAAGGTGATTCTCAATAACCATTAATTGTGAAATCAATTATTACAAAATCCTCAATAAATAAATCTTTTTTGTGTATTTTAACCTAAAATTTCATAGTGAATTTAATCTGAATTTATTTCCCACTATTCCCATTTTTTGATACAAGACTAGTCTCAACGAACCCAAGGAAATTCTCAACTTCCTCGGTCTCTGTCAAACCAGAGTGAAAGTCATTCACTTGTTCGACTTGTATGAAAAAGGCGGCCTTTTTTCCCATGGTCAAAAATATAACGCATGGGACCAGCTGTTTTTTTGGCCATGGGAAAAAAAGGTCGCCATTTTCATTCAAGTGAAAAAATGAATGGTTCCTGTCGGCTGCTATCTAAAAGCACCTATTTTGTGCCTGAGGTATGAAAAAATCATTTTGTTTGTTTAGTTTCGTGTCGACTCGAAACTAAAGTTGCTTTGTTAATTTAGTTTCGCGTAAACTCAGAAACTAAAACGAAAGTAAACTTTCGAGACGGTCCCTGCTTATTTGTCTTAAAATAATATTCTTTTAAATATTATAAACTATTTATTTTAAAAAGCATTTCAAATGAACTCGCGCAGTTTTACCAACACACTTTCATTTAGTGAGGGTTGGCAACTCAACTCAACTCATTATAGTTCCTCTACTTATTATTGTTAACAACCCCCATAGCACCGAAACTTTCCTAAAAATTTATTAAATATTTACTTGCAATATTCGTCATATTTAACTGAAAAGTTTAGTGAAAATTGTGTAAAGATTTAAATGTCCCGATTAAATAAATGTTTAGCGCGAAGCTTTCCTGAACATGAAATTAAATTTTCGCATAATTATAATTATAATTATAATTATAATTATGCGAAGATTTTATTGAAATGTTCAGGAAAGCTTCGCGCTATAAACATTTATTTAATCGGGACATTTAAATCTGTACACAACTTTCAATAAACATTGCAATTAAATATTCCGAATATTGCAAGTAAATATTTAATAAATTTTTAGGAAAGTTTCGGTGCTGTGGGGGAATATTAGATATACAACACTTTAATTTTTTTTAGTTATTTTTATCAAATGATTTAAATATATTTTTTTAATTGTTTATTTTAATTCTACCAATTGAGGCTCCCAATTCAAGAACCGGTCGGACGCTCGGACGACACGCGCAACTGCCAGTCAGTGAGCAGTGAGCGCCTCTGGGCCACTCACTGCTACCTGACTGGTACTAGCGCGTGTCGTCCGAGCGTCCGACCGGTTCTTGAATTGGGAGCCTCAATTACCGATAAATGTTGCAAGTATTGTTTTAATATTTGTGTACTTAACCCGCCATTGCAGTGCGAGTACAACTCGCACTTGTCAAATTTTTACATTCTCATCATATGAGAAGGTATTAGTTTTATGCAAATTTTGACTTTTGCTAATTTTATGAAATCTTCATGTTTTATGGTCCCCTGAACCCAAAAAACATGGTTTGACGATGGTTTCTGTCTGTCTGTCTGTAGACACAAAATGTTTTTCCCATAATAACTTTTGAAAAACTTATCGGATCGTTTTCAAATTTAACTCTCTTAAAGTTAGTGTAAAAATGAAAGCTAAGTTCGTTAACCAGCCATTTTCGTTGAAAAATACAAACAACTTTTCTCTACAACATTTTTTGATAAAAACTCAAATTTCGGAGTTATAGGCTCTTAAATGCCCAGGCGGCACGAGGTGAACTAAAAGGCATCGAAAAGTTAACCTAGAAAGTTAACTGTTAACATCTTGGGTTGCAAAAATGTCATCTTTTTGTAATGAAATTTGTATACCTATTATGACTCCTATGTCTGGCCAATGTCACATTTATGGAAAATAAATTTTAACGTTTTGATAACTTTTTGAGTTCTCAAAAAGATAACAAATAGATAGCTTATTAAAGTTATCAAATCAGCAACTATATTAGTTCAAAAATATTACTAAAAAGTTAACTTTTGTTTAACAGCATTTTCAATAATAAAATAAATGTTAACTAAAATTTATCAAATACCTAGATAAAAGTTAATGAATAGTTATCTATTTATTAACAAAAAGAACGAGAAAATTTGTTTTTTATTGATATAAACATAATTATTTGTATCACATATCACACTTAAAAAAGCGTACATATACTTAGAATTATTTAAATACTTAAACTTCAACAAAATAAACTTTTTTCCATATGTTAAATGTGAGGTTTTAAATATGAGCATTTAGATTTAAAATTATAATATATAATATAAATGGTATTTTAGTAATACTGTTAATACCTTTATTATTAGGTTTAAATAAAGTCTTTCAATTATAAACAAGTTAACTAGTTCTTAAAGAGAACAAATATACTAAAATACTTATGCGGTTTTTTTGTTTTTATTGGATCTGACTGAGTCATCATTTTAAAATAAACTTATTTTTTTACTTAGAAAAAATTGAAAAGTTTTAAAAACTTAGAAAAAAATTGACAAGTTTTAAAAACTTAGTAAAAGTAATTAATAAGTTTTTTGCAACCTCTTTTTAATAAATAGATCCACTAATACCGTTGGAAGAAAAATATTTGTTAAAAAGTCAAAAAAAAGAATCAAACCAAACAAGAATAATTATGTTTTAGACCGTTTTTGAGATTGTTCTTTTGATGCAGCCAGTTTAATTCGATCCCCAGCTCGCTGAAACCATTTTTTAATTTCTGCTTCGACAGCATCTTTTGTTGCAGTATATATTTCCATGAGAATTTCTATTAAATAAAAAAATAAGAGATATTAAAATTTAGACGTATAATAAAAGATTTTGAAATAGTAAAGCGTTGAGAAAGATTTTTTTCAAATTACAATTGCATCCTAGCTATTTTAAAATAATCACCTTTTTAAGAGCCTAAATTGACCGACGGATTAGCTCAGTCGGATAGATGCCTCGCTTGGCGGTCGTTTAAGGACCAAGGGTATAAGTACCCTTGGTTCGCGCCCATTTGGCTTGGTATTTTTCCGGCACGTGAGATAATATGAGCGGGAGGTTTGACGTCGAGGTATAATGATGTGCACCGTCGATTATTGTCCAGTACACACCATTAGAACTCGACTGTCGATAAACTGGTTGTGCTCAGGAGAGGTTTTCTACAGTTACCCTCTCAACTGTCGAGAAAACCCATTAGACGGGTGGTCCAGGCAAATGCGAATACTCCTAATTTTCAAGTCGCTCTGTAGGCGCAAAACTTAGTCTTAGGAAATGTATAAAAAGAAATATTATGTAAGAGAAAATGTAAACACACTTGTATAGCTAGATAAGCTTAAGACGGGTGTATAAACCAAATAAATATTGGATCCGCCATTTTGAATTTTTTAAAACGAACATCCGACTCGTAATCAACGACCCCAAAAACCCCCGAGTAACGAATTTCAAGTAAATCTGATGAATTTTTATCTTTGACGTCCGGCATATTGGATCCGCCATTTTGAATTTTAAAAAACTAACATCCGATTTGTAATCAGCGACCCCAAAAACCCCCGAGTAACGAATTTTATCAAAATCCATTAAAGATATTGTCTTTTTTTACAATTTGTTATAGCTGTCAATGTTTGTTAACTTAATTTGTTTATAATTTTAAAAATTTCACCTGTTTAATTTTTGTTTTATTCAAGGAGTACACTAACATTAATTTTCACTAGTTTTGAATATTAAATATTTGATTTTATAAATGGGAGAACAAATTATTTGAAAAATTCTTCCTTTTGGTTAACTTTGCAATAAACAAATTAATATAAACAAATAAAAATTTCAAAATCAGGCTCGACAAAACTCTTTGCAATTTTGTAAACTTTCATTAAAAAAAAAATTAATAAAATCGGTTAAAAAATAAGGCCTGTAGACCTTTTTGAAACTCAATTTGCAGGTTTGCACCACTGTGCGCCGCAACTGAATTCAGCCGTTCAAGTTTGCAAAAATGGTCATAACTTCGTTAATTATTTACCGATTTTTATCTTTCTTTTTTTAATTTGATGTATTTTTTTATGCTGAATCCAAAAATGATTTTATATGTTTTCAAAATACAAAAATATTATTTTTGTTCAAATGATAAGTGTATAGAATCCGTTGATTTCTACGTCGAAGTTGCTGTCGTTTCGAGAGGTTATAAAATTTTTTCCTTCCTACCATTAACACGAAAAAAATTAAAACAAAAATAAAACTTAATGAAAAAATGTCAGAAATATTTAAAAACATATTTACCTTTTATTATTACCCATATGCAAAAGTTTTATTATTAATCTACAATTCAACATCTATAACATGCACACGTGTATCCAAGCGATGAGGAGTCAAGCCATTTGCACAATACGCGCATTTATGCTGGAGAGGTTATAAACGCGGCCGGAAATTAATATATGGCGCGTTTTTTGACTCGTTATTTTTTGTATTTTTGAAAACTATTTGCATATATAATTAAATTAACTAAAAATAGTTAACAAAATATTATCATGACATTATTAACAAACAGTAATTGTAGAATGTTACCTTTTCCATTACAATTTTATCCTTTCTTAAAAAAGACATGGAGTGGAAAGGTCGAATGTATCGAAAAGTATTGAAGTAAAGAATGGGCAATGATCCTTTCTTAAAAAAGACATGGAGTGGAAAGGTCGAATGTATCGAAAAGTATCGAAGTAAAGAATGGGCAATGGGAATGTAAAATCTTAATAGAAGGGTGTTTTTAAAATTGTTTGTACATGTGAAGGTGGCGCTGCAGTCGTATGTTATTTAAAAAGAGCGCGAATATATACATTTTATTTTTGTTAAGAGAAAGTACACATAATAAATCTTATTTTGCATTGTCAAGAAAACGTCAACATTTCAAATATAAATAAGCAAATTATTAACTGAAAAAAATTGAATATTATTATTAATATAATAATGGACTTGGACAATGGACATATAAAAACTAGCACCGTAGACGGCCGCTTTCGGCCGTCGGAGGAGCTTGTTATGCAAAAATGTCAACTTTAACATGTTATCTTATAGATAACCTTAAATTGTTGACAATTTGTAAATTTATTTATAATAACATTTTGTTGAAGTGTGTAATGCCTCAAATTATTAACAAAATTTTGATAACAATTTTTGAAGTTTCCAAAGATATCTTTTTTAGTATTCAAATTCGTTAAGCTCTTGCTAACAATTTCTATTACCAAAAAGTTAACTTGAAAACGGTAACTTAAAATTACTAAATTGATAAGTGTGCCGCCTGGGTGGTCAAAAAAACTCAAAAATCCCAAAATAACGCTAAAAATCAAAATTTTTTCAAAGAAATAAAAGTAAGTTCAACTGTTTTCACATAATCTCACCCAAATACACCCAAAAAAATATATTTATAAACATAAAACTCTCAGTTTCTCGAAAAGCCACTGTATATATATATATATATATATATTTTATTATTTTTTTTAGCAAAAAACCGATTTTCCGACTCAATTATCTCCGAATCTATTTAATATGGGATCTTGCTCCAAGAGACTTTTTTCTCGTCTCGACGTCAGCTACAACTTTGCTTTCGACACTATTTCGCTAAACCCTATAGTTTTCGAGTTATTTTCAAAAAAGTAATTTTTATTATTATTTATTGTTTCAAATCATCAGATTTATACAAAGGAGTTCATCTCATTCCATCTTACATTGATTTTCTTTAATCAAGTTTGTTTAATTAACAATATAATTAGGAAGTAATTATTTTAATATTGTTTCAGTATTTAAAACTTCACTCGTCAATGCTACAATGCTTTTTACATTTTCATTATCATTCTTCCCCAATTCCTCGATCCATCCATCTCTAATTTCTTCTATTTCATAACTTTTACTTATTCTCTGTCTCACATACTGAAATCTCGAACATTCCATTAATACATGCCAAAGAAAATCGAATCCAATATATATCCTTCTACAACAAAAGTCACAATATTCATTTGGAACAAATTTGAAGGCTTTTTTGTCTATCCTTATAACAGGTTGATATTTATTGAACAATCTTAGTTGCGCCACTACTTTGACATATCTAAGCGGAACTTTTATCGATAAAAGATACTTTTGTGCACCTTCTTGTAAATATGTTGCCAACTGTGGATAGAGAGGAAAAGATGAAGTATTACAAGTTCTTTTAATGTCTGAGAGTCTACACTTTTCAGCGAATTTATTTAACTAAACTATTTTATTTCCTCGTATTGATGACAGTGAAAGATTTTTCCATTCATCCTCAATCCCAATTTCATCAAAAAAAATTTTTTTCACCTGGCTTGTCCAATTATATTTTATATCTTTTTCCTTACTTTCTCTTTTCCTGTCTAACTCTTTCATTCTTAAAAAACATTTTTTTGGGTAGCGGTCATACGGCATGTCCAATACATTTTCGATCCAATTAAGAACTAATTTAAATATCTTACATGCCAGATGACTTCTGCCTGTTTCTAATCTTATCGCGTATCCTGCTGTGTTTATTGGTGAATTCAAAATTCTTTTAAAAAAATTGGATTGGACTTTCTCAATAGAGTTTAAATAACGTAAACTCTAAATTATCGCTGCATAAAACAGTACACTAATTAGAAGACTGTTACAAATATGTGTTACAGGCTCAAAAGAATCAAGTTTTATTTTGTATATCAGTGATATCGTAGAATTAATAGCCAAGTTAGATTTCTTAATCGCCTCATCCTTTGCAGACAAAAAAAGAGAAGACTGAGTAAACGGAACGCCTAAATATATAGATGAACTCACAATTTCAACTACAAAATTATTATATTTAAAATTCGCTAGATTCTTATTATGGCAATGACCTCCTTTTCTATTATTATTATGTTTATTTACTCTCCCTGCTTCACGCAGGGTTCGAGACTCTCTAATACATAATTATCTACTTAACCTAATCAATACAAAATTTCTTAAAACTACAACGCAACGCTTAATCTAACTTATTCTAATTATCGAAATTACAAAATAAGCAATCCGCTAAAGAGCACCGGGTTTCCGTTTCCAGTTCCATAAGCCCTTTTTGGCTTCGTCAAAAAATAAAAATAAAAAATAAAACCCAAATCTAAAAATTAAATAATACTCCCCTTTTCCCTCCCCTTTATTTCTCTTAACATATATTCTCATTCCTCATTCTCTCCAATTCACACATCCATCTTTCACTCTTCCCATTCTCATTCAATATCCACATCATTATATCCCCTAACCCTCCTTGCACCCCTCCCACATCCATTTCCCCTACACATCTCGCTAACACATGCTCCCAATCCTCCACCTCAAAACTACATATTCTACACATTTTCTCTTGCTCATCCATCCAATACTTACACGCTCTCACTCCCTCACCCATTCTAAATCTGCATACCCTATTCCATCTATCAAACTTTCTCATTCTCACCAAATACAGAGGCACACCCTCACCCCTTACCATCCTATACCAACTATTATACTTAGACCCCGTTATCCTATTCCACCTTTCCTGCTCATCCTTTTTCTTCCATCCTCGCATTACCTCCCTACCATCCCCACTCCACTTTTTCCCCTCTTCCATCGCGTCTCTCCTTTCCTTTTCCCATTTCGATAACCCCCCTCGTCTCTTCGAATCCCTCCGCTTCACTAATCTCAGGCCCTCCCTCGCTTTATCGCTCCCTCTACCTTGCTCCAGCTTAGCTTCCAACCCCATCGCTCTCTTTCTCTGCCTCAGCACTATCTTCTCTCTTCCCTCCTCTTCCTTTATCATATACCCCGGACAATTCCGATCTACCCCCATAGTCCATCTCAAAAACCTTTCATGCAAACTTTCAATCTTCCCAATCTCACTCCAACCCCATACTTCCACCATATAACTTATCACGGCCCACACTAAAGCATCGAGTTTATTTATTTTACAATACTCTTCAAGAGCCAAGAGAATTTTTTTCATTTCAATTTGCGAGTCTGCTGGTATAGCTATATCATCCGCGTATGCTAAAAGCGAAATTAATGTCTTGTGGTCAATTGATACGCCTTTTATTCCTTTTGATTTCAAAAAGTCCTCGAAATCCGCAATAAAGAGCACAAACAATAATGGGCTTAAAACCTCTCCTTGTAGCACTCCTTTCGTAATATCATCTGATTTTGAAAATTCTTTATTTGATTTAACTGACAAACTAGCTTTACTATAAAAATCTTTAATAATATTAACAAATTTTGTTCCGCTACCGTGCTTAAAAAGTTTGTTTAATAAAATATTGTGATTCAAGGAGGGGAATGCGGACTTAAAATCCACAAAAGGTACTAATAATTTTTTACCGTCCATGTTTATTCTATTTTGAATTAATGAATTCAATGTAAATATTTGGTCTACACATCCTCTTTTTCTCCTGAACCCCGCCTGCCACTCTGGTATCATATGCAACCCTTCAGCCCAATTCATTAACCTATTTGACAATATTTGAGTAAAGAGCTTTGCAATGCAGTTTGTTAGCGCTATAGGGCGATAATTCGTACTGTCATTTACCTCTCCGCCTTTATATAACATCTTTACAAAGGATTGAGACCAACTTTTTGGCATCTTTTCATCTTTCATTATTTTGTTAAACAATGAGTTGATATATAAAACCAGATTGGCAGACACGTTTTTTAAAAACTCATAGAAAATTCCATGAGGACCAGCCGCCTTGCCCTCCTTGCATTTATTTAAACTATTTATGGTCTCATCTAATGTTATTTCAGAATCTAAAGCAAAATTTTGAACCGAAATCAATTGTGACTCCAAGTCAATACGAGAGAGTTATAAAGACTCAAAATAATTCGCCCAATCTGTAACGCTTATACTTTCAATTGCTTGATGTCGCGGTTTGAATTTGTTAATAATACTCCAAAAATGCTTAGAGCTCTTCACCCTGGATATTGAGGCAATTAAGTTTTTGTGAAATAATTGTTTTTTAATGTTATTAGTTTAATATACATTTTTTTAACTTCAATATACTTTTTTAAATCAACTTCACAGAAATGCGTTATTTTACATTTTTTAAACAAATAATTGAGATTTTTTTTACTTTCTCTACATTCTGCATCAAACCAGGGCTTACGACCTCCAAACCTTTTCGGAGTAACAATTTCCATTTTTGCTTTTCTTACCGCATCTTTTATAGACTTTATTAAATTCGATTCAAGGTCATCAATAGACATCCTTTCAAGACATGAGTTTCGAGGATATTGTATATTTTCTTTGTACGTTTTAACATTATCATTATTCCATTTATACAAAGAGTAGTTATTATTAATTTTAGCGTAGTCCTTCTTCAAACCTTCTTCAAAAGTGAAACAAAAACAGGGAAATGATCCGATTTAGTTATAATATTTAAAACTTTAAAATTATCTATTATATCTGCGCCAATTAAATTCGTCCAAACAAAATCAATAATAGAACAGCTCTTCACTCTTACAAATGTATATTGAGATGGTGAATCGTCTCTCGTTCTTCCATTCAGTACAAAAAACTTAATTCTTTAAAACATTCGGTGACTAATAAGCCACGTTTATCTACATTCACATCCAAACTATACCTATCACCACTTATATTTGTATATGAAAAAAGTTCCTTTTCTAAATTATTCATTTCACCTATTTTACAATTTAAATCACCCCCTACAACTAACGGTAAATCTGAAAATTTTTAAACGTTTCATAAATTACTTCTTTAATATTATTTAAACTTCTTGTTATTTTAAAATTTGGATTAAAATATAGTGTTCCAACAATAAAAGAAAACTTACTATTTTTAAGTTTAAAGAAAATGAAATCATCAAACTTGTTTATTAAATCTATTTTGTAAATATTTATATTCGCTATGACAAGCAGTCCTCCTTTAGCATGTCCTTTGTTGTATTCCTTTACAGCTAAACTTGAGAGTAGTTGGAGATCAGGATTCCGAAGATAATTATTTTGATAAGAATTGGACGTTGACCAAGTTTCACTTAAAAATATTATATCACTATCTGTTGTATACTCTAAGATATAACCTATGTTGTTCAAGCCACTTATTTTTCCCATCAGTAAGTGACTAGTTTTCCTGAAGGCAGTCTTTTTTTGCTGCCCATTGAATTTTGCGACTTAATGGAGCCCTCATTATCTGTAGAATTATTGTCCTCGATTGATTCGGCAACCAAAAATTCCATCTTAGATAAATTGTAATATTTCTCTTTGTAAAGTAAACGTGTTCCCCTGATAACAGCAGACTTGCCTTGAGATTTGAAAATATTTTGAAAATGCTTCAACTCGTTACGTATCTGTAGTTGTTCTTGTGTGAAGTCCACAGAGAATGACACATCCAGTAAACGAAGACTTTGCATTCAGGAATATAAGTTCCCTATATTTTAATTTAGAGAACTTTATTAACCCGTTGACTGTCGCTGACGCATATATGCGCAAAACTAAACTGACGAAAAGTAGTTCATGACGCATATATGCGCAACTTAAAAAAGGTGATTAAAAACTTCTTAAATGTTCCTGAAACCGATTACTCGGAGGTTTTCGAGGTCAATGATTACGAATATGACATTCGTATTCCAAAATTCAAAATGGAGGATCCAATATGGCGGACAACAAAATAAAAAATTGATCAGATTGACTTGAAACGTAGTACTCGGGGGTTTTTGGGGTCGCTGATTACGAATCTGACATCAGTTTTTCGAAATTCAAAATGGCGGATCCAATATGGCGAACGACAAAATAAAAAATTAATTATAATGGCTTGAAACTGAAGTCTCGGGGGTTTTTAGGGTCGCTGATTACGAATCTGTAATTATTTTTTCAGGGTATTTATCGAAATTTGATCTCACCAAAAATTATCATACTGATGTCAGATTAACCAGTTTCAAACAAATTCAATAAATTTAAAAAAAATTTCCGCCATATTGAACCAGATATTTTGAATTTTGAAAAACTGATCTCAGATTCGTAATCAGCGACCCTAAAAACCCCGAGTGTTCAGTTTCAAGCCATTATAATTAATTTTTTATTTTGTCGTCCGTCATATTGGAACCGCCATTTTGAATTTTGGAAAACTAATGTTAGATTTGTAATCAGCGACCCTTAAAACCCCCAAGTAACCAGTTTCAAGCAAATTCGACAAATTTTGAAAAAATTCCGCCATCTTAGATCCGCAATTTTGAATTTCGAAAAACTGATGTCATATTCGTAATCAGCGACCCCAGAAACCTTAGAGTACCAAGTTTCATAAAAATCCATTAAAGATTTTTTCAACACACTTTTGGTCCAAACAGTGGAAATCTCGTTGACAGCCAAGGGGTTAAAATAGGTCGAAGACCATTTTTCTTTCCTAATGTAAAAATTGATTCAAAGTGTTCCTCGGGGATGAAAATATTTGCTTTTTCAAACACTACACTGAGAAAACTGGAGTGTCAAATTCGGAGGTTCAAAAAGTGTATGTTTCCTTTGCTTATGAAAAGAGTTAAATAGTCCTTCTAAAATAAATTTTGAATTGGTAATGGAAATCTACTTGTATATTCTCTCCCATGATATCTGAGGGTTAAAAGTTGTGCAGAAAATGTGTACGATCTGATGCACGCGAAATTATTTTTCTTACATTTTATGTATTTAATTTAGGGGTTAGGTTGCCATATTTATTCATTTCGCGCCGGATAAGGAAGGGATTTCTGAAGATGGTTAATTTGTCCCTCTGTTATAAACTCATTTTACCTACAAGAGAAATGGCACGAATATCTGTCAATGGTGTATTTGAACATTTAGATTGTTATCCAATAGCTAACTCTCAAATATGAACGATTTGTCCCTCCAGATGTTTAGTCCAATACTCCAGTTTTCTCAGTGTAATTGCACTGATTCTAATAAACTTTTTTTATCACTTGAAGAATATTGAATATTATATAAAATAATGTTTTTTGATCTAAAACATTACATTTTGACTTACAGTCCTTTAGGTCCTCGCGAATTTCAACATGATAGTTTTTTTTATAGATTTAACATCTTCTGTTAAATTATCCATTTTTGTCATAGATGTTTTAACGTCACTTTGCATTAATAGTATTAGCTCTTTTAAATCTTCATTAGTAGTAGCCATAATTATTAAACTTAACTTTTAACTTTACATATAAATTCACGGTTACATTGAAATCAAAACAACAAAGATACCAGCTTACACAGAACGTATCAAAACACGTCTATACTCTCTGAAAGCCAGAGACGAACTCAAGTAATGTTTATTACATTCTCATCATATGAGAAGGTATTAGTTTTATGCAAATTTTGACTTTTGCTAATTTTATGAAATCTTCACGTTTTGGGGTCCCCTGAACCCAAAAAACATGGTTTGGCGATGGTGTCTGTCTGTAGTGTTACGATCCTAATTATTATAATTTCCCTAATGTTTCCCGATTTTATTTTAAAATTAATTAAAATAGGGACGGGGTAGTGAATAACAAGAAATTACTTTAGTTGAACAAATATATGTGTATTTTATGAAATGAGATAAAATTGATGAAAATAAGAGATGGACATAGGCTTTCTAATGTGAGTCTTAGAGTGGTTTGATTGTTTACCTTGGGACAAAAGGTGATGCTAGTCGCTCAGGTATAATGGCACTAGTTCGTTAATAGTTGACTAAGTGGATGCAGTATTGTGTCTCGAGAAACAGGAACACTCTTTTCAAATGGCAAATTTGACTTCCAGATTGACTTTCCAAAATGCACTTTTGAAATATACGTAGAGTAAAGGACAACTACTGAAACTGGGTTTAGAGCACTGCGTCGTGAAGAACCACTTGTTATAGATAAAATTTTAAGACTGACTTGTGCATAGCACCACTTCTCAATTTGAGACTTATAATATTGACGACTACATTTTCTTGACTGCTTTTCTGGACTGCTTTCTTAGACTGAGCTGCTGTTGATGGTCTGGCTCTTCTTATACCCAAATTTCCCTGTGTATTTGAAGAAACTGTACGTTTTGCCATGTATTTGAAGAATCGTTCGCTTTGCCATGCATTTGGAGAATCGTTCGCTTTTCCATGCATTTGGAGAAACCCTTTATTGCAGGAACACTTGTGGTGACTCACCATTAGATCGCACGTATCCATTGCTTATTACTCATGTTATTTTATAATTTTGTTATTTCCATTAATTGTTTATAATTTGTTGTTACAATTGATTGTTTATTACAATTCATTATTTATAATTTGTTGTATTATTTATTGATTATAATTGTTTACAATTAAAGTCGGTATTAATTCCTAGTTATTATAATTCTATTATTACTGTTAATATTTATTATTACAATTTTTATGTTTGTTATTGTTTATTATTATTTGTTAAAAGTTGTTGTTTAAAATTGTCATAACTATCTGTTTATTATAATTTGTTATTATTTCTAATATTTATTCTTACAATTTATTGTGGTTTATTATTGTTATTTGTTATAATTTATTGTCGTTTATTATTTGTTATATTTATTTATTATAATAATATGTTAAATAATTATGATTACTATTATTACTATTATTATGATTGTTATTATTAATTATTGTAATTATTATTATTATTAATTATTATTATTATTATTATTAATTATTATAATTATTATTTATTGGAGTTTGTCATGAGCACTCGTCGAGGACAGACGTGTTTACGATTCGTCTGACGATTTAGTAAATAGTAAATCTAAGATTTCAAGTTATTTTCGTGACAAAGATATAGAAAATTTTGAATTTTTCGAATTTATTATTCAGTTGTTTCTGTTTCTTTTTTTCTTCTTGTGAGCTTGTTCCTTATAAAAAGAGTAACATTTTTTACATATATATTTGTGATTAAAATGTCTACGAACGAGGATATTATGCAAGTTCTTCGAGTGATTCAAGAAGACGTGAAGGTAACAAAGTCAACTCTTATCTCAGTGGCGGAGGAAAATAACGAGTTGAAAAAAGTAACGGACAAGATTGCAACGGATTTGGAAATATATAAAAAGAAGTGTCGTGATCTTCAACTGAAAAACATTAGTTTAGAGAAAAATGTGCAACTTTGTTTAAAAAAAATAGATTTGGTTCTTAACAAAGAGAGAGCGAAGAACATTATTCTATATAAAATAAAAGATGCCGCTCCTGAAAATGGTGATTTACTAATGACTGTTAAAAACGTTTTCGTGAAAGCTAAAGTTACAATAACAGATGATCAAATTGAGAAAGTGATAAGGTTGGGGAAAAATGAAGGGGAAAGACCTATCCTGGTTTCCTTTTTTAGTCCTGAATGTAAGAAGCTCATTTTTAGTAACGCTAAAAATTTTAAAGCTTTGAATATTGCTTTCTCGAATGATTTATCGAGAGAACAAAGGGAGTCTAGGAAAAAAATATACATGGAGTTACTGGAGTGCAAGCAAGTTCTGGAACTGAAAGGCAAATCTTCAATTATCAGAGGAAATCAATTGATAGTGGATGGGAACTCATTAGAGCTGTGCAAAATAATTCGAACCGAACTGTTCGAATTTTTTCGCCTAGTTCGAATGTCGAAAATTCGACATTCGAGTTAGCTTAGTTCGAATGTCGGTTTTTCGACATTCGAACTAGCCCAGTTCGAATGTCGAAAAACCGACATTCGAGTTAGCCTAGTTCGAATGTCGAATATTCGACATTCGAACTAGCCCAGTTCGGATGTCGAATATTCGACATTCGACATTTCGGCGCCCCAAAACCGAACTAAACTCGGTTCGGTTCGAATTTTGCACAGCTCTAGAACTCATATAATTTGGAAAATATCAAAACGCTTATGGCCAAATACGATTTTCCCTTGCATGATGGGAAAAGTGATGGTGAAGATACAGATGAATCAACAACCTCAATGACCTCTAAGAACGGCAAAAAACGAGGACCGCCATTAGGATCTAGCAATGAAAAGTTAAAGAAAAAATTTGCGAAGTCGTCCGGTTCAACGCAGTCGACCACTTCAATTAGTGCTTTTTTTCACACCATCAGAAAAGAGGTGCCAGAGTTGAAAGAAAAAGTGTAGCTATTCCCTATGTGAAGAATCCCCGAATATTTTTTTGGAATGTTAGAGGTTTTAGAAATTTACAGGCCATTTTTACAGAAGTGACAAGTTCGGATATTATCTGTGTGAGTGAATCATGGTTATTATCTACACCGGTGTTCAACACGCAAGCAACTAGAAACTTCAAGGTTCTTGACATCCCGGCTGTGAAGGCTGATTCAAGGGGTAGACCAAAAGGGGGAATTTTCATCGCACTCGATATTTATAAATATAAGTATGATATTCTATCTCTATCAGAGGAATTTATATTTCTTAAAATTAAAAATGAGTATTTAGAGTTTATTTTGGGTACGGTTTATTTTAATCCATTATCTGAAATAACAAAATCTATTACACAACTAAACGAAGTGATAGAAATAAGTATGTTAAATTATCCAAATATAGCTGTTTTAATCGGGGGTGATTTTAATTGCAGGGTTGGAGATTTAAATCAATTAGATGATGTAATTTTGCTTGATAATTTTAATGTTTCGAATAAAAGAGTGAATCTTGATAAAATTATAAATAAAAGAGGAGAGAAGCTCGTGAAATGCATGGAGAGTAACGGGTGTATTTTGTTAAATGGTCGAACATATAAAGATGTACCAGCTCAATTTACTTTTGTTAATGCAAAGGGAAGGTCAACAATAGATTAAATTTGGACGAATTTTTTAGGGGTGGATAAGATACTTTTCATGGAAGTTTTACATAGTTTTACAGCATCCGATCATTTCCCAGTAGTAATCACTCTTAATGTAAATATTGATAATGATAAAGATATTGAGTCCCCAAGGTTAAAATGGAAGGATAAATTTTGTGAGGAATATTTTGAAGTCATGAATAACTCTGCATGGATGCCACCGTTCGATTTGACGCAGCACGCAGATGGTTTATTAAATGAAATTTGTAAAAATGCAAAAAGGGTAGGAATGATTACTTCTAGTTGTAAAATTGTAACTGAATCAAAGCCATGGTTCGATGCGGAATGCGTGAGGTTTAAGGGATTGCTTAGAGTACTATTGAAAAAGTGTAGGGAACAATCGTTTGAATCGGATTCGTTAATTCTATATATTGAGAAAAAAAAGGAATATAAAAATCTATTAAAGCTGAAACAAAAAGAACTTAAAATATTGATAGTCGAACAAATTTCAAAAACAATAGATTTTAATAAAATATATTTTAATAAAAATGCATAATTTTAAATCTAACAATGAAGATGTAATTGAATTAAAAGTTTGGTATGATTATTTTCGAAAATTTCTTGACACGCGCAATGGTACGCTGAGCGGTTTTCTTGATACCCAAGTTCGTAATCCTGTTTTGGATTCAAGTATTACAATGGACGAAATTATAGTAAGTTTGAATAAATGTAAAAATGGCAAAGCAACTGGACCGGATGGAATTGGATATGAGTTTTTTAAAAATAAATTTACCATATAATTGGCTCGAAAAAATTAATTTACTTTTTAACAAGATTTTGGATTTGGAGAAAATTCCTCAGTCGTGGGCGGAAATTCATGTCAGAATGTTGTATAAAAATAAAGGTGATAAACTTGATCCAAATAGCTATAGGCCAATTGCATAGCTATAGGCCAATTGCATTGGTTAATAATATTTTGAAGGTATTTGCGCAGGTATTGGGGAATAGACTGACAAACTGGGCGGAAAATGTTAAGCTCCTACCGGAACATCAATCAGGATTTAGAAGGGCCCGTAGTTGTCTAGATAATATTTTTACAATGAATGCTTTGATTCAAACTCGACTTAATCTAGAAAAAGGAAAATTATTCGCTCTTTTTATTGATTTTAAAAGTGCTTTTCCTTCGATTAATCACAGATTATTATGGAATAAATTGTATAAAATTGGTATTGGTTCAAAGTTTTTAAATATTATAATAGATTTATATAATAAAGCCAATATGTCGGTCAAGGGAAAAAGAGGAACTTCAGACCCTATTGAGGTTACGAAGGGAGTTTTGCAAGGGGAAGTGTTAAGTCCGATTCTGTTTGCTTTGTTCATTAGCGATCTCGAAAAGTTCTTGCTTGAAGAAGGAAAAAGGGGGGTCTCACTCAATCACTTGGTAGAAATACTCGTGTTGGCGTATGCAGATGATTTAGTCATCTTTGCAGATTCTCAGGTGCATCTGAGAAAAATATTAAAAAGTTTGTACAAGTATTGTCAGTTGAATGATTTAGAAGTGAACATTAAGAAAACTAAGATTGTAATTTTTAAGAAAGGTGGATATGGACATAAAAGTAAATATAATCCTTTTATGTATGGAAGTGAGGAAATAGAGATAGCGAATAATTATTTATATCTTGGAGTCCTATTCTCTCAATCAGCGGTCTTTGTTGGTGTGATGAACAATGCGTACAGTAGAGCGAATATTGCACAGGGTAATGTGGTGGCGCTAATTAATAGATTAAGATTGAGTGATTGGGGATCAATTAAAAAACTTTTTGAAAGCTTGAACTCGAGTGTATTGTTTTATACCTCGGAGGTTTAGAGCCTTCAATTTTGAGATGAAATCGAAAGAATTAAAACAATTTTTTTCAAAAAAATTTTGAAGGTTCCAATTAATACTCCTGCGTATGCGTGTCGTTTGGAAATGGGTTCCTGTAAATTTTAAATATGGAGGAGGACAGATACCCGAAGTTATGTTTTTTAAAACTGAAATCTTTAGAGGAGTTGAATCCGTTGAGTAAACGTAATTGGTGTATACAAGTAAAGAAATTTTGTGAGGTAATAGGAGAGATATCAAGTTGGAACGAGTTATTTGTCCCCCTCTTGCGTGAAAATAAAGCACGATAAGTAACAGATTATAAGACAAAAATGTATGTGGAAGATCTGAAACGAATGAATGAGTCACAATCGCTACTTATTTTTCCTCACTTGACTTGGTATGGTGGAACTCAAAAGTATTTATTGTTGAATATTCCAATTAATCATAAAAGAGTCGTAGCACAATTAAGATTGTTAAACAAATACCAAACGAGAGTTCTAGTAGATGGTCAATTGATTAGATTTGATAAAGACATAATATGTGATAAATGTGGTCAACTAATTGTTGATAGTGTGTTTCACTTGTTAATGGAATGTCGATTTTATAGCGAGGAGAGAGGAATGTATGTATCTGAAAATTGTGAAATAGATAGAGTAAGGGATGAATGGATTAATTTTTTAAGTAAAACTGATGTACGCGCAGCTAGGAAAGCTTATTTATTTGTTAAGGGTGTGATGAGCCGTAAAAATGTTGGATAATGTATAACTTGGAACTCATTTGTACAGACTCCATTGTATAGACTTCAATGTCATTAAACAATTAAATAAATATAAATTATTATTTATTATTATTTTACATATTATTATTAACATTATTGAAAATAGGTTACGGTGACGTAACACCTCCCCCTTCGAAGATTTCTAAATTAGAAAATGAAATTGAACAATTCCCAAATTCAAACTTGTATAAAACTTATTAAAATCGAAGTGTTATGTTAATTGTTACAATGTATTAGATTGATTCTTTATGAAATTACAATTAGTAAATTTAACTATTATAGATAATTTGAAATTAGTTAGACATTTGAGATCTTCTTTTTATTATTGAAATCATATTTTTAATTTAATCGTATTAACATTATTTTCGCTAATTTTTTTCTTAGTTTCTTTTTTGTTTTGTAATTTCTCAAGGTTAATTTCAATGCAATTTTTGTCTTGTTCAATAAAACAAGTAGCAATTGTTTAAAGTTATACTTATACAATATTTGAGTCTTTACACATATTATTTAAAATTTACACATGCAACTAAAAGAAAATTTTATTTGACTTGACTAAGTTGCTTATATAAAAATATGTTTAATTGTTTGTATTGATAGCAAGATATTGAGTTCTACATTTTATATATGTAGATATACTAGAGTTTTTATTGAATTTATAAAATGAAGGAATTGAATGTATTTTGTATATGAGGCATTCCATTTCAAAACGACCCCCTTCGTAAACAATTGACAATGAAAGACAATTTTTAAATGAATATTTCTTCCATTCTGTAGAACCAAACTACTTTTTATATTAGTGATTTCGAAAGTAGAATTTCTGTACTTTCTGATAATACAAATATATATTTTTTTAATAATTTAATTTAAGATTTTAGTAATGTAGGATACCATTGGTTATTGTTAGAATGTGTTATGATATTTATTAGAGTTTGTGTATTGTAAATATATTGATATATAGGTTTTCTTAATTCTTTTATCCATAATTTTACGAATGATTTATAATTCTTTTTAAACTGACTTGGAAAATCATAAAACAAATTTGTATAATTTTGTATTGTTCCATTAATGCGAGATATGCTAATAATATCATTAGAGAATTCTATCAGAAAAATATCTATATCTTTTTGTATCCAAAATAACATTGGATTCAAATAGTTTTTTTAAAAAATAATTTCTTGAAAATTTTGTTTATTTTCGTCGGCATTACTGATTTTATCAAGAAGGTTTTCAATTTCTATTAAACTTTTTGCAATTTAAATTCTTTACTTTTAATTTGTTCTGTAATGTGATCATTTGAGCATTTATTTGTGCACTGTGTTTTCATTTCTTTAAAAAAATTGTTAATAACCTTCCAAATTCTAATATATCATTTATATTTACATAGATAATTATATGATTTTTGTTAGTTGGAAAGATGATGTCTTTAACTGATTCAAAAAGAATATTGGGTTCATTAGGTAGAAGTATTTGTGTATATGATTGTGATGGTTTGAGAAGTATGGTGTAAAATATAAAAATAATTAACCTTATCCATATCATGCTGGTTTTCTTTTTGGTTATCTAAAAAAAGAAAAGAGAGAGAGAAAAAAATTAATTAATACTTTTTTCTTGTAGATTGATATGCAAATGTAAGTGGTATGGTGTTAGATTGCTATAACAGAAAAATTTATATTAGTTTTGATTCTTTAAATTATCTTTTTTTGAATATGGTTTAAAATGAAATAAAGCTAAATTAATTATTTCATGCTTTTTTTAGTAGTTTTATTTTTTTGTCAATTTATTCTCTACTGGGAGGTGGTTCTGGAGGCGGTCGATCTATATTGTCTAATGATTGGGCCTTTTTGATTAATTGCATATATTTTTCTTTAGTGGGATATTTTGAATATCCATTACATGTAACAAATTTAAAAAATGAATTTTTATTGTCTAGAGGATCTTCGTTGACTGAAACAAAATAGGTTAAATTGTCTTTGCGCATTGGTAATTGGTCTCTACAGTTTATAATATATTTTTGTTGTTTCATATTTAAATTATCGGTATCTTCTTCTTCAGATGATTCTTCATAATTGGAGGTTTCGTAGCCTTGATCAATTTCTTCATGTTTTTTCAATTTTGATTTTTGTTTAATACACTTAGGATCTGAATTAATTTCGTCAATATAAACTTTATTATAAAACTTCTTGTGTGTTTTTCCTTCTTGAATTTCTTGATTCTTCTATTCTTGCATTTTTTGAGTCTGCCTTTCCTGTAGTCCTTGAGTCTTCTTTTCTAATGTTTCATTTTTGTTTTGTTTCTTGTTCCCTTGTATTTTTTCTTGATTCCTTTTAATAATATTGTAAGTTTCACTATTTGCACTATAATCTCTTCGTATATAATGTATATATTCTTTTTCCTCAATTTTTTCTTGCACACATTTAATTATATTTTCTTGAATTTCTTGAATTATATTAACTATTTCTTCTTTTACTTCTTGTACTTTTTCTTCAATAATGTTCTCAAAAGGATTTCTGGATAAAGCGTTGACTTTGGTTTCACTTGCTTTGTTAAAATTAGTTACTGGTTCATTTTTGTTAATTACTTCTTGCGATAAATTTTGTCCTGAAGCCTCTATTTTTAGTATAATTGGTTGGGAGAAGTCTAGTATTTTTAAAGGTTGCTCCTCACGAAGTTTGTTTACGAAAGCCGTTCGCTGTTCATCAGTCCAAAAAAAAGGGTACATCCTTTTTTATAGGTTCATTTAAATGGTTTGCGATGTTTAAAAATGTGCGGTTATTGTTATCATCCCATATCTTATCTTTACAATTAGTGGAAATATGTCCTAATTTTTTGCAATAATTACAAGTTATTTGAGTTCTATCGGTGAAGCTTGTTGTAGTGTTAGTTCGTGGTTCTTGACAAAAATGTTGTTGGTTTTGGAAAAAATTTTGATGTTGATTTTGACTTTCATCTTGAAATGGAGTGTAGAATTGATTTTGTGGTACCTTTCTAAATTTATTTTGTCTTCGATTTTGTTGTGGATTTCTATAATAATTTTTATTTTAAAATTTAAACGTTGAAATTTGATTGTTGAATCGATTTTGATTTTGATTTGAAAAATTTTGTCGTGGGCCTAAAAAAAGAGTTTTCTTGTCTTGATATTTTATTAAGTTGAAAACAGTTTGTTGCAAAATGACCTTTTTTTCACAGACTAAACAATTTATTACATTATCTTGAACAATATTAATTTTTGTTGTTTTAGCAAAACCTTTATTAGTATTATGCTCATTTTTACGTAGTTCACGGTATGATGATAATCTTCTTTCAATTTCTATTGCTTTATTAACTATTGCTTGAAAAGTATCAGCTGTCCCAATTCGTATTTCAATTTCTGGTGTAAGTCCTCGCGAAAAACAATCTATAGTTGCTTTATCTAAACTTGTTTTAAATTTTTCGTCTACTCTATTTCCATTATTAATAATATGTGCGTCTAATATTCTTTCTGAAGAACATATACATTGCTCCTAACTCTCCTTGTAATTGACATACAGATTTTACTGGCGCGTAAATTTGTTTTAATCTGTCTGTTATTTGTTTTATTGTATTAGAGTCATTCCATTATATTTCGACTAAAGTCGTTGCCGACTAATTTTAAAAAATTGTAATATTTTGCAGGAATGATTTTAAAGATATTAGGATCACCGAACAAAAAGAATTTTTTAAATATTTTTTATATTTATTGTAAAATAAGCATCTAAAGTATATGAAGTCGTAAAAACTGACACTTTTTCATCTAATAGAAAATATTAAAGAAAACACATAATTTACTATAAAAACGTAAAAAAATTATTAGAATTTATTAAGAATGAATTATTTTATTATTATAAATTGATAGAAACAATTATTAATAAGAAATATTAAATAAAAAATAATTTTAAAGTTTACATGGAAAATAACCTATTTTTGCAAATTTCATTCACTAAATATAAGAAAGAGAAATCATTAAATTGGATAAAACCTTATGAAATATAAAGTACCTGTGATTAACTTTTAGTTTTTCTTATCACTTTCTTCCTGTTTTCTTCACAAATATTAAAAAATAAGCAATTAAAATTGGCACTTTGCTTATTTTCACGATTTTCAAATGTAAATAACTTTTGCCTAGAAAAATGAAAAATTACGAAAATTGGGCAATATTTAATTCATCACTAGATACACTCACTGGAAAAAGATTTTCTTTGGTCCCGAAGCTATTTCTCGAATTAATTAACTTTAAACTTTTGACTATTTTTATCAGGTTAATACATGTGATTTCTTTAAAACTGAAGTTGGTTCAAAACGATTAAACAAGAAGAGCTAACTTCGTCCTTTAAAAAACACATGTATTAACCTGATAAAAATAGTCAAAAGTTTAAAGTTAATTAATTCGAGAAATAGCTTCGGGACCAAAGAAAATCTTTTTCCAGTGAGTGTATCTAGTGATGAATTAAATATTGCCCAATTTTCGTAATTTTTCATTTTTCTAGGCAAAAGTTATTTACATTTGAAAATCGTGAAAATAAGCAAAGTGCCAATTTTAATTGCTTATTTTTTAATATTTGTGAAGAAAACAGGAAGAAAGTGATAAGAAAAACTAAAAGTTAATCACAGGTACTTTATATTTCATAAGGTTTTATCCAATTTAATGATTTCTCTTTCTTATATTTAGTGAATGAAATTTGCAAAAATAGGTTATTTTCCATGTAAACTTTAAAATTATTTTTTATTTAATATTTCTTATTAATAATTGTTTCTATCAATTTATAATAATAAAATAATTCATTCTTAATAAATTCTAATAATTTTTTTACGTTTTTATAGTAAATTATGTGTTTTCTTTAATATTTTCTATTAGATGAAAAAGTGTCAGTTTTTACGACTTCATATACTTTAGATGCTTATTTTACAATAAATATAAAAAATATTTAAAAAATTCTTTTTGTTCGGTGATCCTAATATCTTTAAAATCATTCCTGCAAAATATTACAATTTTTTAAAATTAGTCGGCAACGACTTTAGTCGAAATATAATGGAATGACTCATTAAAATTATTTTCTATTATAATTCTTCTTGCTTCACCCGAAATTCGACTTCTAATTAATTTAACTAAATTTGTTTCAACTTGTGCAACTTCAGGAAGCATAGACTTTGCTTCTAAACAACTTTCAATAAAAATTGACAATGGTAAATTTTTTCCGTCAAATATAGGTATTGTTTCTAAAGCATCGCGTAATGAGACTTTTTGATTATTTGGTAGGGCCATGTTTTCTTCAAAATTGTTATTATTTTCAGTACTGTTAAGGGAATTATTGTCAGAATTGTCGTTTGTTTGAATTTCGTCAGTCAAAGAATTATTTAAGCTTTTATTTGGATTTTGTTCAGTTAATGTTTTTTCTGCAATGGTATCTTCACTATCGCTTTTGTCACTGTCAGAAGAGTTATTGTCGCTGCTAAAAAGTCGAGATTGAAAGCCTGAGTCAAATTCTTTTTGTATTTCTTCGTGATCAGGGTTTTCTTTCGATTATCTGGGCGTACTTGTATGCTGTTTTGTTTTGAAATTAGGAATTCCTGAATTTAATTCTAAATCTGGATTATTTTTTATATGAGAACGAGTTAAATGTGAATAATCGCTAGTATTTTTATTCGAAGAAGACATTAAAAAATGTCATAATATTAATTTGATAATCTTGTTTTGAAAAAGAAGTTTATATTGGAAATTTGAATATTTTCTGAGAAATGACTATTAGTAATGTATATAGGGTTAATGAATATTAAAAAATAAAGTGTGACAAATTTGTGTGAGTAGGGGAGGGTGGTCCCATACCGACCCCCTAAAGTGCAAAGGCTAAAAATGTGCCAAAAATGTGTTTCTTCGTCTTCGTCAAAATTTTTTTGAGTAAAGGAACTATTTTTCTATGTTTTCTGACGGTTGCCGAGGTTTCTGATTGTCATTAATTAAAGATCTAAAGAAAAAGCGAAAATTTGCGTTTTTAACTTTCTCAAAATGGGTGGTCCGAAACCGACCCCCCTATTTTTTTTAGAAATCGCAAGATTAATCAAGGTAATAAACAATTTGCAGTAAAATGTTAAATTATTTTTACTCTATTTAAATACATTTTAGGGACTTTTCTTGAAACATAGTCCAACTTAAATTAATATTAACAATAAAACAACAATTTGCAGTAAAATGTTAAATTATTTTGACTCTATTTAAAAACATTTTAGGGACTTTTCTTGAAACTTAGTTCAACTTAAATTAATATCAATAATAAAGTTTTTTAAACCGTTTTTGTGGAACGAGTATTTCTTTGAAGACCACTCGTTGACGGCTGTGGTTCAAATTGTTGTCTTGTTTTTTCAAGTTTTTGTTTTTTGAATTGCGGTTTTCTTTTATTATTTTCGTTTTTTTCTCTTTCTTCTTTTTTTTGTCGCTTTTTCTCTTCTCGTTGCTTTTTTTTCTTCTTTTTCTTTCTGCATTTCTTCTTGTCTTTCCTTTCGCTTTTGCCGTTTGTCTACTTTGGCCTTTTCTGACGCACTTCGTGCATTGTCGTGTTCAATAATTTGGTCTATTTCAGCGTCAGCTGTCAAAACCGCTGTTCTACCAGGCTTACGACCTCTTTTTTTCGTACTCCTGGGCGGAGCTTTTGGAAAAGGCAAAAGCTTCTTGAGAGTTGAATCCAGGGTAGATGTTATGTTTTCTTTTCTCTGATTGTCTCCCTCCTCTGTTTTTTCTACTTCTTTCTCCTCTAATTCTCCCTCTTCTTCTTCTACTTCTTTCTCCTCTAATTCTCCCTCTTCTTCTTTTTCAACAACATCAATTTCATTTCCATTTGGATTTTCTCGATCAGTCGTAGTGCTTGGCATAAAATCGACTGACTGGAAAATGTCCGAGTCTATTGGCCATATTCCCGTCGCTCGAAATCCAGATTTTATGTTCACTTCATTGACAGCAAGCTCTAACGCTCGTGAGACCATTGCTGGAATGTCATATATTTGCACAACGCGCCCTGGATTCATTCGCATGAATGTTTCAAACTCCTTATCAAGTGCAGTTTTAAATGGACCAAATACACTAACGTCAAGTGGCTGTAACCGATGGGAGCAGTGAGGCGGGAACGATACAACATGAATTCCATTTTCTCGACAAAATTGCAATGCTGTTAAAGAACGATGTGATTCGTTGTTGTCTAAGAGAAGAAGCACAGGGTGATTACGATCACAGCGAGTGAATTGCTGGAAACTTTTCAAAAATTCGATGAAAAGGTTTGCATTTGTCCACCCAGAAGGACTTGCTCCTCCTTTTGCGTCGGTTGGTCCACTATTCAAAAAATGTGCTTGAAAACGTGCGCGTGGAAAGACAAAAAAGGAAGGTGTGCGAATTCCAGTTGCCGATACAGCTTGAATGAATGTCACTAACTTTCCGCGTTCGCCTGAAGTTATTTGTCCAATTTGTTTCCGACCGCAACGTGAAATTACACGAACTGTCTTATGAACTGTGGACACTCCCGTTTCATCGACATTCCAAATATCATTTGGTCCAACTTTGATCGCATCTATTACTGAGAAATAATTCGCAAAAAAATGAGCAACATTTGTTGGATTGAATGCATATTTTGAGTAATTGTAAAAATTATCTACAAATCTGAATGTTATAATAAATTGTTATTAAATGTAATATTTTGAATATGATTTTCTCGAATCCCCCCTCCTCCGTCTTTTGCTAGTCGACCGGCATCGAAATTAATATTAACGTTGAGATTTTTAATTCAAGGAATTTTAATAATTTTTCTTGTCTTTTATAGAATTTAGTTCTATTATTTTTGCTTTTGTTCTTGCTTTTAATTTTTTTTTGGGTATTTAGTACCTATTATTTGTTCACTTTGGATATTTAGTATCCGCCTTTTTGAAACTGTCCCAAGAAAGGACTGGCGCTCAACATTTTTGTTTATTAAAAATTCCTTTTATTTATTATTTTATCAACATATTATTATTAATTTCAAAATGTATTGTTCGGACCAGAAATCTTTGGCTTATCGTAAGTAATTATTTCTGTTGTTTGTTTATTTATTTCAAAGTTTATAATTCTGTTTATAAAATTTCATTTGTTTATAAATATTCCCGTGTTTAGCAAATTATACCTATTTGTTTACGATATTTATTATTGTTGAAAAAGGTCTGGTTACAATTATTATAATATTATTATATTATTATTATATTATTATAAATATTATTATGCGCTCTAGAAACATGTTGTTAAAGGTTTAAAACATGAATTAACATAATATTATAATGTTTCTACTCGATTTTAAGAAATTATGCAATCGCATAATCTACCTTTCTCTACTCATAGTCAAATGTTGTTTCATTGCAAACTTTGACTCTCTAATTTACCATTTATGATTATTATTATGTATATTAGTATTATGACTCTGTCCATTGTTAAAAAACAATCTTTCCATTAATCACCGGGGGGGAGCCGCGGGAGTGGGAGGAGGAACGATAATTAGTTCCTCCTCCCCCTCCCGCGAATCGTCCTCAGCGATTACTCCAGGTTAACCTCTTCTTCCGTCCACATCTTTTGTCTTCATTACCGAGGTAATGAAGAACTCGATGTGGCGCCAAGAGTCCGCGCTTTGGATCATAATTGAGACCATGTCATCAGCGGTGATTTGAGTTTTCACTGCGTCAAACATGGCCCGTCTTAGCTCACTCCATTGCCCGCAGGAGAAGAGAGTGTGTTCCGCGTCGTCTATTTCAGCGCCGCAATACACACATTTCGCCTCTTCTCTGATCTTAAATCTATGAAGGTACTGACCGAAGCAGCCGTGACCAGTCATCGCCTGCGTAAGGTAATAGCCAACCTCGCCGTGCTTTCTTTCTAACCAGGTGGCGAGGTGGGGAATCAGGCGGTATGTCCACCTTCCTTTGGATTCCCCATCCCATCTTGCCTGCCAACTATCGACTAGTCTGATTCTTGCCGATTTGCGGATAGCCATCTTTAGGCTACCGCCGCTCTGTTGTTCCTGCGAGACAACTCGTGCTTTATTGAGCTGAAAGACTTCCTGTCTTTCTTTTGCCAACAAATCTGTTGGCGGTGTACTCACAAGAACTAGAGCAGCGCAATCAGACACCGTCCTGTAGGCTGAGATTACTCTCCGTGCGCTCCCTGTCTGCACAGAGAGCAATCTGTCCAAGATGGCGTGGGTCTTAAGGGCATCAGCCCATACAGGGGCAGCATAAAGCTGCTTTGCTAGACCCACGGTCGCCACCAAACGCCGCTTCTTTTCCCTGGGACCACCGATGTTGGGCATTAACCTAGATAGGTTACCCATACATTCGGCGGCCTTGAGTGCTGTGATGTTCACGTGAGGACCGAAGGTTAACCTTCGGTCCAACGTCACTCCCAGGTACTTAAGTTGATTTCCCCATGAGACTTCAGTTCCTCCTATTTTCACCTTCGGGGCTTTAAAAACTCGCCGGACCGTAACAAGCAGAGCCTCGGTCTTCTCTAAGGCCATTTGCAGGCTATGACGAAACAACCAATGCTCTACTCGTCGCAGACCTTCATCGAGTTTTATGAAAGAGGAATCGAGGAATTTGGTTTCCTGCGCTCTACACACCAGAAGTACATCATCCGCAAAGGCTTTCAGGATCGTGTCTTCGGGCAGCTCCATTCTCAGGAGATCGTCGTACATGACGTTCCATATGAATGGACCCACCTTAGACCCCTGTGGTGCCCCGCAGGTCATCTCTTCCTTGAGATGGAACACATTGCCTTCGTACACGACCCATCTGTCACTGAGATAGTTGTCTATCATTCGCAACAGATAAGTCGGCACTCCTTTGCGTCTCATCGACTCAATGCAGATGTACCATCTCGCGGAATTGAACGCATTCCGGATGTCGATGGAAACAAGAGCACAGAAACCCTTCCTCTTCCCCTGATTGACTTCCTTTGCCAGTTTCACAACAGAGAGTATTGCATCAACTGTTGACCGGCCTTTCCGGAAGCCAAACTGGTTTTCTGATAGGCTATTTTCGCCTACCAGGATTCTCTGAAGTGTTTCTAGAACCATCCCCTCCAGAAGTTTGCCCATCGTGTCCAATAAACAAATTGGTCTGAACGATGAGACTTTATCCAGAGGTTTATCGCCTTTCCTAAGGAGGACCAACTTTTGCACTTTCCAGTCACTGAGGAACTCTCCGGCTTTTAAACACACATTAAAGACGTTGAGAAGCAACTCTGGGTATACCGCGACGACCTCTTTTAGGATCTCGCTTGGTATTCCATTCCTGCCTGGCGCCTTGCCATTTTTCAACGCCCTTGCCGCCTTTTTTAGTTCTTTAAGCGTGAAGAGCTCCTCCATCTGTACTACGCAAGTATAGTCTTCCCTGGGGCTCGGTTCCACATGGAGAAACAGCGCTCTTATGATTTTTTGGACCCAAATCGGATTGCCTAGACCAGAGGTTTTTTGTCTTGAAACTAATTTCTTAGTAACAATTTTAAACGCCAAACCCCATGGATCATTCTCGGTCTTCCCGATTAGGTCCTTCCAGCACTTTCGTTGGCTACTCCTTATAGCCCGCTTGAAGATTCGCCTGGCTTTATGCCAATCTTCTTGCAGCGTGAGGTCTCCCTTCAAGTGGGTATATTTCCTCCTCGCTGCATTGCATTCTCTCCTTAAGCGGGCTAATTCATCGCTCCACCAGTACAGAGCACCCTTCCTAGCTTTTGTTTGGCGCTGGCGAGGCATAGAGCAGTTGCAAGCATCCGCTATAATCTGCCTCGTCTCTAAAAAAAACTCAATGTACTGGTGGTCGCTCATGGTCACTTGATCCAGCACCTTCCAGTTCTTTATTCTGCGGGCCAGGCGAGGAGATGCAAATGTCAGGTCAAGAATTGACCCTGACGCTCCTCGCCTAAAAGTGAGCTGTTTACCCCGGTTCATCACCACCAGTTCATTCGCCGAGACCATATCGGTGACCAAGATTCCTCTCCTGTCATAGCGGGTCTCCCCCCATTCCGGCGACTTACTATTGAAATCTCCCGCAATGAGGACATCCCCGTCGAAAGCTTTTACGCTTCCCTCAAGAGAGCGAATCTCGGTGTCGAACTTCTTAAGGGGATCGTTTGGGGAGAAGTAGCAGCTGTAAATACGAACACCCGCCACCTCCACCCAAACGAAGCCCTTATCCGTCTCGAGGAAATCGCTGACAGCGATGTCCGAGTTGCAAACTTGTATCCCGGACCTCCCCGATGCGTCCTGAAACCAGACAGAGAATTGTGGCTTTCTATACTGCTCACTGAAGATCAGTATATCGGCCTTCCTCTGCCTGGCAGTCTGCATCAGGAGGTCCTGCGCGACTCTTCCTCTTCCGAGGTTAACCTGTAGGACCCCGAACTTTGGCTTTTAAACCAGACAGGATTCCCCAATAAACTGGGCAAGCCCTGCTTCCCGGAAGGTGGCTTATCTCCTTGGACCCCTTGTCGGAGCAAGCCATGCAACGAGCTAGGCTCTTGCAGGACCTGCTCTTGCGATCCAGGCCACCACACTTCCAACAAGCGTTCCTTCGATCTGGGCCACCGCAGCCCCGTGCCAAGTGGCCGTAGCAATGGCATCTAAAGCACCTATCTACTTCCACTCTAGTCCGGATTCTGCAGTTAACCCTGCCGATCTTAACGCGACCGGTCTTCAGAAGCGACTCCGCATCCGCATCTGGCAGACGCAGAATCGACATCTGCGTGCCGCCGTACCGAGCAACTAGCTGGCAAGGAACTTCCAAATCAGGCTTGCCCAGACAACTCCGTACTGCCTTCTGTACTCTTTCTACGACTACGGTCTCGTCGAGGTCAACGATTTCTACCGACCTCGTCGAGACCACAGTCGTGACTTCCGCCTGACCCTCGAGGACAGTAGTCAGCTCACTGCTGAACCGCGTAAGATCCTGACCCTTCCTAAGAACCAGAAGAACTTCATTCTTTCTGGATCTACGGACTGACAGGATCTCAACTTTGTTTTTAACAGGGCTGACCCCTGAGAACATTTTATCCATGATCTTGTCATACTCTTGACCTTCCCTTACGTAAATTCTTATTGCGTCTGTCTCCCTTCTTTTCTTTTTTCTTTCCCTGGACTTTTTGGGTCCCCCCACTGGGTCATCCCCAATTTTTTTTCTTTTTCTTCTTCTCCTTCTTCCCTTCGACCTCAACCCAAGTGTCATTTTCATCTTCGACGGTTGTCCGGGTCTCACCAACAGAGGTCTCTTCAGAAATCTGCCGAGGAGACTCGGACCCTTTTCCCTTCTTCGGCTGCCTATTAGGGGGTGTCGATGAGGCTCCCCTCTTCTTTCTACCTGAAGAGGAAGTCTCATTAGCGTTTTCATTTGTTTTTTTTTAATGTTCTTCTCGCCTGAAGGAGAGGAGGAACAACTTCTAATTTTTTTAAAAATTCTCCTCCCTCTTCTCTTAAATCTTTAGCAATGCCGACGAGGCTTTCACCATAATGGAATGCCTCCACAGCACAATCTTTGACGGGTTTGGGGTTGTTTTTTAAAATACCCTCCTTAACTACTTTGAGGGCTTTGACAATTCCCACCGTAACTTGGTGTTGCCTCTCCATAAGTTGATGCATCTTCTTAAATCCCTCGACCAGCAGGGATGCATTAACTTGCCTTGTAATGGAAGCAAAGGTTTCTATAACCTCCGTCTCCATTCCATCTGCGCCGTTACAGTCTAAAAGACCAGTGTGGTGTTGGCCCCCTCCAAAATCCGTGGGCCTTTCGTCGACCACCAGGGCTTTCACCTGATCGGAATCGACGGCAGGATTATCCTCTTTCGAGGTACCTGCTTGGAGGATATCGTTGTTGACATCACACATTTCCATAATAAAAAAAAAGTTTTCAAAGTTCGGTATGGGTGTGAAGGTTAGTAGTGTAAGTGTATATGTGTACTGTTATGTAAATGAATGTACCCATATCTGTGTAAGAAAAAAAAGAGTGTATTTATGTATATGTTGTTTGTAGAGCCCCGGAGACCGGGATCAGCCGGAGATCCCCTTACGCACTTATCAACCATGTGAATGACGCATTTATAGCGCATCCCACACTCATACTCAAGAAGAAGCCTCCCCAGAGGGTTCCCCATTCGTTTCACAGGCATGAAAGGCGTCGTTTATAGACTGAAACCTTTCAGATTCATACATCAGTTCCTGCTATCCCGCGGGCTGAATCCCCCCAATCTGCGTCGCGAGTACATGACTTAACATGGTCCGACGTGCCGGCAGGGATGGCGAGCGTGGATAGCAGGGGTTGCCCATTTGTGGAAGATGCCGTTCATAGGCTATGTCTTCCTCATTTACAAAAAACAAAACAATTATTTCATACTGAACCCCCTGGTTCAGATTCTTCTTGCCCATACAGAGGGATATTACGTTTATAGAAATACCCTCCGCTTACGCCAACATGTCCTAACATTCAGATCTCCAACTGGTCCCCATCTCAAGGCATCTCCAAACTTCCCTCCTCCTCCTCCACACCCTTCCCCCACACACGCGCATTTACATAAAAAAAATATACAAATGAACGAAGATAAGTGAAGAGGATGGAGTCCCGGGCTTGGGACCGGTCCATAGCGGAGTTATTTTATTCTTGTTCAATTTTTTAATTAGTATCTAAATTCTTTAATTTTTTCTAATTTCAAGTTAAAAATGTGAAAATTTGAAAAAATGTTATAAATTTTTATTATTATTAATGTTAATTCATTTATTATTATTTTTTTTATTTTATTCTTTTAATTTTTAATTACTATTTAAATTATTTAATTCTGTTTAATTTTTTAAGTTAAAAATGTGAAAATTGGAAATAATGTTATAAATTTTTATTATTATTAATGTTTATTAATTTATTATTATTTTTTTTTATTTTATTCTTTTAATTTTTAATTACTATTTAAATTATTTAATTCTGTTTAATTTTTTAAGTTAAAAATGTGAAAATTGGAAAAAATATTATAATTTTTTATTATTATTAATGTTTATTAATTTATTATTATTATTTTTTATTTTATTCTTTTAATTTTTAATTACTATTTAAATTATTTAATTCTGTTTAATTTTTTAAGTTAAAAATGTGAAAATTGGAAAAAATGTTATAAATTTTTATTATTATTAATGTTAATCAATTTATTATTATTTTTTTATTTTATTCTTTTAATTTTATATTACTATTTAAGTTATTTAATTCTGTTTAATTTTTTAAGTTAAAAATGTGAAAATTTGAAAAATGTTATGAATTTTATTATTATTAGGGGAGAGTGGTCCTAAGTTGGCCGCCTAAGCAAATTGGTCGAAAATATTAACAAAATGAAATTTAATCACTTCGGCAAGTATATATTAGTGTTCAGAGATCGTTTTGCTATAATTTTGTGGTATTTAGAACGTTTTAGAATGGCTTTTGTAGTCTTAATACAATAAATAGTAAAAAGCTGCATTTTTGACATTTCAGAAATAGCGGTCCTAAGTTGGCCACCCCCTGGTCCTAAGTTGGCCACCACTTTTTTTCGCTTGTGTATAAGGAAGAAATGCATATTCTTTTCAATTACGCAGAAATTTTACAAATTTGATACATTTAGGAGAATAAAAACGCATTATTTATCTATTTTTGATCAGAAAATGAAGCATTATTTTATTTCATTTATTTGCAGTGGTGGATGGCTGTGGAGACAGGCGTTTTTGTACTATGTCTTTTCTAATGTTTTTTAAACCATTTTTTTTGTTTTTTGTCTTTGTTTAATTCTTACGTTACACTTTTAAGGTCTTTCTCGTGATGAAAAACACAAAAAAGAAGCAAAACATAAATAAAAACAAACAAAAACAATAGGTGGCCAACTTAGGACCACTGTAGATTTTTACAAGTTTCAAATTATTACGCTAATAAAAAAAATTTAATTAAAAAATCAACAGAACCTCTTATTACAACATTAAATAAAGGAACTAGCGCACACACTCATTTAGAAATTTTTAATTATTTATCTCTTGTAGCTGCTCTCGAAAAAACAAGAAAAATCAAATTTTTTTGGTCGAAAACAATATTATTGTCCTCACAATGCGTAGAAGAATCTTAGATTATAATTAGGTCCATAAATTATATCATGGTTTATCAATATACCATACCACAAAATTATAGATTCGTCCAGTAAACCATCTCTGAGAAATGCAGGGTGGCCAACTTAGGCCCACGGCCAACTTAGGACCACTCTCCCCTAATGTTTATTAATCTATTTTTATTTTTTTTTTAATCAAAAATGTAAAATTGTTATAAATATTATTTATTTATTATTTATTAATATTTTTTATTATTATTATTATATGAATTATTAAATTATTTCGCAAAGATGTTAAATTTGTAAAATTTGCAAAAATTATTATTAATTTATGTTTATTTAATTTTATATGTATTATTTGTTTAAAAATGTAAAAATATTATAAATTGTTATTATTATTATTCTTGTTTATTCACTTAAAATTCCTTCTTGTGTTTACCAATTTATGACAAAAAATTATTTGGGTGATTATTTAAACAAAACTATTCCCGTATTTATCAATTTATGACGGTTAATTAATCCAAAATAATTAAAAAGTGCTCTTTAATTTTCAATTCACGACGGCTAATGCATCAAAAATAATTAAGATATTTATTCAAACTAAATGATTCTTGAATTTACCAGTTAACGACGGCCGATGCACCAAAAATAATTATTAAATATTTATTCAAACTAAACTACTCTTGCAATTACCAATTCACGACGGCTTATTTACCAAAAATAATTACTATATTTATTCAAACTAAACTATTCCTGCATTTACCAATTCACGACGGCCGATGCACCAAAAATAATTACGATATGTTACGATCCTAATTATTATAATTTTCCTAATGTTTCCCGATTTTATTTTAAAATTAATTAAAATAGGGACGGGGTAGTGAATAACAAGAAATTACTTTAGTTGAACAAATATATGTGTATTTTATGAAATAAGATAAAATTGATGAAAATAAGAGATGGACATAGGCTTTCTAATGTGAGTCTTAGAGTGGTTTGATTGTTTACCTTGGGACAAAGGGTGATGCTAGTCGCTCAGGTATAATGGCACTAGTCCGTTAATAGTTGACTAAGTGGATGCAGTATTGTGTCTCGAGAAACAGGAACACTCTTTTCAAATGGCAAATTTGACTTCCAGATTGACTTTCCAAAATGCACTTTTGAAATATACGTAGAGTAAAGGACAACTACTGAAACTGGGTTTAGAGCACTGCGTCGTGAAGAACCACTTGTTATAGATAAAATTTTAAGACTGACTTGTGCATAGCACCACTTCTCAATTTGAGACTTATAATATTGACGACTACATTTTCTTGACTGCTTTTCTGGACTGCTTTCTTAGACTGAGCTGCTGTTGATGGTCTGGCTCTTCTTATACCCAAATTTCCCTGTGTATTTGAAGAAACTGTACGTTTTGCCATGTATTTGAAGAATCGTTCGCTTTGCCATGCATTTGGAGAATCGTTCGCTTTTCCATGCATTTGGAGAAACCCTTTATTGCAGGAACACTTGTGGTGACTCACCATTAGATCGCACGTGTCCATTGCTTATTACTCATGTTATTTTATAATTTTGTTATTTCCATTAATTGTTTATAATTTGTTGTTACAGTTGATTGTTTATTACAATTCATTATTTATAATTTGTTGTATTATTTGTTGATTATAATTGTTTACAATTAAAGTCGGTATTAATTCCTAGTTATTATAATTCTATTATTACTGTTAATATTTATTATTACAATTTTTATGTTTATTATTGTTTATTATTATTTGTTAAAAGTTGTTGTTTAAAATTGTTATAACTATCTGTTTATTATAATTTGTTATTATTTCTAATGTTTATTCTTACAATTTATTGTGGTTTATTATTGTTATTTGTTATAATTTATTGTCGTTTATTATTTGTTATATTTATTTATTATAATAATATGTTAAATAATTATGATTACTATTATTACTATTATTATTAATTATTATGATTGTTATTATTAATTATTGTAATTATTATTATTAATTATTATGATTATTATTATTAATTATTATAATTATTATTTATTATTATTTTACATATTATTATTAACATTATTGAAAATAGGTTACGGTGACGTAACAGTAGACACAAAATGTTGTTCCCATGATAACTTTTGAAAAACTTATCGGATCGTTTTTAAATTTAACTCTCTTAAAATTAGTGTAAAAATGAAGGCTTTGATGGATCTCTTAGTAATTTTAGACCAAGAACATCAACATCCGATAAAATTTGTAGGTTCTAGACCATTTTCAATAGTAAATTGTAAAAAAATACCACAAATTTTACTTATTACACTATATCTTTGGCAAATTTTTTTGGCCTATTTTCAGACTTATATCCTCTTTTAGGGGAAATTCCAAGCTTTCATTTGAGATTATTGAAAAGAAAATAAAAACTGTCGAACTTGCAAAAAACTATTTATTTAAAAACTTTTAATATTTCAAAAGTACACAAAAAAACTTTTCTAAACCACTACTTACTTTTTTTAATCGAATAATTTAAGTAGAAACTACAAATGTTCAAAAAACGCATGTTCGAGTTGAAGCTGAAATTTAATCCCCTCACCCTTTTGATAGGGGTGGGGGGTTGAACCTGTAAATTGGTGTAGTAACTAATACCTTCTAGTTCAGGAATAATGCCTCATATGTAAAATGATTAAAAGTAATAAAATAAATATCGTAAAACCTAACCTTTTAAGTTGGTTTTTTTGTGATCGGGGGGCTGCCCCTGGACCCTCTCGCGCAACCCAAAGCTTCTGCGTTTCGGATAGTATATCGGTTAAATTGTCAGAATTTCTCGGATTTTGCATGTATTTATAAAGAAAAATAGCGTTCGATACTCGAGGACGCGAGAGCGAATTGCTAATTGCTCGTGGAACGCTCTCTTGGCCACTTGTATTGAAATATACTATTTTCATTTTACAGAAATATACAATTTTTTCAAAAGTCAATGAAATTCTCAAGGCAGGTGCTAGAAATTTTCATTGACTGCTTTTGAAACTCTCATGCAAAATTACTAGACTGTTTTTAGTAAAATTTTGTGTCGTATCCAAAAGTTACTGAGTTAATGAAAATTTCACGTACTTTTTTTCCGTGTAAAATATTCATATTTCTAAAGTTTATCCTGAAATATTCCTTACATTTTACAAAACTCAGTTTCGTAATAAGCTGTATCCGCTACTCCGTAACAGTTTTGTAAGATCTGCTAAATTTATTTTTTCTGTGTGGAAATAAATTAACATAAATACTAATAGACAATAACAATAATAAACAATTATAAAACTATTTACATACAATAAACTCAGAACGCATTATATAGACGCGACAGACAAATTAAAACGTCCATTTTTAAATGGATGACGTGAAAATGACTTGCGCGCAACATGTATCCATTTTGAATTGAATATGAATCTCCGAATCATAGTAATATGGAAGAGGCAACCATATGTGATAATCTATATCTGTATTGGTAAGCACAAATATAAATGTGGTTGGCACATCCATACCACATGCGACAATATATTATGCATCCATAGTATTTGGAAACTGCTTTCATGCTAAGAGTTGTCCTTTCCATTTCATTGGATAATGCAACAATGTTCATATGGATGCCACAACTAGTACATTTCTTTCCGTGCAACATAAATTTTCTTAATGGTAAACAATCTTTTAAAATTTTATTTGTTTCCAAAAAGAAAATATATTGGTAATCAGCGCCCTCATAAACCACCTAGAAAAAATTTTCAAAGGGATCCGAATGATTTTTAAACTTAATTTTTCTGTTCCAGTCAGTAAAGCTTTTGGTTAACCAATTATGTACTTCTGTACAACCTACTGATGCGGACTTGGTTAAACCTACCTCTGAATACTTGACATCTTTAATGAAACAAGGTGTTACATTTCAAGATCAAACATTGCTGATGTGCAAACGATGGCTTTTAGAGACTCTGGAATTTTCAGAAGCAGATTCGCAAATCGCTGTTCTGATTGCTTTACAAACTTTCTTTTCAACTTGTGCATACAGTCTCTATTTTCAGGTTAGTATTCTATATGGTAAAAATGATTACATATGTGTTTTAAATTAGTTAATGATGTTGATATGTCCAGCCTTATATTTACATGGAGAAAATTTTATCTGTAGCGATTACGAAACTTTTCTGTACTGATAGGATGAAACAACCACTTTAGATCACTTTTGTTACAGCTGCAGAGAAGTTCTACTATTTTTCAAAATAGATCTGCTTAAATTACAAAAGTCATCTATAATATGTCACATACTATACTGTACTTTGCTTCCAAATTTTTGTTTTGTCCTCAGTGGGGTTCGAATAAAAAACGATTACACAACTGACATGTAGCATTGTTAAATTTAGTGTGCATACGTGAACGCCTGACATGAAATTGTGTGTAGTGACTATAGACTTATTTGACAAATAAATAAAATTTGGGCTTAAATAAGTAGGGGAGAGTCTCCAGTTGTGGGACACCTCCAGTTGTGAGACAGTCAATTTTTTTAACATGCAATATTAAAAAGCCGATTGGTTTATAAAAAAACATTTCTTTTTATATGAGCCAACTTTTTCGTGTACGCCGAAGCAGTTATATAAACTGTTTTTGTAAAATACCAACACTTTGTGTGATAATCGACTAAAAAGCGTTTTTTCAATAAATGCAAAGTACTTTTTTTCCAAGTTAATTAATTGGAAAAGGTAAATGTAATGCATTTTCACTGTAAAAAAAGAGCGTCTTGGTTTAAGACGTTTACGTGGTCACATTTTAGACGTTTATAAGCGTCTTATTTGCCTTCTAAAATGCATGTATTTAGAGGTTATGTTTTTCATTTAAGACGCTCAAATAAGACGCTTATTTACATAAGACGTTTATAAACGTCTAAACGTCTTATTTTTAGACGCCATTTTTTGCAGTGTTCTTTTAGTGTTTTCCTTATATTTTGTGATACAATATTGCATTGTTCCAATCTAAGGTTGAAAATAATTTAATTTTTCTTTTTCAAAATAGCGCCAATTTCTGGGTGTGAGACACAGCATATCACCAGTTGTGAGACGGTGTCAACACCCATCTGGACAGCATAAAAAATACGACTTTGCAGGCATACTATTTAAATGTTGTTTTGTTTTTTTCCTAGTATTTTTGGGCATGTTAAGTGGAAAAAAGTCAATTGATTCAGAAGAAATCAATTTTAATGCTCTTGTTGAAGCTATTAAATTGTGTTTATTTGATAGTCATATTTTGGCGAATAAATATTATTATTTAGTATATAATAATATATATTATTAATATATTTAATTATTTCTACTAAACATAACGTTTTATGTCAAACTTATTAAATTTTAGCAATTTTTAATAAGTGTCTCACAACTGGAGACATTTTTTTTTGTTGACAAAAGCGATGTGCTCGGAAAATGTATCGTAAAATTTTTTAAGTTCATCGAAACACTACACTTTCTTTTAATAAAAGTTGCGTATTTCTGTTACCTTTCGAAAGGTGTATTTTATTTACAATTTCGTTTACCCGTTTACAATTTACGGGTCAAAAATAAAACCCGTCTCACAACTGGAAACTCTCCCCTACATTCAACACATAAACCACGCCTTCAGGTCGATTTCAGGTATGTGTGAAGCATATTTATCGCCCCAAAAGAAAGAAAATCTTCCATGACTTTGGTTTGCTTAAATTGTACAGCACTTAACACTGGCGCGCATACTAGAAATTTAACGACTCGTAAAGCTTACACTGATCACCTGTTGAACGACTCGCGAGAACTCACTGAATTCATTTTGAAATTCATGACAGAATATCCTAAATTATTAAATAATTGGAATTTAATTATTATTTACAAAAGCATATAAATAATTCAAATCAACATAAATTGTTCTGGGCTTTAAAAAAAAGAATTTTGCTTCAGTAGTGTTATGAACAAAAAGAAATAGATAAATGCACATTAAAAAAGTATGAAAATTCCTACAATAAGAGGAAAATAAGAAAAATTCAAGTATATAGTAAAGTCCCTAAAGCCCAGAAAATTTTCAGGATAATTGGACCTATAACAAAGGCTAATTGAAAAACCAGTAGCCTTTTCGCTTGTCTAATAATTATTTTTTACCACACAGGCATGAATGTTGCTATTTTTCATGCATGCGAGGCGGGTCAGAAATCGATATTTTCATACTGGTCGGATAGAGAGGGCCAGGTGAATACGAGTACTTCTAATAAAAGGCGGCTACGGACCGCAAATAAGGGGGAATTCGGGAGTCTGGGAAATTTGGAAAATATACAATGGGTTATGATATATAAAAACCCGAAAGGGTTGAAGAACAATATCGATACACTACTATGTAAAAAAATATATCTGTGAGGCTTTTCCTTTTATCGCAAAATTCCTACATTTGTGGTGAAAAAAATAGTGTGCGTCACGTGACAGATGTCTTTTTCATACGAGTGCGATTGTTGCGTCACGTGACAGATGTCTTTTTCATACGAGTGCGATTGTTGCCTTCGCCTTCGGCTCGGGCGACAAATTTCGCAATCGTATGAAATTTTTACTGGGATGTACTTTGAACCTATGTTTTTTGGACTCCCCACACTCTGTTTTTCTTTTTAAAAATATTCCAAAAGAATAAAAATAATTTTTTTCTAACTTTTTAGAGTTGGGCACAAAAAATTTTTTCATCATTTTTTAGAGGGCACTAAAACCTATTACACGGTACCCTGGAACCAATCTCAACCTTTAACATTCTCCCTTTCAAAGATTTCTGTTGCAACTAATTCGGGGAACCTCACTGAATATTTTCTGACAAGAAAAATCAAAATCCGTCGGGCGCTTTTTTTTAATTTCAATTTTTGTGTTTTTAGCGCCAAATTTAAAAAAGACTGGTTTTTATGATCATTTAAAGAAAAATTCAACTTCAACTGGTCAAATTTTGTTCAAGAAATTATACAAAAGCATAATTCTGGTAGAAAATTTTCCGTATAATCGGAATTTAAAAGTTGAGAAAATCTAGAGTCTGTTTACAACGTTCCTACTGATTTTAAATTTTCTGATTTAAATTTTCTTTTAGTTATTAAATATATAAATAGTGAAAATTCTGTTATTCGATTTTTATTACAACTTTTAATAATAAACAGTTTCACAATTTCCGAAATTAGTAGAGTGCCGAGTAGTAGAGTAGTAGTGCCGACAGAAGTGGGCCACACTTTGGTATTGATGCTTTAGAATATTCAGAAATTAACATTTTTAAACCCATTTTACGTTTATTTGAACAAAAAGGACTTACCTAACTTTAGGCAAACTCACATTTTAAAATTCTTAATTTTAACATATTGTTTAACATCGTTATGCAAAAAAAGAGAAATTTGCGATATCATGATTTTGTAGACAGAAGTGGGCCTCCTAAGTTTTCCATCTAAAATAAGAAAAAGGATCAAGCACTATGATTGTTTATGTTAAATGATTAATTTTTTCAATAAATAGTATTGTAAAATTAAGCACAAGAAGGGCGTTCAGAAATTTTATTAATTTTTATTTGACTCATAGCATAAAGTAATTTGCCGTAGTCAATGAGTTCATAGCCAGTTGGTTTAGCCTTTCTTGGTGACATGATTGCTAAAAATTCAAAATAATTCATAGAACCACTTCATTAGTTTATACAAAATCACTAAATGTCAAAACGGAACTTTAATGCACTTGCCCACTTCTGTCCACAAGATGAATTTGAGGAGAAACAACGTGACCATAATACCTCGCGACATTATGAAACAGTCTCTTTAAATTTTTTAAGGTTAGGTCTGAAACTATAATAAAGGCTACTTGCCCGATTGAATTCGATGAATATCTTATGTAAACAACGATAACTTTTACATTGAGAAAAAAGAAAAAGTAGATAATTTTTGGCACTAATTGCTGGAGAACACAATTGTACGTCGCACTCTTTAATAACCAACTGAAAGTTGACCTTCTGTTGATAACAAAAGAAAAAATTTTCGGTTGACAGATATGTCACTTGTAAAACCAAGAACGGCGGGTGGCCCACTTCTGTCAATGCTACTCTATTTAAATTATAGTTTTAATAATAATATCATCATTTAAAAATATCAAGATTAAACGATTACATGTGATTACTGTTGTAGTAACACACAGATGTTAGGAGTTGCTCTGCATAATTTTCTTTTCTCTCATTTAATAACTGAAAGAAAATTTAAATCAGAAAATTTAAAATCAGTAGAAACCTCGGTAGAAACGTTGTAAACAGACCCTAGATTTTCTTAACTTTTAAATTCAAAATTTTAATTACTGACAAAAAGATGTTCATTTTATAATATTTTGTTTTGCAAATTTGAAAACGTAACTGTTACTTATTGGTAAATTTTAATAAATTTTGAAATTGCACTTATTTTTATAAAATTTGACAGACAATTTGAAAAAAACGACGGTGAGATTTTTTTTATAATATTTACAGTTTTCCGGATTTTCTGGGATACCGCTGCTTTAATTTCAAAAACCAACGTCAGATTCCGATTATACGGAAAATTTTCTACCAGAATTATGGTTTTGTACAATTTCTGGAACAAAATTTGACCAGTTGAAGTTGAATTTTTTTTAAATGATCATTAAAACCAGTTTTTTTTAAATTTGGCGCTAAAACACAAAAATTGAAATTAAAAAAAGCGCCCGACGGAATTTGATTTTTCTTGTCAGAAAATATTCAGTGAGGTACCCCGAACAAGTTGCAACAGGAATCTTTGAAAGGGAGAATGTTGAGGGTTGAGATTGGTTCCAGGGTACCGTGTATTGTCATACATTTTTTCAGATTTTTTCTTGATGTGCGCCACGATATATATAGTGTAGCTATTTTCGCGAAAATTATTAGCTTTTCTATTTATATCACCTCTCTAAATTGGTGGAATTTTAAAAAATTAAGAAATAGAAATTCATATAGTGGTTATATAAATAGAAAAGCTAATAATTTTCGCCAAAATATTTACATTATACACTTTACTGCGAATTTAGTCTTTAAAGGCCAAAAACTGTAAAAACGTCTAATAATTTAAAAAAATTTAAATAAATAAAATAAATAAAATAATTTTAAAAAATTTCTTGTGCCCAACTCTAAAAAGTTAGAAAAAAAATTATTTTTAAGCTTTTAGAATTTTAAGGGGTATTGTAACTTTTTCAGCTCTAAAATCTGAAGATTTAAAAAAAATGTTTGCCCATAAGTTTTAAAATATAGTTTATCAAAAGTTTTTACATGTCATTGTGTATGTTAAGTAGTTTTAAAAAATGAATTTTAGATTGGAAAGAATATAGGTACCTTTCTTCTACAGAGAGCGCTTTGCCTATTGGTAAAAATTACTTTTTAATTACGGTTGTCATTGTAGCTCATCACAGAATCATCTAAAATAAAAAAATCAAATAGGATACGTCTGTCAATTGCTGCGCGTTTGTGAAATGTTTAATTATTTATCACTTAAGAAAATATTAATATTTAAAAAACATTGAAAAACTTATTTTGAATAATATTTGATACAATTGTCTAAAAAGATAGACATTTAAAATATAATTAGTTTAATTATTCAACTTTTAATTCTTCTTACCGCAAAAACTAAAACATTTATGTGAAATACATGGGCTTCAGTTGCTGCGGGCAAAATGACATCTAAATGCATGTTAAATTTTTAATTTAATATAAATATTTTTTCCTATGCAAAAGATATCTTGGCTGGAATGCCGCAGGAATTAGTGCACTTACCCCACAATTTCAAAATAGACGACTTATTACAGGTCCTAAACCTCGAATTACTCAAAAACCTAAAAAATTAAGAAAATAGCAAGCTTTTGAATCCAAAAATCTGAAAAAATACAATTTTTTTAACATAAATGATCCACACAAAATATAATTTTAAACATTAGTAGTAAATTAGAGGTTTGAAACGTGTATTAAGTCGTCCATTTTAAAATAATATTTGTTTTTTTTATTTTAGACGATTCTGCTATGAGCTTCAGTGATAACCAGTAATTTTTACCAGTGGCCAAAGCGCCCTCTGTAGAAGGAAGATACTTATATTCTTTTAAATTTGAAATTCTTTTTTTAAGACTTTTTAACATACACAATGACATGTAAAAACTTTTGATCAATTATGTATATTGAAAAACTTATGAGCAAAATTTTTTTTAAAAACTTCCGATTTTAATGCCTAAGAAAGTTACAAGACCTCTTAAACAAGAAAGAACCTCTAACAAGTAGCACACACGGGGTCACAGTGACCCTGTTTACTTTTCAAAACTCTACACGGAGAGAAAAACCAAGCTTTTATAGTATGAACAGTCATACTTATTTCGTAAAAGAATTTACATGCGCTATAGGCGTAAATTTTTGCTGTATTTGTATAAAATTTGTACGATATGAGCACGAACGTTCTACCTTTAAATGCATGGGACATCAGCATACTACGATTGCAAGAATTCATGCTTTTTCGGTATGAGTTTCATGCAACTGTAGTAGGAGGCCACGCCACTTAAGCAGGAACGTCCATACAAAATGAGCGTATAGGGCTTCATACTAAAAACGCTTGGGTTTCTAAACTACTGAACTGTTCAACGCGAAAGAAATATTTTATTATTCATTGAACCTTGTAGAATAAGAATATAGAGTTTATAGAAGTGTAATTAAATTATTTACATATTGAAATAAATTCGTAAAGTTAACTAAAAAAAATGAAATTTGAAAAAATATAACTTTTGTAATTTTTAATATTTTAGGCTAAAAATTGAGATTCATATTCTCGAAATGTGTTAGAATAAGGCGAAAAATATCACATTATTTTATTTTTAAAAAAGCAATTTATTTTGCACTTCAGCAAAGGTCACTTTTAAGACGATACTAATGTGTTTTTCGACACAACGTTTTAAAATATAAATATTTAATAACATATTTAAGACTATTTTGTGGTTTTCTTTGGATCCTCATGAAATTTAAGACTTAGTCTATGTCAACGCATTCGTAACGTGTGTAACTAATGTGTATAACCTTAGTTATGTGTATAACTAAGGTGGTTATTTCACATTGTAGGGGAGACTGGGGTAAACCCGCGCACAGGGTAAACCCGCTCACCAGCGATTTAACGCGATGAACTCAACTTAAGATGGAGATATTGATACTGTGAATAGTACTTACCATTCAACTTATATTAACGAACTTTCGTTTAGTTTCATGAATTCAACATAGAATCAGAGGCAATCAAATGTTTTTAGAGGTATCAGAAAAAAAAACGTTTTTTGGATTTTTAAGTTTTTCGATCATTATTTTTGAGTTTTAATTTATTTGGCAAATTTTTTTTTGTTGCTATTGGATGTCCTTTTTCGAAGTACATGTATAGTTTTATCTTATTTCAAAAAGATTTAATTAAATTTATTCTGAAATGTGAGGAATACACTCGGGGTAAAGTCGCTCACGTGAAGTCGGGGTAAACCCGCTCACTTAGTTTTTAATTTAAAATTTAGAATAAAATAATTTCACGTATTATATTTCAACAATAACACAATTTATGACTTATTAAAACCAAAATTGTAACTACATTTCACTTTCTCTTAATAAAATATAACACTATTTAAATCCATAGTTGTAATTCATGAAATCTATGTTCATTATTTATTAAACCAATTTGTTGTTTATAGAAATGTTTATATAACTCATAAATTATCAATAATAAATCATACTTAAGACGGGAATAAGACGAATTTTAATATTTAAAAAATAAAACTGTTCCGTCTTGAAAAGATAAAGTGAGCGGGTTTACCCTGGAAAATTGTGATTTCGAAATTTGGTATATGTGTATTAAAAAGTTTCTCTAAGTAAAACTAAAAAAGATAAATCAAAAACTCTTTTTTATTTTTTTAGTAGAAATCATAAGCTTTCAAATGATATAAATTAACTTGGATTTAGAGAATAATTTCCTAGATTTTTACCGATCTGAAAAAAAGTGAGCGGGTTTACCCTAGTCTCCCCTACGCTAGCAAGAGCAACATAACATCTTAGTTTTTCTGCATGAAGGAGTATAAGGAGACATATCTCCAATGGGAAAATTTCCTGATATTGACTGTACTTCTCTGCAGTAAAATCGACAGGCACGCGAAAAGTAATAGCCTCATGTTCACTGATAACAGCGCCGCCAAACGGGAGAAATAAGTGCAATTTTACGTTTTAAGTATTTTTATCTTTGACAGCTGATTGATATTTAAGGTTAGAGGATCCTCTGAGTGTTGTATTGTAAAATAGATGAACAGAATTAATTGCTTTATATGTTATATAAATAGAAAGGACTCCAAATAAACAACCAAAAATTCATAAATGTCTGTTGGTAAAAGTATAAAAACTTTTACCCTTACAAAATAGTATATTAAATAAACTTATCATTCTCGGTGCTTTGAAAAAACACTATTTTCAGAAGCATTTTTATTTGCTTTATAACTAGACATACAATTTTTTATAAAACAATTCATATTACTATTATTTTATTGTTATTATCAACTTGGTACATAACCAAAAAACTACGTAAACAAAACTTTTATCATGGACAGCATGGAGGGTATATATTTTCTCCTGTAGGGGCGCTAATATCAGTGAACAAATTTCCGGTATGCCAATTTGCGTGCATGGCGATTTTACGCAGTCAAGTACAGTCAAAAGGGATACATATACATACTTCTCCTTATACTCCTTCATGTTTTTCTGTCATCTTTGTACTCACACATTACGCATCTTGCTCCTTTCTGCATTTCTGGTCTTGATCCTTCAACTTGAACTGTTTCGTTGTCTCCCAAGATGAGAAGAATGCCTTTCCGAATTTCTGAACGCAATGACACGTTGTTCAATTTTTCTCGCTAAAAGGGCTCAATTAAATAAAGCACAAGTTTTTTTATAGCATCTTTCGTCTTATTATAATATGAAATCCTATCAGGTTTGTTGTTTTCGCTAATACTATTGGTTTTTACTTTAGTACTAACAGCTAAGACAATCTTATGTTCCTTCACCGTGTAACTCACTAAAGTGTTTTCTCCATTGTGGCAAAATTTGAAAGAAAGTACTTCCTTTGACGCGATTTTCATCTTATTCGGAATCTCCCTCTTATTTTTACGAATCGTTCCAGTGATTTTCATATTGTACGGCTCTTGCAACATTTCATTCAGTACTGGAATCGTCGTGAACCAATTGTCACATGTGACATTTCTGTTTGTTTCATGAATTGGCATTGTCACTTTTTTAAAGAAAAATTTTCCCGATGATTATTACGTAGACACATGTATAGCAATAACATGTAAAAGAAAAAGTTACCAAATAAAAAGTTTCAGCATCATTTAAAGTAATGATCTTCAAATCATATCTATCAGGCTTACTTTTTATGTACATTCTGAAAGTACATCTTCCTCTAAATGATAGTAATTGTTTATCCACGGTTGTATTATGACTTGATTCATAATAGAAATCACAATTGTGAATGAATTTGTCCCATAACTCTCTAATGGGATATAATTTGTCATACTCTGAACGATTTTCTCTAACGTTGAGACGTAAATGATTTGAAATAAATTGGATGTGAGACTTAGACATTACACAACGGTATGAATTGTACCCACTAGTATTACTCCACATTTCCTTGATGCAAACATGGTTTGACTTCCACATTCCTGAATAGTACAGTAGCCTCAATATTCTTCAACAAAAAAAAGATTCCAAAATTCTGTTACGTCGTTGCAGTTCTCTGCACCATTCCTGGGACTAGGAATTCTTTCTTCAACAGCCAACCGACCTATGAATAATCTGATATAAAAAATTCTTATAACTTGTAAATATAATTTTACATGTGCTAAAATATTCTTACCTTATACTCTATTACGTGGACATGTATTCCATTTCGTATTATTTTTACTGGTAAGCGTTACTGATGCGGACTACCTCGAGCCTGTTCTCGTTGTTCTAAAATGCAATGATTTAAAGTAATAACATTTTCTTAAATATTTTCTTCACTAGATTCAGCTACTTCACTTTCAGACGATGACTGAATGGACAAATTATCTTCGTCCGCTGAATTTTCACTACAAAAGTCTTCTTGTTCATTTTCTAGCAAGGATTTTCAAATGCGCGAACGTAAATTATATGGCATCATGAAATGTATAAACACACATATATATATATATATATATATATATATACGATAAACTTTTATGCACTTCGGTAAGTTCAATAAATACTTTTATTTATATAAAATAGAAAATGATGAATAAGTAAAAAAACGACGTTTGGCACACACCAGGGTCTACGTGACCCTTAACAAAATTATAATTATGACAGTAGTCTCCTGCTTAGGGTGACCGTTATTTTGCAAAAGTTAGCATTTCTTAGGTCACCGGGCTGAATTTGCTTTAGAATGTGAAAAAATAAGCTATGCACAAGGACAGCCCAATCGATCAATATTAACCCGTGTCACCGAATGGTTAAAGTTTAAATGGGGTTTAACATAGGATTAGTGCACGTTTTTACATTTTATTTAACTTCTTTTTATTAATCTTTTGCCTTGGCGACATATATATTTATGTTTTTGGATGTTCTGAACACGAATTCGATGTCACAAATAAGTTTTTACAGATTCCAGTTGTTTAATTTAGTAAATTAAACAAAGTTTAGTCATATAAAAGTATTTTAAGAACACTACGATCAAACTGAATATCAATATATAATATTGGCAGTTAACAGCTGTCAATTAAACTTTCACGGTTTTAAAAACGAGAGTTTTTGACAGTTTTTACACTATATTACTCATATCAAAATATTTTCCGAGCACTCAGGTAAACCTAAATAGAATTAGGTAATATTGACAAGGTAATATTGACAGTTGACAACTGTTAATTAAGTTGTCAAACTTTTGAAATTAAAATACTTTGAGCTACGATTATGAACAGAAGAAATTTATTATTTAAGTCGTTGAAAGATATAACAAAGTTTAATACTGATTGTAATAAAAGCACCCTAGTAAAAAAACAGTAATGTAAATTCATATGCGCTGTAACATTTAATAAATACACAACTTTAAGGAAAAAAGGCCCTTACTTAAAAATTAAATTTTTATGGTTATAAAATAAAATTCTCCTATTAATTTTTTGACAGCTGTCAACTGTGAAGAATACATGTGAGGCATTTTACGTCAGAAATATCACGATTTGCAAAGGGTCTGCTTATTTTTGCAAAACTTCGTGGGATTATAGTTCTATATAAGAGACTTTTTTCCACCAATTAAAAAAAATTCAAAATTGTTGAAGATACGCCATTTTGAATTTTAATATTAATTTTATAAAATTTTGAATATCTCGGAATATTGTTTATGGATTTTTATGAAATTTACACATTTTTCAGGTAAAAGTATGTACTTTAAAATGCAAATAAAGTTAAGGTAAAAGTCCCAATCATGGGACAGTTGGTTAAATAATTTTTGAAATTTAGTTAATTTAAGTAAATATTTTAAGAAAAGAACACCCAGTTTTTTAATGGATTAAGATGTTCTATATCTATAGTTGTTAAAACAATTTTTTAATAACATTTTTATGTAAAGAAAAAGAAATTATTGATAGAATTGTAGATAAAAAATTTGTACTAATTATGAGACATGAATTTTATGTTGTTTCGGTGTCCTATAATTATGGTTCCTATTATGGGACATTAAAGAAATTGTTATTAATGTTAATTATTTTACATAATTACTGTGGTAAAGGTAATGAGTAGTATTCAAGAAACTAAGACGTTGTTATAGGATTTAGTGCAAAATTTGATTAATTTTATATGATACTTTAAAAATATATCAAGATAAAATAAAAAATATAATAGATAAAATATGAAATGAACAAGTTCAATGACTAGATCAAAATTATGCACGATTTAACTAGGGGAGAGTAGGCTAAATTGAACCAGCGTCAACAGTGAACCACTTCAATTTTCTGAGAAAAGACTAAGTGAAATTTTTTCTTATTCAATAAATAAGTTGATACTACCGAAAAAGACTATGTCCAAAAATTTCCGGCACGTATAGGATTATTATTTATAAAGAAAAACTAAAAAAACTGTTTTTCACGTACAAAACAAAAAATTTTGTGGAAATATATTGACGTTTTTTTATTGAAATAGGAAGTTTTAAAAATTAGTAAACTTGTGAATTATTTTGCTTAGGGTGTCAACTTCAATATTCCGATGTGAAAAAGAATTTTAAATCTTACATAAATTTATTATAAACAATTTTTGTTGGGACTGTCATGTGTATACAGTGAGTGCAGTACCATTGAACCAACCGAAAAAGCAAAGAATTTTCAATTTTAAGAGTTGTAAAGTTGTCTGCTCTACTAATTAGTAAGAAAAATACTGGAAGACATGCTTTTATCACAACTGTGAACGAGATAAACTTAAACTGTCACTTTTGCTACCTAACCTGACATCGAAATATATTAATCTCCTATATTAACAAAAAATAACTATTTAATAACAATTTTCTATTTTTTTGAGTGGAAAATAAGATTTTTTACAATGTGTAAGTGGACATATTATTAATATTATTTTCGAAGTAAATTGTAGTGTTTTATTAGAGGTGGTTCAATGAAGACACACATCCTTCAAAATAAGAAAAGTGTAACTGGTTAGAAAAAAATTAAATTTCATTATTTAATCATAATAATTTGTGTTTGTAACGTGTGTATTAACTAAAGGAGTACTCCAGTTTTATTTTGATACAAAAACCTGATCAAAATTTGTAAAATTTAATTAGTTCTTGGACTTTATAAAAAACCCGGTTCAATGTAGCCTACCCTCCCCTACTAGTAATTAGTTAATATTGGTCATTGTATACTATCTTAAACTCATATTATAACTTCAACTGTTTTGTTGTTTTCGATAAAAATTTTGATATGATTTTGTCAATCCATGCAGAAACGCGGTTGCAGGATTAGAATTACCATAGGAATGTAATGCGAATCATTTTGACAGTTGAGCCTTTACGCTCCCTGCATGCTTCTGCCCTCTACTGGCAAAATGGCTGTAACACATGTCTTGCCGCCTGTCATTACATTACTTTTGTATTTACAATCCTGCAACTGCGTTTCTGCATAGATTAACAAAATCTTTTGAATTCAGACAATTAAAAACATTTGTGATAAATGTACGTTGTCAGATTTTGTAAAAAGTGCCTCTATGCAGAAAAAAACTCGTTCGAAAACGGTTGTTTACTAATTTCACGTCATTTCAAACAGGCAGTGCCATTTTTCTTGGGCGATAACTGTAAGTTACATAACCTACAAATTTCAGAGACCATCGAATGCTCTTCACTATAACCAATCAAATTAAATATCAATCAATATTACTAATATTCACTAAATCCCATGTGGAAGAGACTTCCGGAAACTTTCCGGAAATTTTTTTTTTACAGAAATCATTCGGAAATCATCCGGAAATTAATTTTTTTACGGAAATCAACCGGAAATCTGCCGGAAATTAATTTTTTTTACGGAAATCATACGGAAATTATCTAAAAACTTTCCGGAAATATTCCAGAAATTTATTTTTTTACGGAATTCTTCCAGAAATTGATTATTTTTTTACGGATATCTTCCGGAAATTGATTGTTTTTTAAGGAAATCATCCGGAAATTTTTAGGGAATTTATTTTTTTTACGGAAATCATCTAGAAATGTTCCGGAAATTAAATTTTTTTTACGGAAATCATCTGTAAATTATTAGAATTAGAATTTCTTTATTTTGTCCTAGGAAATCCACGAGGACAAGCATAAAAAATACAGTAAAAGATTATCTTCCGGAATTATCCGGAAATTGATTTTTTTACGGAAATCACTTCGGAAACTTTCCGGAAATGTTTTAGAAATTAATTTTTTTTACGGAAATTTTCTGGAAATTAATTTTTTTACGGAAAACACATTAGAAATCTTTCGGAAACTGATTTTTTTACGGAAATCACTTCAAAACCTTTCCGGAAATGTTTTGGAAATTGATTTTTTTTACGGAAATCACATCGGAAATCTCCCGAAAATCGATTTTTTTTATGGAATTCACTTCTGAAACTTTCCGGAAATTCATTTTTTTTACGGAAATCACTTTGGAAACTTTCCCTATTTTTCCCATTTAGTTTACTGCTGTGCTATATATAATGTTTTAACTGAAGAATTAAATCATAAACTTGAGAAACTACTTAATTCTTGCGTGAGATTTATATTTAATTTAAAAATTGAGGAACACATAACACCATATAGGTTAAGGCTGGGTTGACTCAGCGTGCGAGTGACAGGCGTCTTTGGTTTGTTGGTTGTCTCACGCATATTATCTTAAGGGGGAAGTCTACTGTGACAAGGGAAAAAAGAGGCCGATTTTTGCGGATTTTTTTTCTAACAAAGTATGACTGGTACAGTAAATTAAATTATACCGTCATCTCTATTATATATTCAAGTATTTGTAAAAAAATTTAAGTCGAAATATTTAAAATTGCCGTCGTGGCACTCCTTCAAGCGCAAACCAGTCCTTTTTTAGGTGCACAAACGGTGTACATGAAATCTCACGTCTGGGTGATCTAAAACAAAAAAACAAAATATGGTTATCTTCTACATAGTATTGACTCTCGTCTGACGAAGGATTTTGTCGATATCTTTTTTTATTTAATTGTTATTTTCTCAATCACTCTAGAGTGTCTTATAATGTTATATCTCACAATTGTACTTTTATTTTATTGCATTATTGTGTTAACTTTACAAATTTTACAATTGTTATTTTTATTTTGTTTGAGATTAATTTTATGTATTCTTTTTGTTATATGATTTATAAATTGTATGTTTTCTTTTACTGTATTTTTAATGCTTGTCCACGTGGATTTCCTAGGACAAAATAAATTTTAATTCTAATTGATTTTTTTACGGAAGTCTTCCTGAAATTGATTTTTTTACGTAAATCACTTCAGAAACTTTCCGGAAACCTTATGGAAATTGATATTTTTTTACAGAAATCACTTTGGAAACTTTCCGGAAATTTTCCGAAAATTGATTTTTATTATATTACGAAAAATCAAACTCAAAAAATAAAATTTTGTAAAGTAATTAAGGAGGAATGGTATAGAAATTCAAAACATTCAGAATCTTTTGATATTTTAGGAAATGATTTGCTTTTATATAATAAAATTACCCACCAAATTTCAGAATTTTTCACTAAATAGTTTACAAGTTAAAAATTATTTAATTTAACATTACCTCTTATGGAGAAAGCACGAATTTGCATGATTATCATTAAAAATTTATTAATTAAAACATTCAGAATTTTCTGTAAAAATTGTATCCTGAAGGTCAAGATTTAAGCTTTATTAATCACGAAGGTTCTTTTTTATTCACTAAGTAGTTTAAAAGTAATTAATTAGTTTCTGGAAGAAAACTAATTTTATGACAGACAAACAGAGAAAACGTGGCAACACTGTATATAAAATCTCACATGTGACAGCTGTTTAGTGGTACATAGAACCAAGAGATGTCGCCAAAGGTACAAAAAATGACAAATTTTCATTATTTTAACCACACAAATGCAAATCATAAGAAACCACAACACTTGACACTGTTACCAACGATCAAAAAACAAACTACTTGCATTGCGACGTTGTCACGATTATACGCTCATTAGGGAACGTTCATAAACTACGTAGCACGTCTAGGGGGAGGGGGATCAAGCAATTGTCTACCATAAGAGGAAAAAATGGCGCTAATACATGTAATTGCGTCCACGTGGGGGGAGGGGGGGTTAAAATTTCCAAAAAATTGGTCTACGTAGTTTATGGACGTTCCCTTACAAATTGTTATTTGACAATGTTTATAATTAATAACATCAATATTACAGCATAATGAGAGACATATATATATATACGTAGGGGAGAGTCGGCAGTGGCGGACACGCTTTATTTTTTTAGTATATCACCCATATTTTCATGAATATTTAGTCCGCATCTATGGAGGCAGAAAAGTCAAACTATCTTTTGCAAATTTACATAATATAGATAACATATGTCTTCAAAAATACATAGCTGTAACCGAAGTACAATAATGTCCCGCGACTACCGACATTAAAAAGCGTCGATAGTGGCGGGACATTAATTTAAATCGCAAATTTTTCAATTACAATGTCTTTTACGGCTTTCAATTTCAAAGAATTTGGGTTCCTTTGTGTCCCTTTTAAATTGTTTACGTTTTTTACCATCTAAAAAAAGAGTTAAGATTATTATTTTTATTATTACAGATTATTTGAAAATAAATTCGCAACTTTAAGATTAGGTTATTGTTATGAAAAATATTGCCGACAAAACTTAAAAAAAATAATACCGAAGTCATTTAGAAATGTACTATTATATTAGATTTAAAACAAGCAGTGTCCAGACACTGCCGACAATAAGTGTCCCGCCATTGCCGAAACAGTGATTTACGGTAATAAAGATCTACAATTGTGTCTATCGCACTATTATGCATAATGTTCTAGGAATTTTGAAGGAATCTTACATACTAATAACTTAAAATATTTGCCGTTCACCAAATTTTGAAAAGTTTAATTTTATAAACACTTTTTCTTACGAAGAATAAAATTTTAAAACTTGCTTAAAACTATTGACAGCATTATAGTGACAGATTTTATATCCAGAAAGTGTGTATCATATATAAAAGCTTTAACAGAATAAAACTTTACTTTTACAGAAAAAAAAGCAACACTGTCAACTCAGCTGTTTGAAATATCGCAGTGTCTCGCTATACCCGCTGTCCCGCCACTGCCGACAACGCCCTAATAATAGCATTTTTTCAAAGTTTGCAATGGAATACTCGATAAATCCGAAAATAATTTTTAGAGAATTTCAGTAACTTTTATTTTCTTAGGTTTTAAATTCGTACAGACAGTAACAAAAATTATTTTCTGCTTTTATAAAAAAATGTAATTTAATAAATTTATTATATTTTCCTTATTTAATATATACTTTTTAATGTTCATTGATGTCTACTTTTATGATTTCAATAAGAAAAACTGCTATGTGTAGCTTAAATAAAAAAATTACAAATTCCCCTAAATGTCACAAACTTTTGGCCCGATTAGGTATACCATTCCTCCTTAAACTCATTGTGGAAATTGATTCCCATGTGGGAATTTTTGTTGTGGACCTGTGTTATTGAAAAAATTGTTTAAACATTCGAAAAAAGGCGTTTTGAACGGTTGGGAAATTACGTCTCATCTTCAGAGGATAAAATATATCGAGTTCATATTTAGAGGAGTGATGGAGGAAGGCTCACTGAGGCGTGCTCATTTCTGTTTTAACAATAATTTTGCAAGAAAATTATTTTATTAACGATTGAAAGTGGAGTAATATGAGGTTGAGAGATTTTTCTAGTTCAGCCGCGGCCACTAGCTCGAATTGACGTCACCTTCTTGTCAGTGACTTTCGCCAGAAATGCAACTTTTTAACCTTGCTTTTCAATACTTATTTCAAAAATTACTTGCTTTGACAGACTCTTCCCATACTTCAGAAAATTAATAAAATTCAATAGAAAAGAGAAATATTTTGTCAAAATTCATTTTAGCTGCTTCGCATGTTTTGCTACACTCTCACCATATTTCGGAAAATTAATAAAATCCAATCGAAAAGAGAAATATTTTGTCAAAATTGATTTTACCTGCTTCCTATGGTATGCCAAACTCTCGCCATATTTCGGAAAATTAATAAAATCCAATCGAAAAGAGAAATATTTTGTCAAAATTGATTTTACCTGCTTCCTATGGTATGCCAAACTCTCGCCATATTTCGGAAAATTAATAAAATTCAATAGAAAAAAGAAATATTTTGTCAAAATTCATTTTAGCTGCTTCCCATATACTTTTTCAGACTCTTCCCTTAATTCTAAAAACAATAAAATTCAATAGAAAAGAGAAATATTTTGCTGCTTCCCATAAAGTTGTCCGACTCATCCAATATTTCGGAAAATTAATAAAATTCATTAGAAAAGAGAAATAATTTTTCGAAATTCATTCTAGCTGCTTTTCATACTTTGCCAGACTCTTCCCATATTTCTCAAATTTTATAAAATTTATTAGATAACAGAAATATTTTGTAAAAATTAATCTTAAATGCTCCCCATAAAGAAGACTAGGTGCAATTATTGTAACTTTGTGCAGTTGTTACCAATTGGATTGAAGAACGTAACGTTAAAAAATTAACGAAAATAAAATTAAAACTTATGACACTATTTCAACAAAAAAGAAGTTATTCCACATAAAAAATACAATAAAGACAATAAATTTAAAATAAAAGTCTAAATTAAGCAAAATCCAACAAATAATATGCAAAAGTACGAAAATGACAGTACATTAACCTTAAAAAATAAAATTATGAGTAATACTTGATTCGCGAAACATCTTTCATTGTGGTAATCAACAAAAAAATTAAATTATGCCAAAATCTCAAAAAAATTTATTCCACGGAACCTTTACAGCAATATGAAGACTAAAACCCCAAATCTATAACCTCAACAGGCAATGAACCACTAAAAATCATCTTTGAGATTAATATTTTAATCGTGTGACATTTTTACGTTATAGCGATCAAAAGAGAACCTAAAACTACATTAGAATGTGAAATAAAAATAAACTTTTTCTCCTTGGCAAAAGGACTAAAACACTAAAGTCTATAACCTCGACAGGCAATGAACGACTAAAAATGAACTTTTAAGGGTAATAATTCATTCGTGTGACCTTTTTTCGTTGTGGCGATCAAAAGAGAACCTAAAACTACATTAGAATGTGAAATAAAAATAAACTTTTTCTCCTTGGCAAAGGGACTAAAACACTAAAGTCTATAACCTCGACAGGCAATGAACGACTAAAAATGAACTTTTAAGGGTAATAATTCATTCGTGTGACCTTTTTTCGTTGTGGCGATCAAAAGAGAACCTAAAACTACATCAGAATGTTGAATAAAAATAATTTGTTTACCTCGGCAAAGGGACTAAAACCCTAAAGTCTATAACCTCGACAGGCAATTAACCACTAAAACTCATTTTTGAGGGTAATATTTGATTCGTGTGACCTTTTTTCGTTGTGACGATCAAAAGAGAACCTAAAACTGCATCAGAGTGTTTAATAAAAATGAATTTTTTCACCCCGGCAAAGGGACTAAAACACTAAAGTCTGTAACCTCGACAGGCAATGAATTACTAAAAATGAACTTTGACAGTAATATTTCATTGGTGTGACCTTTTTACGTTATGGCAATCATAAGAGAACCTAAAACTACATCAGAATGTGAAATAAAAATAGACTTTTTCACCCCGGCAAAGGGACTAAATCACTAAAGTCTATAACCTCGACAGGCAATGAACAACTAAAAATGAACTTTAAGGGTAATTTTTCATTCGTTTGACCTTTTTTCGTTATGGCGATCAAAAGAGAACCTAAAACTTCATCAGAAAGTGGAATAAAAATAGACTTTTTCACCTCGGCAAAGGGACTAAAACCCTAAAGTCTATAACCTCGATAGGCAATTAACCACTCAAAATCATTTTTGAGGGTAATATTTGATTCGTGTGACCTTTTTTCGTTGTGGCTAATATAGATGTTCAATGAAGGCTTAAAAGATGCGTCTGAAAAAACTCTACAAAACTAAAGAAAAACATTTATAGGTGTCCTAATATTTTTTTTAAGTTATGGCCAAAAAACTTTTTTTTACAAAATGAAAAAAAATATAGTTAAACTTTATGAATCGAGCTGAAGATACTCTTATTTTATGTCCACCAGGGAGACTTACAATTTAAAAAAAATTGATCTTTCTCGTTCTGAGATATTAAGGCAAATGTAATGTTAGTACACACACATCGGGACATTTTTTTAAGATCCGTTTTTTGGACTTCTGAGATAAAATTACATAAAAAATTTTTTTTTACATTTACACAGGCAATGCCCATTTGTGCATAAAGTACTAAAAGATTAGGTATAATGAAAAAAAATTTATAAATATGTCAAAAAATCACAATCGAAAATTTTGCTAATACAATCCTTCCTCTATGAGGAAGCAATAAAAATAAAAATTCAGGTAATAAACCAATATAAATGAATTTTTCGAATTACAGGTTGGTCACAAGTTTCAGTTTATTAATTTCCCTGACAATTTACTGACATTAAAATTATTTTCCTGGATAAAATTCTTTTTACAGAAAAATAATAATTGTTTATGGAAAATAAATAGCATTTATAAATTTTAATAATTTCTAAAAATTATAATTATAAACCTTACTGAATTCAATTATTTTCTACAAGTTTTAACTAAAGTTCATCTCTGAATTAATTAATTTGAATAATTTTCTAAAAGTTCTTCTAGAATTCAATTAGGTATTTAAATAAAAAATGTTTATTTTCTATGAATATTTTTTCAAAGATAATAGTTTTTTAACTTTGAAAAATTTCCAATTATAGTTAAAATTTAGTAAAATCTTTTAAAAATAATTAAATTTTTGAAAAATATAAATAAAAATGATAAAATTCTTAAAAAATTTTAATTATCAGGACCATGATTTCTCATAAATTTTAATAAGCTAATTTTCATTCATTTTCATTTTTAAATTTTATATTTATTAATATTTTTGATAATTTAATTAAATTTTCAAAATTTGCAATTAACATTCTTCAAAAACTTATGTTTCAAAATTGTATCAAAATACTTAAAAAAATTTAATTATTTTTAATTAAATTTTACAAAATTTCAACTGTTCAAAAAGATTTTTATTAGAGCTACATATTTGAAAAATTTAATTTTGTTAGAAAATGATTCAAAAACAGTGTTTAAAAGATTTGTTTATAGTTATTATTCGCATTATAAAAATCATAATAAGTTGCACTATTTACTAAAAATTGTATTATTTTGTTGCAATGTTGGGAAGAAATTCGAAATTTTTGAAAATAAGTCGAAAAACGTCTCAATTTTCTTAATTTCGCAGACAAAAACACAACGAAAAAAGGTCACACGAATGAATTATTACCCTTAAAAGTTCATTTTTAGTCGTTCATTGCTTGTCGAGTAGGGTGTCCAAAAAAAATAAAAAGTTTTTTTTTATTGGGTCTCATCCCTTAAAAATCTTTCAATTTGTGTAAAAATAAGAACACAATATTTGGAAATAAAAATTTTTAATATTAACCCGTGGTTCAGACCCTTTAAACCATAAAAACGCTAAAAATTTAGTGTTTTTTCATTTTTAACATAAATATAAATGTCAAAATATAATGAATAGGGTGTCATTGTAAAGATAATTAAATTACCTTTCGATCCATATGCCACAGTATAAGATTCAATGAAAATTAAGAGTGTTACAGTCGATTAAAGATCAAACTTCATGGAAATTTTGATGATTTTTAGACACTTAAGTAACTTGTACTTTTTTCACATTAAACAGTAAAAAATATTTAGATTTTAATTTTTTTATCGAGAGTCTGTAACATTACAAAAATCCATAATTTGATCGTCGATTAAATTCGTCTCAAAATCCGTTACCCGATTTTGAGACGAATTCGATCGACTTTTATAAAATTCTCCGCCATTTTGAAATTTGAAAAACTGACATTGGACTCTAAATCAGCGACTTCAGTATTTCTTAATCACTGATTTTAGTAACTTTAGTGGTTATATCTAAATTTATTGTTTTAATTTTTGCTGCAAATGTTGAAGGAATGTTAAAAATGAAAAAAATAGTTTCGTTCACTAAACCTAGTGTATAATTGTCATTTTAAATCAAATCGAGGTCCACAAGGGCTAAAATTTTTTGTAATGTTACAGACTCTCAATAAAAAAATTAAAATCTAAATATTTTTTACTGTTTAATGTGAAAAAAGTACAAGTTACTTAAGTGTCTAAAAATCATCAAAATTTCCATGAAGTTTGATCTTTAATCGACTGTAACACTCTTAATTTTCATTGAATCTTATACCGTGACATATGGATCGAAAGGTAATTTAATTATCTTTACAATGACACCCTATTCATTATATTTTGACATTTATATTTATGTTAAAAATGAAAAAAACTAAATTTTCAGCGTTTTTATGGTTCAAAGGGTCTGAACCACGGGTAAATATTAAAATTTTTTATTTCCAAATATTGTGTTCTTATTTTTACACAAATTGAAAGATTTTTAGGGGATGAGACCCAATAAAAAAAAACTTTTTATTCTTTTCGGACACCCTACTGTCGAGGTTATGGACTTTATTGTATTTTAGTGTATTTTCACACCCTTTGCCGGGGTGAAAAAATTCATTTTTATTTCACATTTTAATGCTGTTTCAGGTTCTCTTTTGATCGCTATAACGAAAAAATGTCACGAATCTTTCGGAAATGAATTTTTTTTACGGAAATCACATGTGAAACTTTCTGGAAATAATCCGGAAATCTTCAGGAAAATGATTTTCTCTATACTGAAATCATTACGGAAACTTTCCTGAAATAATTTGAAAATTGATTTTTTTACGGAAATCATGGAATTTATGGTTGGTCAACCTGCAAAACTAAATTTCGAAACGTTGATTTTACATCATTTTTAAAATTGTATGTAAAAATATAATTTTTTGCCAATTTAAATTATCTTTTGTGTCAAATTCGTACCTTTTTAGGTCCTCTTTCTAATGGTTTGTTCATATAAATCATTCCTTTTTTAGTTATGAGCAAAAAATCTTAGATGTGTCAAACTACAAGCCTGTCCCCTAAATAATGTTTACTATAAAAAAGTTTTTATTATATCTTTGTGCCTTTATGAATTTTTCATTAATTTTATTTAGATAGCCCATTGAATTTCAAACATATCAAATTATTATCAAAGTGTACAAACTATAAAAATGATTGATTTCAAAGCAAACTAGACTTGCCCTTTCTTACAAAATGTACTCTTAAAAACTAAAAGATGCATACTAACAGTCTCGTCATGGTACTAAATCTATCTATGGAAATATTCACTCAGAATTGGTCAATTTAATGTGGGTAGGTATATCTCACACAGGTTCTCATTATGATTATAAAACTAGTCCTTAAAAAGACCACAACCAATCTTAAAAATTAGTCCTTAATTTAATACTAAAACTAGTCCTCAAAAATATCCTCAATATGAGCCTGAAACTAGTCTTCAAATAATTCCTCAATTAAACCAAACGCAAGTCCTCAAAAGAGTCCTCAATCTAATAATAAAACTAGACCTACAACAAGTTCTTAATCTGATCCTAATACTAGTCCTGGCATAAGTTCTAACTATCATCCTAAAACTAGTCTTATATCAAGTCCTCAATCTAATCCAAAAACTAGTTTTAGGATCATATCTATGACATAATTCAGGACTTGCTTTAGGATCAGATTTAGGACTTGTTGGGGATTAGTTTTAGGATCATATCTAGGACATAATGCATGATTTGTTTTAGGATCAGATAAAGGACTTGTATGAGGACTAGTTTCAGGATCAGATTTAGGACTTGTTTGATGACTACTTTTAGGATCATATCTAGGACATAACGCATGATTTCTCTTAGTATCAGATTTAGGACTTGTTTGATGACTAGTTTTAGGATCATATCTAGGACTTGATTCAGGACTAGTTTTAGGATCAGATTGAGGACTTGTTGAGGACAAGTTTTAGGATCAAATTTAGGACTGCGGACTAGTTTTAGGATCATATCTAGGACTAAATTAAGGACTTGTTTTAGGATCAGATTGAGGACTTGTTTGAAGACAAGTTTTAGGATTAGATTTAGAACTTGTTTGATGACTTGTTTTAGGATCATATCAGGACTTAATTCAGGACTAGTTCTAAGATCAGATTTAAGACTAAATTAAGGACTTGTTTTAGGATTAGATTGAGGACTTGTTTGATGACTAGTTTTAGGATTATATCTAGGACTTGATTCAGGACTAGTTTTAGGATCAGATTGAGGACTTGTTTGAGGACAAGTTTTAGGATCAAATTTAGGACTGAGGACTAGTTTTAGGACTAAATCTAGGACTAAATTAAGAACTTGTTTTAGGATCAGATTGAGGACTTGTTTGAAGACAAGTTTTAGGATTAGATTTAGAACCTGTTTGATGACTTGTTTTAGGATCATATCAGGACTTAATTCAGGACTAGTTCTAAGATCAGATTTAGGACTAAATTAAGGACTTGTTTTAGGATCAGATTGAGGACTTGTTTGAGGACAAGTTTTAGGATCATATCTAGGACTAAATTAAGTACTATTTTTAGGATCAGATTGAGGACTTGTTTAAGAACAAGTTTTAGGATCAGATTGAGGACTTGTTTAAGGACAAGTTTTAAGATCAGAATGAGGACTTGTTTGAGGACAAGTTTTAGGTTTAAATTCCTCAATTAGACCAAAACGCAAGTCCTCAAAAGAGTCCTCAATCTAATAATAAAACTAGACCTACAACAAGTTCTTAATCTGATCCTAATACTAGTCCTGGCATAAGTTCTAACTATCATCCTAAAACTAGTCTTATATCAAGTCCTCAATCTAATCCAAAAACTAGTTTTAGGATCATATCTAGGACATAATTCAGGACTTGCTTTAGGATCAGATTCAGGACTTGTTGGGGATTAGTTTTAGGATCATATCTAGGACATAATGCATGATTTGTTGTAGGATCAGATAAAGGACTTGTTTGAGGACAAGTTTTAGGATCAGATTTAGGACTTGTTTGAGGACAAGTTTAAGGATCAGATAAAGGACTTGTTTGAGGACAAGTTTTAGGATCAGATTTAGGACTTGTTTGTGGACTAGTTTTAGGATCTTATCTAGGACTAAATTAAGGACTTGTTTTAGGATCAGATTTTGGACTTGTTTGAGGACTAGTTTTAGGATTATATCACGACTTAATTAAAGACTAGTTTTAGTATCAGATTTAGGACTTGTTTGAGGACAAGTTTAAGGATCAGATTTAGGACTTGTTTGTGGACTAGTTTTAGGATCTTATCTAGGACTAAATTAAGGACTTGTTTGAGGAAAATTTTAGGATCATATCACGACATAATTTAGAACTAGTTTTAGGATCAGATTGAGGACTTGTTTGAGGACTAGTTTTAGGATCACATCTAGGACTTGAATAAGGACTTGTTTTAGGATCGTATCTAAGACATGTTTGAGAACTAGTTTTAATCATAAAACTAGTACTTAATCTTATCCTAAAACTAGGCTCAAATAAGTCCTTAATCAAATCCAAAAAATAGTCTTCAAACAAGACCTTAATCTGATCCAAGAAACCAGTTTTCAAAGCAATCCTTAATATGAGCCTGAAACTAGTCTATAAATAATTCCTTAATTTGACCAAAACGCAAGTCTTCAAAAAAGTCCTTAATTTAATCATAAAACAAGTCCTTAATTAGGTCTTAGATATGATCCTAAAACTAGTCCTTAAACAAGTCCTAAATCTGATCCTAAAACAAGTCATGCATTATGTACTAGATATTATCCTAAAACTAGTCCTGATGTAAGTTCTAGTTACTATCCTAACACAAATCCTGATACAAGTCCTAAATCTGATCCTAAAACTAGTCCTCAAACTACTGCTTAATCTGATCCTAAAGTAAGTTTTCGACATGATCCTAAAACTGGACCTGAATGAAGTTCTCGATGTAATTCAAAAACTAGTCCTTAAACAAATCCTAAATTTGATACAAAAACTACTTCTAAAACATGTCCTCAATCTGATCCTAAAACAGGTTCTGAAATAAGTCTGACCTTAAATCCAGCCCTAAAATAAGGCTTCCATATGATTCTAAAACTTAGTCTCAAAAAAACCCTTATTCTGATCCAAAAATTAATCCTAGCCGCGTGAAGCTAGTAGACCAGCAGCGGTCCGCAGCCACCCGTGGCAGCCGAATATATGTGGCTGCGAACCGGTGTCCGTCTGCTAGCTTCACGCGGCTAATTAATCCTCAAACAAGTCCTAAATCTGATAATAAAACTAGTCCTTAAACAAATCCTCACTCTGATCCTAAAACAAGTCCTTAATTTAGTCCTAGATACGATCCTAAAACTAGTCCTTAATTTAGTCCTAAATCTGATCTTAGAACTAGTCCTGAATTAAGTCCTGATATGATCCTAAAACAAGTCATCAAACAGGTTCTAAATCTAATCCTAAAACTTGTCTTCAAACAAGTCCTCAATCTGATCCTAAAACAAGTCCTTAATTTAGTCCTAGATTTAGTCCTAAAACTAGTCCTCAGTCCTAAATTTGATCCTAAAACTTGTCCTCAAACAAGTCCTCAATCTGATCCTAAAACTAGTCCTGAATCAAGTCCTAGATATAATCCTAAAACTAGTCATCAAACAAGTCCTCAATCTGATCCTAAAACAAGTCCTTAATTTAGTCTTAAATCTGATCTTAGAACTAGTCCTGAATTAAGTCCTGATATGATCCTAAAACAAGTCATCAAACAAGTTCTAAATCTAATCCTAAAACTTGTCTTCAAACAAGTCCTCAATCTGATCCTAAAACAAGTCCTTAATTTAGTCCTAGATATGATCCTAAAACTAGTCCTCAGTCCTAAATTTGATCCTAAAACTTGTCCTCAACAAGTCCTCAATCTGATCCTAAAACTAGTCCTGAATCAAGTCCTAGATATAATCCTAAAACTAGTCATCAAACAAGTCCTCAATCTGATCCTAAAACAAGTCCTTAATTTAGTCTTAAATCTGATCTTAGAACTAGTCCTGAATTAAGTCCTGATATGATCCTAAAACAAGTCATCAAACAAGTTCTAAATCTAATCCTAAAACTTGTCTTCAAACAAGTCCTCAATCTGATCCTAAAACAAGTCCTTAATTTAGTCCTAGATATGATCCTAAAACTAGTCCTCAGTCCTAAATTTGATCCTAAAACTTGTCCTTAAACAAGTCCTCAATCTGATCCCAAAACTTGTTCTTAAACAAGTCCTCAATCTGATCCTAAAAATAGTACTTAATTTAGTCCTAGATATGATCCTAAAACTTGTCCTCAAACAAGTCCTCAATCTGATCCTAAAACAAGTCCTTAATTTAGTCCTAAATCTGATCTTAGAACTAGTCCTGAATTAAGTCCTGATATGATCCTAAAACAAGTCATCAAACAGGTTCTAAATCTAATCCTAAAACTTGTCTTCAAACAAGTCCTCAATCTGATCCTAAAACAAGTCCTTAATTTAGTCCTAGATTTAGTCCTAAAACTAGTCCTCAGTCCTAAATTTGATCCTAAAACTTGTCCTCAAACAAGTCCTCAATCTGATCCTAAAACTAGTCCTGAATCAAGTCCTAGATATAATCCTAAAACTAGTCATCAAACAAGTCCTCAATCTGATCCTAAAACAAGTCCTTAATTTAGTCTTAAATCTGATCTTAGAACTAGTCCTGAATTAAGTCCTGATATGATCCTAAAACAAGTCATCAAACAAGTTCTAAATCTAATCCTAAAACTTGTCTTCAAACAAGTCCTCAATCTGATCCTAAAACAAGTCCTTAATTTAGTCCTAGATATGATCCTAAAACTAGTCCTCAGTCCTAAATTTGATCCTAAAACTTGTCCTCAACAAGTCCTCAATCTGATCCTAAAACTAGTCCTGAATCAAGTCCTAGATATAATCCTAAAACTAGTCATCAAACAAGTCCTCAATCTGATCCTAAAACAAGTCCTTAATTTAGTCTTAAATCTGATCTTAGAACTAGTCCTGAATTAAGTCCTGATATGATCCTAAAACAAGTCATCAAACAAGTTCTAAATCTAATCCTAAAACTTGTCTTCAAACAAGTCCTCAATCTGATCCTAAAACAAGTCCTTAATTTAGTCCTAGATATGATCCTAAAACTAGTCCTCAGTCCTAAATTTGATCCTAAAACTTGTCCTCAACAAGTCCTCAATCTGATCCTAAAACTAGTCCTGAATCAAGTCCTAGATATGATCCTAAAACTAGTCATCAAACAAGTCCTAAATCTGATACTAAGAGAAATCATGCGTTATGTCCTAGATATGATCCTAAAAGTAGTCATCAAACAAGTCCTAAATCTGATCCTGAAACTAGTCCTCAAACAAGTCCTTTATCTGATCCTAAAACAAATCATGCATTATGTCCTAGATATGATCCTAAAACTAATCCCCAACAAGTCCTAAATCTGATCCTAAAGCAAGTCCTGAATTATGTCATAGATATGATCCTAAAACTAGTTTTTGGATTAGATTGAGGACTTGATATAAGACTAGTTTTAGGATGATAGTTAGAACTTATGCCAGGACTAGTATTAGGATCAGATTAAGAACTTGTTGTAGGTCTAGTTTTATTATTAGATTGAGGACTCTTTTGAGGACTTGCGTTTGGTTTAATTGAGGAATTATTTGAAGACTAGTTTCAGGCTCATATTGAGGATATTTTTGAGGACTAGTTTTAGTATTAAATTAAGGACTAATTTTTAAGATTGGTTGTGGTCTTTTTAAGGACTAGTTTTATAATCATAATGAGAACCTGTGTGAGATATACCTACCCACATTAAATTGACCAATTCTGAGTGAATATTTCCATAGATAGATTTAGTACCATGACGAAACTGTTAGTATGCATCTTTTAGTTTTTAAGAGTACATTTTGTAAGAAAGGGCAAGTCTAGTTTGCTTTGAAATCAATCATTTTTATAGTTTGTACACTTTGATAATAATTTGATATGTTTGAAATTCAATGGGCTATCTAAATAAAATTAATGAATAATTCATAAAGGCACTAAGATATAATAAAAACTTTTTCATAGTAAACATTATTTAGGGGAAAGGCTTGTAGTTTGACACATCTTAGATTTTTTGCTAATAACTATAAAAAGAATAATTTATATGAACAAATAATTAGAAAGTGGACCTAAAAAGTTACGAATTTGACACAATAGATAATTTAAATTGGCAAAAAATTAAATTTTTACATACAATTTTAAAAATGATGTAAAATCAACGTTTCAAAATTTAGTTTTGCAGGTTGACCAACCATGAACAATAGATAATATGGAACAACTCCAATAAATTTATTAAATTTTACTTACATTTAATGTTTCTGAACATAATAAATTAAATTTAAATTATTTCAATTACGTAAAGTTGAATTGTAAACAAGTGGACTTCAGTATTATTTTAGGTTGGATTTTTTTCCTTTGATTAATAAATTTAATTGTAAAAAATAAATTGAATTTTAAACAAGTGGACTTCAGTATTATTTTAGTTTGGATTTTTTTCCTTTGAATAATAAATTTAATTGTCAGAGAACTTTCTGAAAAAATTATTTAATTTTATGTTTTAATTAATTAGTTAATTAATTAATTAAAACATTTTTTTTAATCATACAAAAATAGTCACAATGAATTTCCAAACAGATTTTGTTTATTTATTAAATTTATGATAATTTACAAATTGATTTTAACCTCTCCTAGTCCTATTTTTAACCTTAAGTGGGGCACTTTTGACTTCAGTATTTTGTTCAGCATTCTTAAAACTTTATTCCCATGAAGTTTCAAACAATTTTACTGGAAGATTTTTACGTGCAGGGTCCAATTCCGAAGTGATTTTCGTAAAAAAAATCAATTTCCGGAAAGTTTCCAAAGTGATTTGGGTAAAAAAAATTAATTTCCGAAAGATTTCCGTAAAAAAATCAATTTTCGAAATATTTCCGGAAAGTTTTCGAAATGATTTCAGTAAAGAGAAAATCATTTTCCTGAAGATTTCCGGATTATTTCCGGAAAGTTTCACATGTGATTTCCGTAAAGAAAATTTATTTCCGAAAGATTTCCGTAAAAATTAATTTCCGGAAGATCTCCATTAAAAAAATCAATTTCCGGAACATTTCCGCATTATTTCCGGAAGATTTCCGTAAAAAAATCAATTTCCGGAAGACTCTCAGATGATTTCCGTAAAAAAATCAGTTTCCGGAACATTTCTGCATTATTTCCGGAAGATTTCCGTAATAAAAATCAATTTCCGGAATATTTCCGGATGATTTCCGGGGTGCAAGTCCCTCCGATTTTCATAAAAGTTGGTATATTTATGTAATTTGACGTGCTGATCACGAATATGATATTGAAATTTGGCGCAAATTTGATTTTTATGGTAAAAACCATAAAAAACACCATAAAATTGTGGTTTTTTGCGTTTAACTCATTAAAAACGCAAAATTTCAAAAAATGTTTAATACAAAAGATATAGATCTCACAAAAATACACATTTTATGTCTTTTCAATTTTTTTTCTAAAACTGTTAGTTTTAGTGAAAAATGTAAAAAATCATAAAATACCATAAAAATTAATTGAAATATACTTTAACTTAAAAGGACATCCAGTTTTAATGAAATACATTTTTTTTAGGTATTTTGATTCCCTGATCACAAAAGTGATTATAAAAATTGATGCAGTTTTGAATTTTTTGGTAAAAACCATAAAAAACACCATAAAATAATAGTTTATTAACATCAACTTCTAAAAAGCACAATATTATAAAAATTACTAAATTGAATGAAGAAAAATAGTCTAATTGACCTTGAACTTGGTACTAAAATGTATTCAATCTACACCCGATCCTCTCTAATTATAAAAAACACCATAAAATAATGTTTTTTTGGAGCCCTGAAAAGGGCTGATTGATATTGCACATTTTTGTAGCCCTGAAAAGGACAGATTTCCTTACACGTTTTAATATAGAAAGGGAGTCAAATTGACTTCCTAGTTGGTACTAGAAGGTACCTAACCCAGAACCAATCCCCCTACAACATTTTTAAAAAAAAACCTTTTTTATAGGTGCCCCGAAAAGACACCACTCAGAGGCGGGCGAAGCCCGCCGCACCTAATTTCCTTACACGTTTTAATATAGAAAGGGAGTCAAATTGACTTCCTAGTTGGTACTAGAAGGTACCTAACCCAGAACCAATCCCCCTCCAACATTTTAAAAAAAAACCTTTTTTACAGGTGCCCCGAAAAGACACCACTCAGAGGCGGGCGAAGCCCGCCGCACCTAATTTCCTTTCACGTTTTAATATAGAAAGGGAGTCAAATTGACTTCCTAGTTGGTACTAGAAGGTACCTAAATTAGAACTAATCCCCCTACAACATTTTTTAAAAAAACCTTTTTTATAGGTGCCCCGAAAAGACACCACTCAGAGGCGGGTGAAGCCCGCCGCACCTAATTTCCTTACACGTTTTAATATAGACAGGGAGTCAAATTGACTTCCTAGTTGGTACTAGAAGGTACCTAACCCAGAACCAATCCCCCTACAACATTTTTAAAAAAAAACCTTTTTTATAAGTGCCCCGAAAAGACACCACTCAGAGGCGGGCGAAGCCCGCCGCACCTAATTTCCTTACACGTTTTAATATAGAAAGGGAGTCAAATTGACTTCCTAGTTGGTACTAGAAGGTACCTAACCCAGAACCAATCCCCCTTCAACATTTAAAAAAAAAACCTTTTTTACAGGTGCCCCGAAAAGATACCACTGAGAGGCGGGCGAAGCCCGCCGCACCTAATTTTCTTACACGTTTTAATATAGAAAGGGAGTCAAATAATTGACTTCCTAGTTGGTACTAGAAGGTACCTAACCCAGAATCAATCCCCCTACAACATTTTTTAAAAAAAACCTTTTTTATAGGTGCCCCGAAAAGATACCACTCAGAGGCGGGCGAAGCCCGCCGCACCTAATTTCCTTACACGTTTTAATATAGAAAGGCAGTGAAATTGACTTCCTAGTTTGTAATACAATATTCTTGAACCCAGACACGATTGATTTATTTGCTGATACATGGTACATCTCATTGTGTCTCACAGCATTTTAAGCACCTCGACTACCCATAAGGTGTTTAGTGTTCTTAGACGTACCCTTTGCTATTGCCACTACATTTTTAAACCTCTTTACTTCGCAGAGCGTAAAATTAATAGAAGCTTCTTTTCGTGCGATTCATTTACTTTGTTGTCAGTTGTGTTTGTGTTATCCATTGTTAGTGTTCCACATTTAAAACTTCGGGTGTTCACTGTCATCATCACTTTAAAGACAATATGGATCAACGGTACAACTTGTTTATGTTGAGGTCGATACTGCAAAGTCGTGAAAGCACTTTGGAATGGCTTTGCGATATCGGAATCATACCTAAAGAAAGGTATTGCGCCAAACATAAAAAGCAAATAAAAAAAAATTTGAATAAATCTGTTTGTGGCGTATTCATTTGTAAAAAGAAAGGGAAGCATGAGCATCAAGTGAGTGTTGCAGACAACACATGGTTAGAGAATTGTCATGTGTCTGCAGCAACGTGCGTATTGCTCTCTTATTGTTTTGCTGTAAATTTAAATTTTGAGCAAACAATAAGAGAGTGCAGCATTATTGATAGTCAGCAATTGTCTCGAGAGACAGTTGCTGACCGTATATCTTACTGTCGTGAAGTCTGCATGGTCGCACTTGATCTAGAATTGGAGGAGGAAGGTCAAATTGGAGGTATTGGCGAGATTGTGGAAGTCGATGAGTGTAAGATCGGCCGCCGCAAGTACGAGAGAGGGCGCGTGGTTGAAGGTTCGTGGATCTTGGGAATGATTCACAGAGGTAATGCACATAAGTATCGACTGGAGATCTGTCCTGACAAAGACACATTAATTGCTTTAATTAAAAAGCACGTTGTTGTTGGGACCGAAATCCATTCCGATTGCTGGAAAGGATATGTTAATTTAGAAGAACATGGTTATGTGCATGAAACTGTGAATCATTCCAAAGAGTTCGTAAACTCTGAAACCGGCGCCCATACTCAGAACATCGAATCGTCTTGGCGGTGGATGCGCCGATCTTTAAGTCGCGGCGGTGTTCGAAAAGACAATCTCGCCAATCACCTTTGTGAATTTCTATGGCGAAGACGTGTAAAGAAATTAGATGCTGTCCCCTTTACACAACTATTGCAAGATATAAAAACTGTTTATCCTGGGTGCAACTGAGTATCAATCTGTCCTTTTCAGGGCTACAAAAATGTGCAAAAATGTGCAATATCAATCAGCCCTTTTCAGGGCTCCAAAAAAACATTATTATATGGTGTTTTTTATAATTAGAGAGGATCGGGTGTAGATTGAATACATTTTAGTACCAAGTTCAAGGTCAATTAAACTATTTTTCTTCATTCAAATTAGTAATTTTTATAATATTGTGCTTTTTAGAAGTTGATGTTAATAAACTATTATTTAATGGTGTTTTTTATGGTTTTTACCAAAAAATAAAATAAATAAAATAAAACCTACTCCTGGTTGATATAATATTAATGACAAGGGTATCAATGGATAACTAATACCTTAAACTACCACTAGATGGCTTAAGGTTCGTGTTCTATTACCGAATGTTCAAATTATACTTCATTGAAATTAATAACAGGGTCTGTGTGACCCTGTATGTGCTCGGAGGGTTAAAAGTAGATGTTACCCGGTACTATCATTATGTTACAGAGTATCATAAAAGATGTTATAAAAATATGGTTATGTTACCCACTACAATAAAAAATGTTACTCCGTACAATGTGATTGTACCTGATACGATCTAGATAGTGTCAGTATTTGTAGCATCAAAGATGGTACCCCGTACCGGACCATCATTATATCCTAATGGGAAATGCACCAAGGTTGCAGTACTATACCAGCGTTGGCAGTATCGGGGCTACACTGAATTTCAGTACTGGTACAATACAGATATAACGTAGGCATGTAGACAATGTTCTGTACTGACAATCGGTACTAACTCAGTACTGGCGTCAATGCAGAATGTTAGTGTTGCGGTAGTACAGGTGAATACATATTTTCAGTGACGCGCCGATATTACTTTTATTTTTATAAAAAAAATTTATAAATTAAAAAAAAATAATTTTGTGCTATTCTTATGTCATGTATACTTGGAATGTTAATACCTGTCGAAGAAAATTTGTTTTGCTATTTACCTAAATATTTACCATCATGAGGTCTCGAACGCAAGACGCTGCTAGGAGCGGATGCTCTACCAACTGCGCCACGGAGGCTCATGAATGGAAAGTTAGAATATACATACATACGAAGGAAGTATGAAAATATGCTCTGTAACTTGAAAGTGGGATATTGTAATTGCAACAATAGTATATTATAATATACATTATATTTAATATATATTACAGAAGAATATTAACCCGGCGAGTATGTGGCGGGAAACTGTTACACCGACTATGTGGTGGGCATGACATGCCCAAAATGTAAAATTGCTTATAAATGTTACATATAGCTATATTAAGTTAATTTCTGGTATTATATTATAAAAAGGCATGTAATAAAATATATTTTCTTAATTATTTATTTATTTATAAAGATAAAATCAACTCTTTGTCATAAGATTTATCATATGATTAAATAAAACAATGAAAACTTAAAACTTTTATAAAATCAAATTTGCACTTTTATAAAGGCAGGACTTTAAATATTAGTAAATGAGCAGCATAATACTGCTTTTTAGAATATATCTCAATTCAGTTGTCATTAATTTAGTAGAAATTAGGAAAAAAAAATTCGCCAAAAATATGCAAAATTGACGTTTACGTCCAAGTAATTTAAAATATAATTTACATAACACTATCGCCATACCATCATCTTCTCTTATGAACCCATAACTTCAGCTACTCGAAGTTTCAAAACGTTACAGTGGAAATTTTAGGATTTAAAAGGATTTAAGTAAATGTGGGGCATGACATGCCCAACCACATACTCGCCGGGTTAAAATATAAGGAATCATTTAAAAATTAATTTTTAAATGAAAGATTAGTGCAATAAATTTAAGCTTAATGAATAAAATTCCTAAATTTTTATACAAAATTTATATTCTAACTTTTCATTTAAATAAATAGATTTTAGAAAATTATTTGCCAAATTAATTTATTAAAAAAATTTGCCATTATGAATAACAATAATGCCAAATGCAAATAAGTACCGAATAATTACATTACACCATTAAAACAAATACGAAACATTTATACATACACTACCGTCGGGAATTATCGGTACAGCTGCACGCGCACGGCCCAAAAACATACCAATCTTTAAATCACGATTTTTTTGTAAATACAAATGTCAGAAAATTAACAAAAATACCATTCGAAAGATTATTAAATTCTACGATTAATGATACATAACTATAAATTTTAATAATTTATACAAAGATTGTAGCAATAGACAAATTTGACAAAAAAATTTTTAAAATAAAAATGCACATTTTTAAAACTTGTAGAAAAAATTTGAAAATTATATAGGTGTGAACATTCAAGTCTCATCTTTAATTCAAGGCCAAAATAGTTCAAAAATCTTAATCGGTTAGCGAGATATCATTATAAACGGCCGAGCATTTTCAGCCAAAAACCGTTCAAAATCGACTAATTCAATGCATTTGTCAAAAAACATGCTCGGACGTTTATAATAATATCTCTTGAACCGAATAAGATTTTTTTTTAAGATGAGACTTGATCACATCTTAAATCACTTGATCACACTTACGTAAGTTTCAAATTTTTTCTACAATTTTTAAAAAATGTGCAGAGGTTGAAAAAATTTCCAAAAAAATTTTATTTTTTAATTTTTTTTGTCAAGTTTGTTAATTGATGCAATCTTTGTATAAATTATTAAAATTTTCATTTATGTACTATTAATCGTAGAATTTAATAATCTTTCGAATGGTATATTTGTTAATTTTCTGACATTTGTATTTACAAAAATATCGTGATTTAAAGATTGGTATGTTTTTGGGCCGTGCGTGTGCAGCCGTACCGATAATTCCCGACGGTAGTGTACGAAGATTGTTTAAATATTTACTAGAAGAAAAATAAAACAATAAAAAATATTTTAAGATACAGTTAAAAAAATACTTCATGTCAATCATACTCAAAATTGAGATTTGCATATAATTAAAAAATGACAAAAAGTGAGGTTACTTTTTGTGAAATGTGAATGAAAACAATAACAACCTAACAAGATGGTTGGTTTTACCAAGAAACTTATGTTAATTTTATTAAATTTGTTTAACTTGTCCAATGTAGTTCGCTTCACCAGCTCTCACTAGTCATCAAAATCAAGTACAAAGTAAATCATTTTAACCATCTTAAAAAATAAAAAGTATATTTAACTTCACAATTTTAATTGATACTAGTGACATATACCTCACTCGCTTACGCTCGTTCGGTTGTATTTAAACTTATTTGTTTTTACTTATTTATTATTATTTATTTGAACTAAGTAAATGAAAAAAAGTATTGAACCAAGAAAATTTTTCTTGATTGAAGCAAATCGTGGGATTGAATACGGCCAAGACTATTATAGTATTCATTCAACAAAACGATTTTCTTGACATAGAATATTTGGGAGAAAAACATATATTCTTGATCCAAGAAAATATGGAACTCGACCAAGAAGTTAATCGTCAATTGAATTATTTTATTTATTCAATTTTTTGTAACGTTCGTTCAAGCAATTCAAGATTTAGATGAAGAAAACATTTATTTTGTGAGAAGAACAGATATTCTTGATCCAAGAAAATATGGAGTTCGATCAAGAAATTAAATAGCATGTAAGAAATACACAATATATTAATTCAAAATCACCAGAAGCCGTCACGCTACCACTATGCCATCCTAGCTTCAATGGACAGTTTTAAAAAACTGATATTTAAGATGCATAACCATTTGAAGAAAAATATTTTCTTAGATCAAGAACACCGGAATTGTGCTAAGTAAAAAAAAGTTTCAAAGCAAATAAAATGATTCGATTCAAGAAACATGAATTCTCCAGACAATACTTTATTATTTCGCTTAAGAACATAATATTTTAGATTCAATACTTTTTAGTACTTCGGATAAGTAAAATATTTGGTTGAAATAATAACATATTTAGTTCCGCCAAATACTGAATTGTTAATTCAAGAATTCTGTTCAATGCTATGAATAATTACTTGACGGGCAGTTCCATACGACGCACGGTGGTCTGGAAGGCAGAAAGTTCCGAGCAAAAATGACGACAAAATTGACAAACTGTGATGTTTTAAGGAAGGTTTGGACATTACACATCCGTTTGATTTGAAATCCCAGCTGATCATTTAAGTGAGATATCGGGAAATTAATCTGAAATGTGTAAATTTACACCTCAATTTTTTTTAAAATGCAATTTAACAGGAAGGATTGGTACGAATATTAACGTATATCCACCTATATTACAAAAAGATATCTCCGCAACCAACGCATCATTTTCAAGATTTTTTAACCTACAAGTACAGGTTAAGGCTTAACCCTTTCAGTCACATCAGTCAATATATCGACCACCGTTTGAGATGGTTGAAAAAAAATGAAAACCCACCAGATTTGCTTGGAACTTGTTACTCGGGGGTTTTTGGGATTGCTGATTACGAATCCGCTATTACTTTTCAAACATTAAAAATAGCGGATTTAATATGGCAGACGAATTTTTGAAAAATTTGAATTTTTGAAAAGTAACATCAGATTCGATATCAGTGAAGCACATGGGTGACACGGCCTATGCTTTATCATGTACGAATGTGTCAAATGTGTTGAAAATGGCCACCAGTTGTCGCTGATAGTATCTTTGTCCTATGTAAGTATATACAATGTATTGCGAAATAATATTAAAAGCTGATAAAAAGTAGAAAACAATATTAATAAACTTTTAAATTATTTTCGGTTTTTAAATGACATAAATAATTAATAAATACGCACATTTTTCATTTAGTGCAATTACTGCAAAGTATTTAATAATGAAAATAATAATAAAGTAAAACTCCACTTTTAAGATTGTTAAGAAAAGAAACAATGAACATGATATAACATTAGAAAAAGTATTTATTAAACATAATAAAATATATAAAATATAAGTACATGACTAATCATCTTGACTCGTAAAGACGAACTGATCGTCTCTATAGCACGCGTGACAATGTCAGGTGACACATACACACAATATGAGAAATATAAATGTATACTCATACTCAACACGCCTCCTTACATTTATAACTTCGAATAGTCTAAAAGTTTATTTAAAGAATTAAATTTAAATTTTGACTTTAACTGATTATACAATATTTAACAAATCTCTAAATTTATCAAATTTTGATTTTCCGAGAGCCTTGGTAAAAATATCGGCAATATTGTTTTCAGTATCTACTTTTACAATATCAATATTTCCGTTCTCATAATTTTCATTTACAAAATGATAGTGCACTTCGATGTGCTTAGAATTTTTTGTCATATTCCCGTATTTTGCAATTAACAAAGTTCCTACATTATCTTCATAAAAATTAACGCGTTTTTTAATTGTTATATCGAAAGATTCAAGTATTCCTCGAATAAAAGTTACTTCTGTAACAGCTTCAGATAAAGCTGTATATTCAGCGTAAGTCGACGATTTCGATACAGTGTTTTGTTTTCGCGATTTCCAAAATATAACATTCCCATACAATCGTACAAAGAAACCTGATGTAGATTTTCTATCGACAATATCGCCTGCCCAATCGGCATCTACATAACAGTCTAAAATGTCTACATTTCCTTTTTTGCAAAAAGTTAATTTTAAATCTTTTGTTTGATATAAATATTTCAATACTCGAAGAGCATAATTAAAATGCGTTTCATCAAAACAATTTTGAAATCTACTCAAATAATTAATACTGAATGAAATATCAGTTCTTGTTCCACAACCAATATACAAAAGTGCCCCGATTAAATTTCGATACTTTAAATCATCATTAACTTTTTCTGCAGGTATTAATTTTAAATTTAATTCCATTGGAGTTTTAAACAATTTTGCATTTTTCAAATTATATTTTTCAGCTAAATTTTCAATAAAAGTTTTTTGATCAAGAGTCATACTACAATTTGATTTATTATAATTGATTTCAATACCAACATAATTTTTAACATTACCCAAATCTTTCATTCTAAATCTACGCAACATTTTATTTTTGATATCATCAAGTTCAAATCTGTCTTTGCTACAAATTAATACATCATCAACGAAAATTAAAATGTAGACTGATTTATTTCCCTGTTTTTTAGTGTACAAACAATAATCATATTTACTTTTTGTAAACCCAAGAGAACTCAAAAATTCATCAAAACAATCATACCAGGTACGAGGACTCTCTTTTAAACCATATAAAGATTTATTTAATTTACATACTTTATTTACATCATCCTCATACCCTTGTGGTTGCGTGACATAAATTTCAGAATTTACCCTGCCATTCAGAAAGGCCGTTTCCACATCCATCTGGTCAATAAACATACTTTTATTACAACAAACTGATAATAATACCTTTAGAGTCTGCATTTTGGCTACAGGAGAATACGTGTTACCAATCACTTCCTCTTGCTGGAAACCTCTGGCAACAACACGCACTTTGAACAACTCATTTGATTTTTTTTTGAAAATCCACTTAACATCGATGATTTGTTTATCACTCGGTTTATCAACAATAGTCCATGTTTTATTTAACTCTAAACTTTTCATTTCGCGATCCATAGCATCTTTCCATTTTTTTGATTCACTACACTTAATTGCCTCTTCGTACGTTTCAGGAACATTCACGTTGCAGTAGTTTACATGTATACAATTGTAAACATACTGGTCATTTTGCCAAGCTGGAGGTCTTCTTTCCCTCGTCGATCTTCTCAAACCAGGTTGCACCTCTTTTTCGTCTTCTTGATCCTCTTCTTCGGGTTCGCTGATTGATTTTTGTTTCTCTAGATTTTTCTCTTTTGGTGATTCATCCTGTGATAGTTCTTTATCCTCTTTATCTTTGAATCCAATATATTTCACATTTTCTTCAACAATGTCCACATGCCTTGTTATTAGAACTCTATTGTTTATCAAAATTTTATATCCAACCTCAGTGTATCCCAGAAGAACTCTAAGTTCTGCCTTTCTATCCCATTTTGATTTTCTTTTAATTTCAGGAACTGGAACAAAATCACGACTTCCATATAAACGCAGATTTTTAACACACGGTCTCTCTCCAAAAAATATTTCGTAAGGTGTTTTCTTCTCAATCGTGTTTGCCAATAATCTATTTTTTAGGTATGCAGCAGTGATGACAATTTCTGGCCAATACTTCCTGTCAACATTTGCTTCGTCGAGTAAGCATCTCGCCACATCCATGACCGACCGATTGTATCTCTCAGCTGTTCCGTTTAATTCATGTGTATAGGGAGGACAAGGATCAATTTGAATTCCCTTCTCTCGAATAAATTTCACGGAGAGAAGAAAGTAGTCAATCTTACTCAGCCCTGAGTCATAGTTACTAAACAATATGGTGACATTTTCGTTCAACAAAACAAAAAGTAATCTTCACTAAACGGCCGTTTAGTTATTAAGACTACTAACTTCATTAGTATCGTCTACGATATAAATTGTCATATCTGCGATTCTGTTTACAATTTACGAAAATAAAATTTAACCTCTTTTATAATAATTAATATAATAGTTAACACTTTAAAAATAATTAATTATTTAGAAATAATTATTATTAATTAATTATTCTTCCAAAAATTTGTTATATATGCGGGGAACGAGAAGAAAATCAAGTAATATTTTACAAAAATACACTGACGGTGATATAAGGTAACAATAATAAATCAATTTAAAAATTATAATTTCTGTAATTGTTTAGTTAAATAGAGAAAATTATAAGAGCTATATTTCTTTTCAAAATATATTTGTCGCATATTTGAATAAACAGCTAAACTTTTTTTTATAATTATTATGATAACAATAACCTAATATTTGTTGTAATAACAAGCATAAATAATAAGTATAACACTGCAAATAAAGTTTTGATAAATAATATTTTTTCTCGATTTCGTTTAATTTTTAATAGGTAGCTTTTTAATTAATTTTAATATTTTTTTTAAAGTTCAATTAATAATATGATTAAAAATGTAAACAGAATTAGTTTTGTCTGCTTTACTAAGCAGACATTCATCCTTACTACTATGTTTAGTTCGATCGACAAAAAAAAATTGAACGCTGTTTTGTAACCTTTACTTAATATTTATTTGTCACAACTCAAATTTTCTTACTAAATGCGTAATAGTACAACTCACTATAACTCTTCTCTCCGTGTTGAAAATTCGTGAATTCAAATATTCCGTTCCATTATCGCATCGAAGTTTTTTAATTGTTTTTCCTGTAATATTTTGAACTTCATTAACGTAAAATACAAAATAATCAAATACTTGATCCTTTGATTTGATACAATAAATTTTAGCCAATTTACTGTAATCATCCAAAAATACTAAAAAGTATTTTTCTCCGGTGTAACCAGTTGTGCGATGTGGTCCATTCAAATCGGTGTGAACAATATCCAGAAGTCCATTGGCCCGAGTCCTGTTGTTTTCGAAGGGTAAATTTGTCATTTTATTTAGAATACAAGTTTCACATTTCATGTACTCTTTTTCAAGTTGCTTGGGTAAGCAATAGTTCGTAAGTAGCATAGTTCGTCTTTACATAAAACATCTAAATACTTAAAATTAACATGGCCAAGCATACGATGCCATTTTTCTTTTTGCGAGATTAGATTATTTTGATTTGTTGACAATACATTTGCATGCTTAGACTGATTGCCAGTGATGACATAACTTGTCATTTTAATCAAATTATTTTCAATTTGACCTATTGCCAACAAATCATTATTTTCATTATAAATTTTTGAAAATTTCCCTAAGAAACAATTTTATTTTTATTTAATATTTTGGAATAACTGAGTAAATTTGATTTCATTTCTTTTACATAGAAGACATTTTTGATTGTTACCTTTGAGTAAGAATTCCTGAAGTGTAACAGCAAATTTTGAGATTTACTGTATTTACTTGGTAATACAAGAAAATGAAACATAATTATGAGATAATTAAATGCCTTGAAGGATTTTTCCAAAAAATTAAATTTCACTTTGTTATAAACAATTGAAGTTTTTTGCAGTGTTTTATTAAAAAATTAATATCTCGAAACAGAATAAACGAATCGTTATAAAATTTGGTATGTATACTCAGAAAATGATGTAGTTTCAAATGAAATAATTAAAAAATTAAATTGTTTAATTTTTGTAATTGTTATTGCAAATTTAATTCTTTATTTGTAAAATAATCAATGTTCTTAACGTCGTAGGAAGTTCGTTCAAATTTCACCATAAAGGCTTTTTTATAACGATTCCATACCCGTTTTGAAATTTGGTGTCCCGCAATTTCTTTTTATTTCTGAAATTTTTGATAAACTCAAAAGTATGGCTTGCAAATGCTAATTTCTATACTTAATTATTTAAACAAATTTGAAATTAGATATAAGGAAGTTATTTTCATAGTTACATATATTCTTACAATTTCTTAATAAAATGTTTTAGAAATCAAGGTAAAATGTAAATTAGTATGTGGATTCTATTAAAAGTTAAAAATATTAATAATTTGTTTAAATAATTAAGTATAAAAATTAGCATTTGCAAGCCATACTTTTGAGTTTAGTTCATTTAAATAGAAAAAATTTCAGAAATAAAAAGAAATCAAAATTTTAATTTTTTTAAAATAAAATTTACCCAAAAACAATTAATTTGTTTAAACAATTGTTAAATATTTTCACAATACCTTTTATTTTTGTATTTAATTATTTCCTGCGTAAAATGTTGAGAAATGTAAAAAAAATAAAATTTTGTTGGTTAATGTTGAAAAAAATTTACAATTAACAATAAAAAATTGTTTAAACATTTTAAAAATTAATTAAATTAGTACTGAATGTTTATATGTTAATTACCTATTATATTTCGGGTAAAAAACTCGGAGAAATATACTACAAATTGAATTTTTTTCAATCATATTCTTTTTTGCAAAAGTAAATTAATTAGCGTATTGTTTATTTAATAAAAGTGTAATTATATAAAAAATTTTACTTAAGGAATACTAAAACATGATTTCTAATGTACTTAAAAATTTTTTAAATGTTAAAAACTTTATTTTATAGCAACATAATATCGACTTTTTCATACTTTGTTATAAAAAAATAAATATAAATAAACAAAAATTAAAAAATCGGCCTGGAGGAATCAATAAAGAATTTAGTAAAGAAGATTAAAACAAACTTGTTTAATTTGAATGAAAATTGAGACCTCTAGACTGATTTTGACACAAAAAGTACATTTGGCCCACTGTGGCGGCGGTAACGGTGGACATGCCGCGCGGTAAACAAACGTGACGCCCGGCAGAAAAAAATTCATAACTTTGTTCCTAATTGCGGGACACCAAATTTCAAAACGGGTATGGAATCGTTATAAAAAAGCCTTTATGGTGAAATTTGAACGAACTTCCTACGACGTTAAGAACATTGATTATTTTACAAATAAAGAATTAAATTTGCAATAACAATTACAAAAATTAAACAATTTAATTTTTTAATTATTTCATTTGAAACTACATCATTTTCTGAGTATACATACCAAATTTTATAACGATTCGTTTATTCTGTTTCGAGATATTAATTTTTTAATAAAACACTGCAAAAAACTTCAATTGTTTATAACAAAGTGAAATTTAATTTTTTTGAAAAATCCTTCAAGGCATTTAATTATTTAATAATTATGATTCATTTTCATGTATTACCAAGTAAATACAGTAAATCTCAAAATTTGCTGTTACACTTCAGGAATTCTTACTCCTTTGCTTTATTTTGATAGACTTGGAATGCAGTGGTTATTTTACCAATTTTCGTTGCTTGAAGAATTCGACCATCTGCCACTTTGACGTTTACAGGTGGATCAAGAACCACTGACGTTTCAAAATACGAATCTTTGTTTACAATGTGATCCGTACAACCACTATCAAGTAACCACTTGATTTCTTGATTCGACGATGAGTCACTGGCACTGAAAACTGATTTTATCACTTCGGTATTAAATGTTCCATGCGAAAAATTTTGATTTTCTTGAGAATTGTTTTGTTGACCTTCAGGACGAAATCTTCTGGACCCACGTTGATTGCCTCGATTGCCGTGAAACCATCCTCTGTTTCCTCTTCCACGCCGTTGATTTCCTCTATAGTTATATCCACCAGTTGATCTGCATTCCCGTTGAAAATGTCCCGGTTTCATTTTAATTTTGTTTTGCAGATATTCGACTGTCCGTTCTTCCTCCGGCAAAATATCCATTAAATCTCCTATATGACTATAGGTCGATGGTAATGCCTTAGTCATGTAATTTAGTTTCTCCTGTTCCGTGACTGCAGCTCCAGCACCTTTTAATTGGTTTACCGACTTTTCGAATTCGTCGAAAAACGTGGCCGGGTTTGTAAAATTTTTTAACTTTATATTTTCCAGGTTACCTCTGCATAAGATTTGCAAAGCAGTTGATTTTTTAAGATACATTTGGTCGAACTTTTTAATAATATCATAAGCTGTCGTGAGTTCACTAACATATTCCAACTGTTTATTCGAAATGACACTATAGATATAATTTGTTGCTTTAATATCCTTAGTTGCCCATTCTGTTTCACTTTCACTTGCTGCCCTTTGTCGTTCAACAACATCACTAACTTTTTTATACTGGAAAAACTTTAGGATTCGTTTCTTCCAGTTCGCGTACTCCGAACCATCGAAAATCGGAATAACTATATCGTCACATTTGATTGACGCCATTTTCACTTTTCACAGAATTTTCAATCCAAGTCACTTTTAATTCGATTAATGAACCACACAGCTTTTTTATATTTCTTAACCACGCTCTGCTACCATGTTAAGAAAAGAAACAATGAACATGATATAACATTAGAAAAAGTATTTATTAAACATAATAAAATATATAAGATATAAGTACATGACTAATCATCTTGACTCGTAAAGACGAACTGATCGTCTCTATAGCACGCGTGACAATGTCAGGTGACACATACACACAATATGAGAAATATAAATGTATACTCATACTCAACAAAGATAGTTTCCGTAAAGTATTCTTATAAATATTTATTTGCTCCTACACTGAGAAAACTGGAGTATTGGACTAAACATCTGGAGGGACAAATCGTTCATATTTGAGAGTTAGCTATTGGATAACAATCTAAATGTTCAAATACTCCATTGACAGATATTCGTTCCATTTCTCTTGGAGGGAAAATGAGTTTATAACAGAGGGACAAATTAACCATCTTGAGAAATCCCTTCCTTATCCGGCGCGAAATGAATAAATATGGCAACCTAACCCCTAAATTAAATACATAAAATGACAGAAAAATAATTTCGCGCGCATCAGATCGTACACATTTTCTGCGCAACGTTTAACCCTCAGATATAATGGGAGAGAATATACAAGTAGATTTCCATTATCAATTCAAAATTTATTTTAGAAGGACTATTTAACTCTCTTCATAAGCAAAGGTAACATACACTTTTTGAACCTCCGAATTTGACACTCCAGTTTTCTCAGTGTACACAATTATATGTTTGAATATATTGTGATCCTTAAACAATTGAAGGGATTCCGAATACTTTTATTTATATAATATACAATTTTAACAAAATAAAGTTTAAACTTAAAGTTTAATAAAATTAAAGTAATATTTGATTAATTTAGCTATCTTCCTTTTTTACAAATTTATAATTTCTTTGTATCAAGCAAGTAATTATTTTAAATTAATAATATTAAATTAATAATTCAATTTTATAATATAGAAAAATAAATTAAGCTAATACTTTATTTTCTTGTTTAACACAGTTAATAAAAGTTAATTTTCCATCAATATGTTATTTATAACCTGATCAAATTGTTTTGTTTAAAATGTTACATTCTTTTGTGAGAAAAATTTTTATCAAGTGAACAATTCTATTTTTTTACTTAAATATGATGTGATGAAAATAATAAAAATATACTGTTTCTGAAATTGTAAATTACACCTGCTTCTACAATGAATTAAATATTTCTTTTTTGCTCAACTGTGCAAAGTATAAAATTAAAAATTTAGTTAATTTTAATTTTTCTTTTTACGAAATAGAATAAGACAATACCTAAAATACATTATCTTGACTAATACGAAAAAATTAAATTTGCAAAAGAATATTAAATAATAAAATTATAAAATAATAATAATACATTGCAAATAAAAAAATATATGCCTAAATAAAAAAATTTATTATATATTATTATATATCAATATAATATAATATGACCAAGTGTTAAATTCAATAGCATACACAATATGAATAATAATATATAATTAATTGTTAAAAAAATATTGATTAATCAATTAATTATTGTATATTTATACGCCTATATAAAATAATATAAAATATAGGTAATATAGGTAATATGAATATAATATAAATGTAATCACATATTATATAAACAAAAATTATTATAATTATATAGATTTATATATACAAATATCAGTAATAATTATTTATTAATTAATAATCTTTTTCTGCAAATTTAATTTGCAAATGAAATTACAACTTGAAACTCAGTAAAATCTAAATTACAATTTGATTAATTTGTATATATAAGTGATATATAAATTATACATAAAATATATAAAATTATACAATTATTTAATTATATAATATAAATATGTACATATTTTCAACAATATCAATCAATTTTGTATATAAAATAAAAAAATAGTATTTAAAAATGGTTTATTGAAATTATATCTGAAAAAATTGAGTTCTATCATTTTAACAATATTAATTATTTTCATTATTAAATACTTTGTAGTAATTGCACTAAATGAAAAATGTGCGTATTTATTAATTATTTATGTTATTTAAAACCCGAAAATAATTTAAAAGTTTATTAATATTATTTTCTACTTTTTATCAGCTTTTTATATTATTTCGTTTATAGTCTACTTAATAATTAAAACAATAATAAAAATCACAACGTTTAATTCTGCTTCACCTGAACATATAACAATATTAACAAGCATAAATAAAAAATATTTTTACTGTCGTTCATTTTAAAAACAACATTATAAGAATTTAATTTTTTAACATTTTTTGAAGGCTCTTTCTGAACGGGGACTTGAGGATTCTATTAAAGCCATCTGCTGTGATACATCAGCTTTCAATCTTGGTTTAAAAGCTGGTGCTGCTAAACTTCTTGAACAGCTTCTCGGAAGAGACCTTCTTTACCTACCTTGTAGGCATCATATATTTGAATTGATAATAGGTGGAGTTTTTGATGTATTAATGCCAGCTTCGACAGGTCCAAAAATTCTTTTATTTGAAAGATTTAAAAATGCCTGGGGAAATATGAATCAAAATAATTTCAAAGTCGGCACTGATGATGAGAAAATCTCAACAGTATTGCACGACCATATTGAAGACATCTCCGAGTTTATAAATACGATGATGAATACAGTTCAACCACGCGATGATTATAGGGAGCTACTTCTTCTATCCCTAATTTTTATTAACAAAGTTCCACATGGAGAAGATAAATTTTACAAGCCAGGAGCTGTATCACGTGCTCGTTGGATGGCAAAAGCCATTTATTGCCTGAAGATTTATCTGTTTCTAAATTTAATGAAATTATTAAGTGATTATAAAAGAGTAAACTCGAAAGTTGCAAATATTACAATAAAAAAGATGTCGAATCATCTTTGGTACTTAAGTACCGAAGCTGTAGCAGTGGCGTTTTTCGACGAAACCATACCAGATGCAATAGAAATAAAAATGGTTGAAAAAATTAAGAGTGCAAGCATCGATAATGATGACGATTACAGTATAATAACAAAGCGTTTTAATTTAAAAGAAGAAAATTTAGCTTCATTTCTTGATAATGATATTGACTTTTTCGTAAGTCCAGAATCTTTACAGTTTTTTAAAAGATTCCAAATTGATGCTTCTTTTCTTCACATCGATCTGACTGATTGGAAAGACAATGAAAGTCATTAACAAGGCTTAAATGTAGTACGTAAAATTAAAGTTGTCAATGATGTCGCGGAAAGAGGAATTAAATTAATTTCAGATTATCAAAATACCTTGAGCTACGATGAAGAACAGAAGAAATTTATTATTCAGGTCGTTGAAGGATATAACAAAGTTTATACAGATTGTAATAAAAGCACCCTAGTAAAAAAACTAATGTAAATTAACAAATTTACGGAAAAAGGTACTTACTTAGAAATTAAAAATAATGTAAATAATAATATAATAATGTAAATTAACATTTAATAAATAGACAAATTTATGATAAAAAGGTACTTACTTAAAAATTAAATTTTTATGGTTAAAAAGTAAAATTCTCTTATTAATTTTTTGACAGCTGTCAATTGTGAAGAATACATTTCGCTAATATAATTCACCTCAGTGTACTTAAAAACACTCGTATACAGGTATTAATTTAATATTAAAAGTCTCCATTTCAAAAGTTTGACATCTTAATTGACAGTTGTCAACTGTCAAATTTACATAATTCTATTCAGGTTTACCTTAATACCCTGAAAACATTTTTATCTGACTAATTTAATGTAAAAACTGTCAAAAACTCGTTTATAAAAGTTTGACAGTTTAATTGACAGCTGTCAACTGTGAAGAATACATATTGCTAATATAATTACCTCAGTGTGCTTAAAAACACTTGTATACAAGTAATTTAATGTAAAAAGTCTCCGTTTCAAAAGTTTGACATCTTAATTACCAGTTGTCAACTGTTAAACTTACATAATTCTTTTCAGGTTTATCTCAATACCCTGAAAATATTTTTATCTGAGTAATTTAATGTAAATACTGTAAAAACTCTCGTTTTTAAAAGTTTGACAGTTTAATTGACAGCTGTCAACTGTCAATATTACATATTGCTATTTAGTTTGACCTTATACGTTCTAAAGCAAATTCTGCCCGGCGAACTAAGAAATTGCAACTTTCGCAAAATAACGGTCACCCTACTACACAGTCTCTCACAGATATTCTCACGGTTAACCATCATATTGGTCAGCTTTTGATATTTATCTTTTGAGTTATAATCAATTAGTAAAATCAGTTAATTTAAAGTGTAAATCAATCGGTTGTCTCTTTGCAGTGTTCTCAAGTGATTAAGCTTAAGCTTTCTCTCAGGAAATTAGATTTTCCTCACGAAATGCGTGAGCGTTCACTCGCCGGCAAGGCCAAAACTTAGACTTGTTTTACAAACTCAAATTAAAGACTACAAGGTGATTCTCAACCAGTTTTTTCTTTTGACCTATTGCATATTATCGCCAATCCACGCGAGAAGTTGTTTAGAATGGTTAAATATGCATGGAAAAAAAATTTCGTTAAAAAATATTTAAAACTGTAAGAGAAGATCGATTTTTAATATTTAAATCTTTAAATTTTGCCGAAATTTCGGAAGTCCTGAACCTTTATTTTTTTCCAATTTGATGCTCTGAGTCGAAAAAACATAGTTAAAATTGACGATTAGCTCATTTTCATGGTAAAAACTATAAAAATCATGGCTTTTTGCATTTATTTCGGTATATATAAAGTATACCATAAAAGCTTCGAACTATGATTTTTATGGTTTTTACCACGAAAATGAGCTAAATGTCAATTTTAACAATGTTTTTTGAATAATAGCATAAAATTACGTAAATATACACAATTTGGAAAAAATTAAAGATTTAAGGCGTTCGAAATTTCGTCAAAATTTAAAGATTTGAATATTAAAAATTGATCTTCTTTTACAGTTTTTAATATTTTTTAACGAAAATTTTTTTCCATGCATATTTTACCATTCTAAACAACTTCTCGCATGGATTTGCAATAATATGCAATAGGTCAGAAGAAAAAAATTCTAACCTCTTCAAAAATTAAAATTAAATATTTTTGACCATCTTATATGTTTTCAGGTTAAAAATGATGCAGGAAAAAAATATTACCTCGTTTAATAATTTTATTTTAAAGGGGTCAAAATTAAGGAGGGGTCTCCCCTTAAGGGGTTACACCACTCTAGAGTCAGAAAAAGAGACCTATAATCGACAACGAATCATCTGAAAGTAAAAATCAAAACGGTTTCGTATTCCGTATGACATTGGCTATAGTCGGTACTACAACCAAAAATATTCATTGTTATTTAAAAAAATTATAAACAATTTAATGTGAAAAAAGTGAAAAAATTAAAAAGTCCGACATTTTTTTTTGTGAAAATGTTTCATTGTAGTACCGACCATAGCCAATGTCATACAGAATAAGAAACCGTTTTGATTTTTGCTTTCAGATGATTCGTTGTTGACTTATCGTGTCACCCACCAACAAAAGGAATGTGCTGCAGCAGCCAATTCTAGAGCCGCCATTGCAAAAAAAAATTTTTAATTAGTATTCTTATGTCTCTTAAACTATAAAAACTTTGGTTGATAAATATTTTTTATGATATAACAAAATTTGTTTTAAAAAAACACGTTTTTTGGAGGAACCTGGCCTTAACAAGAAAAAAAGGTATGTGCCTTTTTTGAAAAACCGATCAAAATTTTGAGTAAGAGGTAATTCAAAAACTTTTGAAAATTTTGAAAAAACTTTTATACACTTTTATTCCATGTATGAAAAGGAACAAATTCTGAAAGTATTTTTAATATTGCTAAAATCATCGAAAATTCTTATGATCACTTGGCGTGGAATTGCTCATTTACAATAAACTACAAAAATATAAAAGTTAATCTTCGATAAACACCTAAAACCAACCAAACCCCAACCCAAGCTGTTTAATTTAATGACGCTACGCTATGATAGTTAAAAACAGGATTTTTTGGACGTTAACCACAATATGCTCATGCGTTGATCTACCCAGCTGTTAACTATCATGGTGTAGCGTCATTAAATCAAGCAGCGTGGGTTGTGGTTTGGTTGGTTGTTTTTATTGGTTTCAAGTATTTATTGAAGTGAAACTTTCATATTTCTGTTGTTTATTGCGAGTTATTGTATATGTATTACGCTGTTGTGTTTTTTTGTATATTTTATGTGTCCCCTGGCGGTTTTATGAACCAAAGCCGCCAAAGCGGACTTGGTTGAATTTACTTTTGCTTTGTGAAAAAGGAATTTGGAAAATCAAATGAATCTTATGAAGAAAGCCTTTGAAATAAATAAATAAACATTCCAAGATGCAATTTATGCAATATTTACTGTAAATTAATGCTTAGTTATGTAATTATTATCATTCTCACCTTAAATATTAATCATATGATAAATAAGCATTGATTTAATCTCAAATTTTTTAATGTTGAGAACACGAAAATTATGATAAACAAGTGTAAAATATAATTATGATACAAAAGAAACATTCAATTATTTATTATGTTTATACACCTGTCTTCAGCCTTACATACTTGGCTATACAAGTGCCTCTTTACAAATTTCGCTCTTACAATATTTCTATAATTATTTCTTATACTAAATTAAATTTTGCGCCTACAGAGGGACTTGAAAATTAGGAGTACTCGCATTTGCCTGACCACCCGTCTAATAAGTTTTCTCGCCAGTGGAGAGGGAAACTGTAGAAAACCTCTCCTGAGTACAACCGGTTTATCGACAGTCGAGTTCTAATGGTGTGTACCGGACAATAATCGACGGTGAACATCATTATACCTCGACGTCAAACCTCCCACTCAGATTGTCTCACGTGCCGGAAAAATACCAAGCCAAATGGGCGCGAACCAAGGGTACTTACCCTTGGTCCTAAAACGACCGCCAAGCGAGGCATCTATTCGACTGAGTTAATCTGTCGGTACAAAAGAAACATAAAAATTATTAACTTAGGATTAAGGAATATTGTTAATTTCAAGTGTACAGATCAAATTTGTATTTTTTTTGAGGTTATGTGATGTTGCGATGTTGCCACATTTTCATGTGTTTTTGTGTTTGATATATTACTGTTCTGAAAACTAAAATTTAAATAATTATTTATTCATTACATCTTTTGGTAAACTTTCTCTAAACTCTTCCAGTTTTAACTTTTTGACATTGTCTATCTATACATAATGTCGTCCGCGACCGTTGTGCATTATTTGCGTTCTTGTTTCTGTTTCCTATTATAATATGTTTCATTAGGATTACATTCTTATCACATATTTTTGTTTGCTGATAATTGTGAGATTATGTGGACTTAAATGTAAATTTTTGGTATTGCTGATTAAAACCCTATCCCTATGTTTTTGGGGTCGCTGAAACCGAATATGCCCATGAAAAATTTTTTTCATCGGCCATTTTCCCGCTACCACCCCCTTACACCTGCTCCCGGGGGTTGGAATTTTAGTTTTAAAAAAAGTGGAGTAGGGTGTCTATTCCTATGTTTTTTGGGTCGCTAAAACCAAAAAAGACTACCAAAAACAAATTCCTCCCTCCCTTAACCCCTTACAACCCCAACCCAACCCTTAACCCAACCCTTAACACCTCCAGGGTGGGGAGTCGAAATTCGAATTTTCACGAAAAGTCGATTACAGTGTCTAAACCTACGTTTTTTGGGTCGCTGAAACCAAAAAAGACTACCAAAATCAAATCCTTCCCACCCTCGACCCCCTACAACCCCCTGCAATAATTTTTTTCAAATAAAACGAACCGATTTTTGGGAAATTGAAAATTAAATATTAATTACCAAAAATTATTGCAGGGGCTTGTAGGGGGTTGAGGGTGGAAAGGATTTGATTTTGGTAGTCTTTTTTGGTTTTAGCGACCCAAAAAACGTAGGTTTAGACACCGTAATCGACTTTTCGGGAAAATTCGAATTTCGACTCCCCACCCTGTGGGTGTTAAGTGGGTTGTAAGGTGTTAAGGGAGGGAAGAATTTGTTTTTGGTAGTCTTGTTTGGTTTTAGCGACCCAAAAAACATAGGAATAGACACCCTACTCCACTTTTTTTAAAACTGAAATTCCAACCCCCGGGAGCAGGTGTAAAGGGGTGGTAGCGGGAAAATGGCCGATGAAAAAAATTTTTCATGGTCATATTCGGTTTCAGCGACCCCAAAAACATGGGGGCAGGGGGGTGTGACCTCTGGGTTTTGACTTTTTTTTGTGTGCCTGTGGTATTAGAGGAAATAATTTTTCTTGTGTTTGAAATTATAAAATTAATTTCTGTTTTATTTATAAAGTGTTACTAAAACGTTTAAAAGATTTTTACTTAGAATGACGTTCAATTGTTAAATCTTGTACGGTATTAAATTTAAACAGGGATAGCAACCAAAATTTTATCGGTTTCGACTTTTCTGTATTCTTCTGAAAAAAATTCGGTTTCGGTATTTATGTTACGGTTTTTTTTCAAAGAATTAGGGCTTCTGTATTTGGGTTTCGGTATTTAATGTAAATAATGACGGTTACGGTTTCTTAAAAATAGAGACCAAGAACAGCAAAAAATATTTACGGGTTCCCGAGATATTACAAAAAGAGTCGGACCGTGCGAAGCAATATATTCAATCATCGATTTCTCTAATTCGCCGTTGAGTCAATTGCGTGGCTGTGAAAAAAGTGTCGAAAATTAATTTTACTAAGTACATTCTTACTGGAATCCACTTTTTAAATATCATTATATTATAAATTAAATTAAAAAATGGATCCCAATAAGAATGTACTTAAGAAAATTAATTTTCGACACTTTTTTCACAGCCATGCAATTGACTCAACGGCGAATTAGAGAAATCGATGATTGAAAATATTGCTTCGCACGGTCCGACTCTTTTTGTAGTATCTCGGTAACCCGTAAATATTTTTTGCTGATCTTGGTCTCTATTTAAAGCTTAGGTTACAAGGAATAGTCTGTAAAAGTAACAATTTTTTTCATCAACTTTTCTAAATTTTTCCAGTAGTCAAAGTCAGGGTAAGAAATTCCGAAAGAAATAGAATTATTTTTTTGTCTTCATAACATGATATCTCGCTTTCTATTTATATAATACTACTTAAAATAGTGGCATTTCATTGGAAATTTAATAAGCTTTCCAATGCAATTTAAAAAAAGCATCTACACTACCGTCGGGAATTATCGGTACGGCTGCACGCGCACGGCCTAAAAACATACCAATCATTAAATCAGGATTTTTTTGTAAATGCAAATGTCAAAAAATTAACAAATATACCATTCGAAAGATTATTAAATTCTACGACTAATGATATATAACTGAAAATTTTAATAATTTATACAAAGATTGCAGCAATCAACAAATTTGACAAAAAAATTTAAAAAATAAAATTTTTTTGGAAATTTTTTCAACCTCTGCACATTTTTTAAAAATTGTAGAAAACATTTGAAATTTATGTAGGTGTGATCATTAAAATCTCATCTTTAATTTAAGACCAAAAGAGTTCAAAAATCTTAATCGGTTAGCGAGATATCATTATAAACGGCAGAGCATTTTCAGCCAAAAACCGTTCAAAATCGACTAATTCACTGCATTTGTCAAAAAACATGCTCGGACGTTTATAATGATATCTCACGAACCCAATAAGATTTTTAAACTCTTTTGGTCTTAAATTAAAGATGAGACTTGAATGATCACACCTATATAAGTTTTAAATTTTTTCTACAATTTTTAAAAAATGTGCAAAGGTTAAAAAAATTTCCAAAAAATTTTTTTTTTCAAATTTGTCGATTGCTGCAGTCTTTGTATAAATTATTAAAATTTTCAGTTATGTATTATTAATCGTAGAATTTAATTATCTTTGGAATGGTATATTTTTTAATTTTCTGACATTTGTATTTACAAAAAAATCCTGATTTAAAGATTGGTAGGTTTTTGGGCCGTGCGCGTACAGCCGTACTGATAATTCCCGACGGTAGTGTAGCTTCATTTTTAACCGAGTTATCACTCTTTCTGTGCGGGTGTGTTTTTTAATAGCTCGAGATGTTAGCGTTCGCACAATTTCCGTCGGTAGTGTAGGTTTTAATGATCTTAAGCTTAGAAAAGGTTCGTTCTCCACTGGCTACAGTTACAGGTATTGTCGTGACAATCCTCAATGTAATCCATACATTTGGAAACAGTTCCTGAATATTGCGATCTTTAATAAAATTTAAAACTTCTATAGGAGTAGCAACATCATCTTGGTCAGATAAAAACGATTTTAAGCTAATTAATTCGTCACACAACATATTACCATTTATGTCTGACTGTGATTTAATAGTTAGCTTTAATTGGAGATCATTACAGAATTTGAGAAGCTCTCTCTTTTCTGGTATTTTTTTTATATTATAAAAAATGACCAGGATTCTAAATACTCATTTAACTGTTCAAATCTTTCATTAAGTGATATTAATGCAGTGTCTACTAAACAATTAAAAAACTCTACTTCAAATTTCTTTTCTGGAGTTGTAATTGGCTCATCGTCGGCAATTTTACCAGCTTGACGCTTTACACGTCTTATTCTTTTTGTGGCCTTAAAAACAGGTTCAATTTGAAGCTCTTCAGCTAAGTTCTTTGCTGTTAAAACTGCGTTTTTGAAGCCCGTCAATCTGTATTCCTCCAGAAAAGAATGACAATTTTTCAACATTTCTGTGCATTTACCTAGTTCAATATCTTTTAATTGCAGAGATTCACTAACTATATTAATTTGAAAGAGGATATCATACCAAACAACTAATGATACAATAAAGGTAAAATCTCTTATCTGTTCCGCTAGAGTTGTGGCCTCATGTGAGATTTGAACATCTTTTTTTTTGTTTCATTAGCTAAAGTAATTAGTGCATCATGTATGTTACTGATTTGATACCAAACTGCCTTAAGACTAGATATTTTTGCTTCCAAGCGTGTTTCACTAAGTTTTTTAATTGTATATGATTCTAGGTGATCGGTTAGAATCTTCCAACGATTAACAGATGCTGAAAATAACGTGAACAACCTCTGAAGAATCCCAAACAAAGTAATCAGTTTCAATGATGATTTAGCGGCATCACAAAGTACGAGATTCAAGCTGTGACAGCCGTACGGTACAAAGAAAGCCAAAGGGTTTAAGTCAAAAATTCTTTTTTGGACCCCAATATTCTTTCCTTTCATATTTGCACCGTTGTCATATCCTTGCCCTCTGCAATTTTCCAATTCCAGTCCGTATTGATTTAAAACATTGATTATAACTTCAGTCAATCCTGCCCCAGTAGATTCATTGACAGGTATAAAGTCTAGGAAATGTTTCTTTATATTATAGGGACATTATCTGATATTTCTGAAAATCGAATGGTTAATGAGAGTTGTTCTACGTGACTGAGTTCATAGCGTCAAATCGCTAGTGATCAACTACAATCACATAATCACATAATCAACTACAAGTTTTTGTTTTACATTTAATTTAGCATAATTTTGTTCTACTATGTTAATATATTCTGCAATATTTATGTCATTAACTTGTTCAGTAAAAATTTCATCTTGTATATCTAATAATCCCTGAAAGTCAGTTAAATTATATTATTATAATTATTATATAATTATAATTATATAACATTGTTTTAATATTTCTATAAGCCCTTTCTAATTGGCGAAGTGAATGAGGCATCATCCATAATGCAGCTTCTTCCATTGTCCTAATCCACTCACTATCATCTTCTGCAAGTCCTAATGCCAAACAAGCAGTTGTAAAAGATTCATGAACAACTCCATTAACTGTTCTCAAACTTTCAAAAGAAGTTGCTCCTTTTACTGTAAGCAACAATAATCTAAGGTGAAATAACTCCAATTGATGTGGATTAACAGAATACATTCTTCCCAATACTTTTTCTTTACGAATTCCTTATTTCCATTCAAGAGATTTTGTTACCCATGTATAATGCTCTGGTATTTCTGAATAATAATACTTTTCAGCATTACTATCTCGTTGGTTAAGTTTAAAATAATCTAGAAGTTTTGTATTTTTATTTAAATCGAAAGAAATGCCGTTACTATCTTTTTCTTCTCGAATAATAACATTCTGTTCGTTTTGCAAATGTATGGGTAAGCGATTAACGCTATGACTCTTTTTCCCTAAAGGTTTATTTAGAATTCTCCAAACTGCCTCAACTGGACCAACATATCTATTTTCTTCATAATGATGTATCTCATTATGATTAACAGTTACCACACCATTCGCATTTGTGATAACAATAGATGCAGCATCATGCCCTTCGAGAATATATTTATATAAATATTTAACAGACTTGATACTCGAAACTATTTCTACATTAATATGACAATTAAATATTTCTGAAAGTTTACGGCAATACGAAACAACATTAGAATTATCAACAATAAATCCATTCGGTCGTTCATACGACTTATTATTATTTCTTTGACGACAATGAACAAAGCAATTTTCTTCAATTGTAGTTTCTTCTTAATAGGTGGATTCCACGTCAGTTCAACACCCTTATTTTCATGACTTGTTGGGATTTGGCTGTACTTTTGTAAATTCATTACTTTTATAGTGATTAACAACTCCACCAAATATTTTTTCAAAATTTTGAAAATTACCAAAAATATGGCATTTTCAAAACTTTTATCTTTTTTTAAAGTGCTATAACTTTGGTTCTATTTAACCGATTTTGGACTTTAAAAAAAGGATTTCTTTGGTTTTAAGTATATTTTAAGTTAAAATTAATATAAAAAAAAGTCAAAAAATTTTTTTTTTGAAATTTTGAAATATTAAAAATTCGTTTTTAAAAAAACATCTTCGATTTTTTTCAAAATTTTACTAAATGTTAGGGCAAATGTGCTTTACATGTCCTGTAAGTTTTATCTTGGGATCTTAAAAAAATTCGGAGTAAAAAAATAAAACGTAACCATATATTACGAACATATGGGGCAAAATTCCTCAACTGCCCAGGTAAAAAAAAGGAATTTTCTATAAACTTTGCTAAAATGTTACTATTATTAGTAGAAGTGTAAATATTAATTTTTTTTTAATTTGATAAAATATTTTTTGAGTTATGGAGTTTCAAAATTTTGATTTTTTTAAAAATCTTTGTTTTTCGATTTAATATATTTATAAGTAATATTAATCAAATTTAAAGTATGAATAGTGATTTTTAAAGGGGGTTTCACGGGCTATAAGCTGGTGACCTTTTTTCTATGAGCCATGTAAAAATCAGAATGGGACCATGAGAACTTTTGAGGAAAATAATAATTTATCATTATTTTACATAGAAAATGATGATTTATAATTAATTTCTTCAAAAAGTTCCATGGTCCCACTCTGATTTTTACATGGCTCATATGAAAAAAGGTAAGCTTTCGATTGGGATAGGTTACGAAAAAATAAAAAACACCGATTTTGAGTTACATTAGAACTTGGTTAATACGGTTCTGTAGGGACCGCACTAAGAATGCGTCTTATGCGGGAAAACGTATTAGGTGCACGGAAAAATAGAAATTAGCTGCAGCAGTAAACATATGTTTGCTGTAACATCTCTGAAAATTAGCTACCACAGCTAAGAAGTTTGCAGTGGCAGCGAACATGTTAGCTGTGACAGCAAACATTAGTAAAAATTTATGCGAGTTTGCTGTCATAGCGAACTTGTTTGATCTCACAGCGAACTTTTTCGCTGTCCCTATTTCAACGAACAAGGTTTGCTGTGGCAGCAAAATGTTCGCTGCCACAGCAAACCCTTTCTATGCGTGTGGGATATAAAATGTACGTCTTTAATTGCAGGGACCACCATAAATGAACGTCTTAATCGGGGAATCGTATTAAACGGGATCGTATTAACCGGGTTCTACTGTACATTGAAATTAAGAATTTGACCTTGAATTTCAAGGTCAAATTGACAGAAAACAACTTTTTTTTCATCACCAGCTTATAGCCCGTGAAAACCCTTTTAAAAATCACTATTCATACTTTAAATTTGATTAATTTTACTTATAAATATATTAAATCGAAAAAAATATATTTTCAAAAAAATTAAAATTTTGAAACTTTATAACTTAAAAAATATTTTATCAAAGTCAAAAAAAATTAATATTTACACTTCTACTAATAATAGTAACATTTTTAAAAAGTGTAGAGAAAATTCATTTTTTTACCTGGGCAGTTCAGGAATTTTGCCCCATATGTTCGTAATATATGGTTACGTTTTATTTCTTTACTCCGAATCCCTTTGAGATCCCAAGATAAAACTTACAGGACATGTAAAGCACATTTTCCCTAACATTTAGTTAAAATTTTGAAAAAAATCGAAGATGATGTTTTTTCAAAAACGGATTTTTAATTTTTCAAAATTTCAAAAAAAAAATTTTTTTGAATTTTTTTATATTAATTTTAACTTAAAATATACTTAAAACCAAAGAAATCCTTTTTTTAAAATCCAAAATCGGTTAAATAGAACCAAAGTTATAGCACTTTAAAAAAAGACAAAAGTTTTGAAAATGCCATATTTTTGGTAATTTTCAAAATTTTGAAAAAATATTTGGTGGAGTTGTTTATCACTATAAAAGTAATGAATTTACAAAAGTACAGCCAAATCCCAACAAGTCATGAAAATAAGTGTGTTGAACTGACGTGGAATCCACCAATAACTTTTCTGAAATTTTTTTGAACATTTCCCATCAATTAAACACCAATCTCCACAAGGTCCGTGAATATTATTTTGCATTATTATTTTATGTAAAACAGGATTGATATTTTCATCAGGAATTTCTGCAGAAATATAACAATCAACACTTTCAACTGTTAATATTTTAGAATTTTCTTTCAATATAACTAACAAATGAATGTGTGGAAATCCTCGCTTTTGAAATTTATTAACATAAACATAAGATTTGACCTCTCTAAATAATTTATTATTATCAACAATAAGTTTAAGTAGATGTTTTACTTTTAATGCGGAAACCCTAGTTACTATATCAGGTCTATCAGGAGCAGTTTGATAGGGGAATAAATTTTCCTGTATCTCTTTCCAATTTGGATTACACGTCATTGTAATAAATAAATCTGGTCTACTATGACGAGCAACAATAGTTTTAGAAATTCATACATATGATCATTATTTAGCATTACTCCTTCAGTGACAACATTACATGAATCATGAGTAGTCAAATTAACAGTTTCTCCTTTGTTAGACATTATCCTTTTATTTTATAAACTAGCTAAAACAAACGCGCGTGAATACTTGCTGGGCGCAACTGCCATAACATAAGAACCCTGATTGCCTTAAAAATAATGTAAGAAAATAAATAAATGTTGCAATGATTTTAATTAATTGTGCCCAATGTATTCAATATCATTTAAAAAAAAGATTAACAAATTATGCATAATTTTAACATAGTCTTATTTAATAATTACTTAACAATTATTGGAAAATTTTCTGTCTACTTCGTAAATTAAACAAATCATAATATTGAATACTATTTCTCATAAAACTTTTTTTTAAATAGGTTTGTAACATATTTCTAAATAGTAACAGTTATCGTCAAACAGAAACAATAATACTTCAATTAAGTATTTTTCACACTAATTTCATTCTTTTTTTATAATATTGAGAAAATTTAATCTGATAGCGTACCACAAATGTAAGAATAGATGTCGAAATTTTAACAATTCTAAGAAACAATTCTTTGCTGTGTTAAAATTAAACATTTTCTTATAAACGTCCAAAAGATACAGTAGGGGAGGATGGGGCAAGGCTAGTTAGTGGTTGTAATGCTTAAATGGCTTATTCAAAAAGCGCGTCATTCATGATATTTTCGTGTCTTAACACTAAGGGGCCATCCATAAACCATGTAGCCTCTTGAGGGGGAGGGGGGTCAAGCAATTGACTGCGACAAGAGGAAACAATGGCGCTAATACATGTAATAGCGTACTACATGGGGGGGGGAATTCCCAAAAAATGGGGCTACGTGGTTTATGGACGACCAAACAGATGATAGTAAAAATTGGAAGTCAATCTGACACCATTCGCGAAGTTAGGAGTTTATTTTTATAAAACACCTGTTTTTCTAATATATCAACGTAATTTTAATCACGCTTTACTATATTCTTGCTGAACACGAATATCGTAGTATTTATTTTCAATTAACTTCACGTTGTTCCACAAAATTTAGGAATAATTGAAATATGGGTTCCTTGCTCCCCCATGGGTCAAGAATAGTTAGAGCTAGTTTGGCACTGAACAATCCTGCTAATGCGACTGCAAATTTAAAAAAAAATGTTTAATTGTTCTTTTTATGTTAATACACACAATGGTGCGTAATTATATACGGAAAAATGAAGCTTATTGACCAAGAAATTGGTGGTCGTCTGAAGAAAATTGGTTAACTCTCAGATTCTAGTTCAGACAAATTTTAATTCAATAATTAAAATTCAGAAAATGTTCAGAACATATTGTTATTACTTTCAGATACCAATATTAAATAGTCTAAATCCAATAAAATAAAGAAAACGAAAATTTACTAATTTTTTATAACATGATCCGAAAAGGTCTTACCTAACTATTCTTGCCCCATCCTCCCCTACTTTTATTCAACATACAATTCAAAAAATATTTGATACAATTCAAATTGTAGAAAATTAAATTAAAACCATGACCATCGTGGGGCCTTTTTCTTTTTTTTTCTTTTTTTTTATTATTAATATTAAATTATTGTTATTAATATTAATAATAAAATTTAAAAAAAAATAGTTGGATTTAATTAAATATTTTATTTGTCTATTATCTATTACATTGTTATTTTTACCAAATACGCATTACTTAGGTCAAATAAATGAAATAATTCGAATTAATAAATATTGCTTTAAATCAATTATGAAAATTGCTTGATTCAGTAATTCATGTTCTTTTAATTCCAATATTTATTTGAATTAAGAAAATAATTTTTTTGAAAGAACTGCAGATTTATTTGTATCAAATATTCATAATAAATCCTTATTTTATTTGAGACTAATATACCACTAATTGAATAAAATAATTAATTATATATCCCAAATGCTTCTAAGGACTCACGTGCTTGGAAATATTAACATTAACCCTTAAACCGCACCCTGGGTGTGCGACACCCATATTCTAGCTTTTTACTCTAATATCTCATTTAAATTCGTAAAAATTAAACATGTGTTGATATTGGACAGTATATTTTGTACTTAACTTTATGTTTCGTGAGTGACATTAGTCTGACAAGTGTCTTAGTGTATTTGATAACTTGATGAAGTTGACGGCGAAAAATTTCTGCTTGTCTGACACCCAGTTTTTGGTTTAAGGTAATTTCAGTAGTTTTAAAAAACTCTTTTTTAATTATTAAAATTAAATAAATCATTATGAAACCTATTTTCCTTCAAAATAGATGTACTGAGCTATATAAGATAATTTTTTCACAAGATAATATCCTATTCCAGCTTAAAGAACACACTTAAAAGTCCCCGGGAGTCGCACACCCAGTGTGCGGTTTAAGGATGGATTCGTAAGTGTGCGCTTTAAGGGTTAATGCAATAAAATTAAAATTTGAAATCTACGGCGATCGAAACCCAGGCGTTTTCTCCTTATTCAAAACTTTCAAATTTTTCCATCTAACCAATATAATCAATTTTCAATCTTGTCTTTCATCCAATTTAACTAATTTCCAATTTTATCTCTTATACAATAAATAACCAATTTACAATTTTTCCTTTTATCCAATTTAACAAATTTTCAGCTTCCCTGTTATGCAATATAACTTATTAAAAATTTTGACATTTATCAAATTTAATCAATTTCCAACTTTGTTTTTATCCAATTTAACCAATTTCCAGCTTTGTTTTTATCCAATATAACCAATTTCCAATTTTTCCTTTTATCCAATTTAAACAATTTTCACCTTTTTTTGTCCAATATAACCAATTTCCAATTTTGCCTTTTATCCAATTTTAACAATTTCCAGCTTTGTTTTTATCCAATATAACCAATTTCCAATTTTGCCTTTTATTAAATTTAAACAATTTCTAGTTTTGAATTTTATCCAATTTAACCAATTTCCAGCTTTGTTTTTGCCAAAATAACCAATTTCCAATTTTTACTTTTATCCAATATAACCAATTTCCAAATTTTGCCTTTTATCCAATTTAACCAATTTCTAGTTTTGTTTTTATCCAATATAACCAATTTTGCCTTTTATTAGATTTAAACAATTTCCAGCTTTGTTTTTTCCAATATAACCTATTTCCAATTTTGCCTTTTATTCAATTTAACCAATTTCCAATTTTGCCTTTTATTTAATTTAAGCAATTTCCAATTTTGCCTTTTATCCAATATAACCAATTTCCAGCTTTGTTTTTATCCAATATAACCAATTTCCAATTTTTCCTTTATCCAATTTAACAAATTTCCACCTTTTTTATCCAATATAACCAATTTCCAATTTTGCCTTTTATCCAATTTTTTTTTTTTTTGCTTAGGGAATTTTGGGAAATCTGCCTACAGATACCTTGGACTCCGCACTCCAAGGTTATGTGGGGTTGGTGTGATAAAACAAAAGGAAATAAAAAAAAAAAAGAAAAAAAAAAAAATTGAAAAATTGAAAAATAAATATATAAAATAATAAATTTAATAAACTGGCGACCTACTGCCAGCCCGACCCACTAAAACCCGTAACCCTTCTTCTGGAGCCCTTTACCCTCCCTCGGAACTGTCGTAAGACTTTAGCCTTCGAGGGTGGGCCTTTTATCCAATTTAAACAATTTCCAGCTTTGATTTTATCCAATATAACCAATTTTGCCTTTTATTTAATTTAAACAATTTCTAGTTTTGACTTTTATCCAATTTAACCAATTTCCAGCTTGGTTTTTTAATATAACCGATTTCCAATTTTGCCTTTTATTCAATTTAACCAATTTCTAATTTTGCCTTTTATCCTATTTAACCAATTTCCAAATTTTCCATTTATCCAATTTACCCAACTTCCAGCTTTGTTTTTTTATCCAATATAACCAATTTTGCCTTTTATTCAATTTAACCAATTTCCAATTTTGCCTTTTATCCAATTTAACCAATATTGCCTTTTATTAGATTTAAACAATTTCCAGTTTTGTTTTTTCCAATATAACCTATTTCCAATTTTGGCTTTTATTCAATTTAACCAATTTCCAATTTTTCCTTTTATTCAATTTAACCAATTTCCAATTTTTCCTTTTATCCAATATAACCAATTTTGGCCTTTATTAAATTTAAAAAATTCCCAGCTTTGTTTTTTCCAATAAAACCTATTTCCAATTTTGCCTTTTTTCCAATAAAACCTATTTCCAATTTTGCCTTTTATTCAATTTAACCAATTTCCAATTTTGCCTTTTATTCAATTTAACCAATTTTCAATTTTGCCTTTTATTCAATTTAACCAATTTCCAATTTTTCCTTTTATCCAATATAACCAATTTTAGCCTTTATTAAATTTAAAAAATTCCCAGCTTTGTTTTTTCCAATAAAACCTATTTCCAATTTTGCCTTATATTTAATTTAACCAATTTCCAATTTTGCCTTTTATCCAATTTAACCAATTTCCAGCTTTGTTTTTATCCAATATAACCTATTTCCAATTTTGCCTTTTTTCCAATAAAACCTATTTCCAATTTTGCCTTATATTTAATTTAACCAATTTCCAATTTTGCCTTTTATCCAATTTAAACAATTTCCAGATTTGATTTTATCCAATATAACTAATTTCCAATTTTTCCTTTTATTCAATTTAACCAATTTCTAATTTTGCATTTTATCCAATTTAACCAATTTCCAAATTTTCCATTTATCCAATTTAACCAATTTCCAGCTTTGTTTTTTTATCCAATATAACCAATTTTGCCTTTTATAAAATTTAAACAATTTGCAGCTTTGTTTTTTCCAATATAACCTATTTCCAATTTTGCCTTTTATTCAATTTAACCAATTTCCAACTTTGGTTTTATCCAATATAACCAATATTGCCTTTTATTAGATTTAAACAATTTCCAGCTTTGTTTTTCCAATATAACCTATTTCCAATTTTGCCTTTTATTCAATTTAACCAATTTCCAATTTTGCCTTTTATCCAATTTAACCAATTTCCAGCTTTGTTTTTATCTAATATAACCAATTTCCAATTTTTCCTTTATCTATTTTAACAAATTTCCACCTTTTTTTATCCAATATAACCAATTTTCAATTTTGCCTTTTATCCAATTTAAACAATTTCTAATTTTGACTTTTATCCAATTTAACCAATTCCAGCTTTGTTTTTTCTAATATAACCTATTTCCAATTTTACCTTTTATTCAATTTAACCAATTTATTTTTCCTTTATCTAATTTAACCAATTTCTAACTTTTTTATCCAATTGAACCAATTTCTAATTTTGCCTTTTATCAAATTACAGACGATTTCCAAATTATAACAAATTTTTAAATTTTTTAATAAACATCAAAAAAATTATAACAAATTTTTTAACTTTATTATGTAACATCAAAAACTAAACACAACTTAATTAATTATTTAATGATTGAAAAAAATTTAGAAAACAGTATCTTAATGTAATTCTATTATCTTTTACTATTCACTTATTATCACTAATTATATTCACTAATACTTAATATTTACTAAATTACTATTTACTAATTCACGAAGTATTTGTTACAAACCAGAAATAAATTTATAAATTAGGCTTTTAAGATAGCCCTTTATCTCGATTTGGGGAGGCACCAAGCTGCCAGAATGTTTAATTATTCTGTTTAATTTTGTGGGGACGTTATCCTACTTTTAAAAGTTACCTTCTGATTCATTAAATGCACTATTTTTGAAATGATTTTGAATTTGAGGTTTAGTTAGATAAGTAAAGAAATTGATTTTATGAATACATGATTTATTTTTAAATAGCAAAATACCTTTTGAATGCAGAATGGTTGTAGTGTGTTACAAATAGAAAGTGTATGTGTGTTAGAATATGTGATTGAAACGATACTTATTTACTTACAAACTACCGGCGGAGCTATTCCTCTTTCGAATCACAAAACATCCGTCGGGCGAAAATTCTTTTGCTTTTGTTTTTACTGAAAATCGCGGCGTCTGATTCGCGCAATTTTCTTTTGGTTGCGAGATTGCACTTGTGGTGAGTAGACGCGGGCAATATCTATGCAACCGGCCGTCTCACACAACTGTGTAAAACTCACTGCGGATCTACCGTTTACCGAATTAGTCCGGGCAATATCTATGCAACCGATAATTCGATAATTGGTTTTGATCGCGCTCCACAGTGGTCGGAGAGACCCTATTTTATACGAAAAATTAGAAAGACTGCACCGATTGCAACGAAACTTTAGGATATTCTTAATTTCGTCATACTAAATAAGAATATATCATACAATTTAAAATTTGACAGTTGACAGCTGTCAAAGTAACTATCAACTTTATCAAAAATGAGTAAATCTGCACAAAAATAACTTCTATCAGGTTTTGAGACATTCTGAATCCAAATTCTATGTCAAATTTTTAATTTGATAGTTGACAGCTGTCAAAGTGACTGTCAAGTTTTTAAAAAATGAGTAAATCTATATAAAAATTTTACCTATAAGATTTTTAGGCTCACTGATCTCGAATTTCACGTAAAATTTATAATTTGACAGTTGACAGCTGTCAAAGTGACTGTCAATTTTATCAAAAATGAGTAAATCTGCACAAAAATAACTTCCATCAGGTTTTGAGACCTCCTGAAACCAAATTTTATGTCAAATTTAAAATGTGATAGCTGACAGCTGTCAAATTGACTGTCAATTTTATAAAAAATGAGTAAATCTACATAAAAATTTTACCTATAAGATTTTTAGACTCACTGATCTCGAATTTCACGTAAAATTTTTAATTTGACAGTTGACAGCTGTCAAAGTGACTGTCAGCTTTATAAAAATTGAGAAAATGTTTATGAATATAACTATTACATTTGCAGATTGAGTAGTCACAATATTGATATCGAACTTAAACTTTGACAGTTACCTTCTATCACTGTATATGTCATAATATAAAAATATCTTTATTTATTAAAATTAATTATTTAATTTACTTGAAGAGAATTTCTTTTTTAAAATAAATTAACAATTAAAATGGAAGAAAGTAATTTAATAATAACATATTTTTATAGTGACTGAGATACAAAAAATAACAAAACGTTAAGTACATTTTTGAATCATCAAAATAATTGAAATAACTATAATAATAATATTGACAATTCTTGATAATTCTTTATCAACTTTATTGGTTAAAATATAAAAGAAATTTAATAATTTAATATAAATAGAAGATAATAAACTTACTTTTAGAAATAAAAAAATATTTTACAGGACTAAAATGTAAGAAATTATTTTCATATTACTTTCTATCTTTTAGATTCATCAACAGATATATGAAAAACCTTTGAATACCAAATTTCGTAGAAACTGAACAATTTTTAAAAATATTTGACGCCATATTGGAACCGCCATTTTGAAATTTTGAAAATTGATATCACATTTATCAAGACACACAATAAAAATCACTTGTAAAAAATACCTACCATGAATTAATTGAATATTTAATGTTATAATCCACTTTTTGTCATTTTGAACTACTGTTGTAATCGGACTCATGAAACAAAAATGTCAAAAAATTTTTTTGGCGCAAGTTTGCGCAGATGTTTTTTCCGTAGGTCATTAAAGGATACTTTGGACTACTCTTCTTAAAAAGAATTAGGATCATACTCAGTCGTACTTTTTTGTATACCTTTTTAAAAAAATTTTTCAAATAAAAAGCTATATTATAAAGCAATTGATATTTTATTAACAAATTTTTTTTTTGTTATAATTATTTAAGAAAACATCTTTTTTTGAGCGTGAGAAATGACATAAAATCGTTAAACATTTTTAATATTGACTTCTGGAATACAAAAACTTGTTAAGAAAACTCATATTATAAAGGGTAAAAAATTTCACTTATAAAATTCGCATTTTAAACATGTATATCGCCTTTCCCAATCAATTTTATTGTAAATACCGATCAGTTTTGAAATCTAGGGACACTTATGAGTAAGAATCGCTTTATCTAATTTAATTTAACGCAATTTAAAAATTACCATTTTTCGCATAAAATAGTGTACCTCCGACCACTGTGCCCTCGTGGGCCACCGATATTTGAGACGGACGCGGGCAATATCTATGCAACCGGCCGGTTATAAATAACAAGATTCTAAAATTATTAATTATATTAATAATTCCAAAATCTCTCCAAAATCAGCCCGCACTGGACTCCACCGGCTCAGAGAATTTGAAAATTTTAACGTCTGCCCTAATTCATGCAAATCGGGTTCCGGGTCGCGGACGGGCTTTTTTGTCGCGAAATTTCTCTGTCCCAAAACACTTGCTAGGTTAGACCCAGGAGAGGTGTCTTCGAGAAGAAGCGAGAATTCGTACTGCATAATGATTGAAATTTTGCGACAAGCCTCTAACTCTTGCCTTCTTTGTCAAGGTGGGGAAAACAAAAATTTAGGAGTAGGGAAAACTCATGGGCCCATTGGACGTTGCATTTTTGCTGACGTTTTAGATCTCACGGTAGCTCCGTGAGAACGGAAATAGTCTGTTAATATGATATTTTTCGACACCTTATTTTAAAATAACTAAGAAATAAATAATAATTATATTATTTTAATTAATAAAATTATTTTTCGTCTTAGTTATACTGGTAAATATAATTTATTTTGTTGTAATTATATTAGTCCTACATGATATAAGTTACTTGTATATGTGTTTTGCATTTCGCATAGTTATACATATACACATATACATGTAATTTAATGTCCTCCGGCATTTTGTTGTTAACCAAAGTTACAACAAAATGCTTATCTATTGTCGAATTACTATTTCATTGATTTGGAATTGTGCATAAATCAAAATAAAATATGTACGCATCATAAAGCGTTTTGTTAGCTGATAATAATCCATGTGAATTAGTTATACTATTCTAATCCGTAAGATTGTGGGCCCAAAGGGGAAAAGGGAGGGTTTCCATAGGATAGATAAGGCAACGAGAAGAGGCATGTATAGCGAGCTTGTATATGAGAGCGTAACACAAGGAATCTATGGTTGTATTAGTTCTCGTAGTCAGCGGAGTCAGTGGATGCCATACATTTAATTATTTCTCAAATGGAATTATATTTTGCTTTTTAAATTATAAAATATGTGTACTGTATAAATTTTAAAACAGAAATAGAGCATTAATTTTGGTTATAAATTTGTGAGCAATTTATATACAATTAACTATAATAATCTTCGAATTCTTTCATTCAGTCTGTCCAGAGCCTGTATATTCTGTCCGCAGTGAGAGAGAAAGGTTGATAGAGAGAAAGAGAGGGAAGTATCGCCTGTCCTTTTAGTTTAGAGTAGGAGCGAAAGAGAGGCGAATATTATTATTATATCTATATATATTAAGTTAGTCTTTCCTTATATATTCTGTTCACAGTGAGAGAGAAAGAGAGGGAGGGAGGTATTGTCTCTCCTTTTAGTTTAGAGTAGGAGCGAAAGAGAGACGAATAGTTAAGAAAGTAATGCCCACTTTTTAGGTTTTGAAGGGGGTATCATGTTTTCTTCATTTTCCGTGTCAGGTAAAAAGAGAGAAACAGAATTTGATAGGGGAAGGAAAAGTGGGGAATTTTACTTTCAAGGCCAAAATACGAAATGGGCGTCTTATTTCCTTATTGGCTAATTATTTTTCTTTTTTCACTCACAGATAGATTAAGGAGTAAAAGAAAGGGAGATCGAGAACGAGGTATGAGTGAGAGGTATAAATTTTATCGTTGTTCCATAAACCAAATGGACAATTTTTCATCAATTTTTGACTCCCACCCCGCCTCCAGTTGTGGATAATCGCAAATATTTTAAAAAACTAATTCGTATAATTATTTAAGATTCAATTATCTTCGAACAATGGGTAAGGCTTTCTGAAGTGTACTGATGGTTTTTTAAGCCTGTTACGCGCTGTAAAAAAAACATGGAGAGTGCAGCTTCGCGGGCGGTTACACTGCCGCGTTACATGCGTTGAATTGGTTTCAATTTGTTAGTTAAGGGGACATTCCAGTTTAAAACAGGGAAAAATTCGTCTTTTTTGGGATTTAATTAAAAAAAATTACCACATTTATTTATAATTTTTTTTTACATATTATAAACAATTTTTTAAGAACATAAAAATTTTTTTTTCACTTTTAGTCCAAGATGGAGGCTATACATGACATTTTCAAAAATGTCTATTTCCCCTGGTGAAAACGATTCCAAGAGTTCTAAAACAGATAGAGACATGAAATAAACGACATTCTCTTCGTTACATATTTCTCCAGGGGTGAAACCTCAAAAAAGTAAAATTTTCCTCCCCTTCTTTTTTTTAGGGCACTTTTTCCCCAAAACATGAAAAAAACACATGTTTTTATTCAGAATTTTTCTTATAGAAAAAAAGGAGCAGCAGATTTTCCAGTTTTTGAAGTTCCACCCCTAGCCATGATGATAATGAATCAAAAGCAGTTTGGTTTTTCAAAATTGGTTCAGTAGAACTCGAGCTATCACTTTTACCAGTTCAAAAAAGTATATTTTGAGAAAAACACACTTAAAGTTTTGGTTAGATAAGTTAGCACATATACCTCAAGTTAAATCGAAAAAATCAAGTTATTTTGCTAGAAAATCGTTACTCGGGGGTTTCCGAGGTCGCTGATTACGAATCCGATATCGATTTTTCGAAATTCAAAATGGCGGATTCAATATGGCGAATGATTTTTTTAAAAAATTACCCGATTGGCTTGAAAATTGTTACCTGGGGGTTTTCGAGGTCGCTGATTACGAATCCGATATCTATTTTTCGAAATTCAAAATGGCGGATTCAATATGGCGGATAATGTCAAGACTGATGCGAGTCGGTCGAAATTCGTTTCTGAGGGATTTTCGAGGTCGCTGAATTCGAATTTGATGTCAAAAATAAAAAATTGATGTCAATATGGCGAAAATTTTAAATTTTTACGCCATTTTTGGTCGCCATATTGGATCCGCCATTTTGAATTTTGCAAACATGACCTCAAACTCGTAATCATCGACCCCTAAAACCCCCGAAAAACGAATTTCGATCGAATCGCATCAGTTTGTTAAATTATTCACTATATTGGGCCGCCATATTGGATCCGCCATTTTTAATTTTGAAAATCGTCGAAAATATTCGTAATCAGCAACCCCAAATACATTTTATATGTCTTTTCTGGAAAAGGCAAATAAGAAAACATTTTAATCATTCGAAAGGGTTCTAGTAAGTATTAAAACATCTTTGACATGGCAAGGAATATGTACGTATAACTTAGTTTCACTTCGAATTTTTCAATAAAATTTAAGGAGATTATACTTGAGACTAGTAAGAAAACCTATCTGTCAGTCATAGAAAAGTATGGGAATCGCATAAGTCTGTCTCACTCCCACTCATGGAATATGACTGACGTTGTAGGTTTTCGTACTGTATAAGGAACACGAAAATAAAAAAATAAAAAAATCCATTATTTTTTATTTTGAACTGGAATGTCCCCTTAATGCTTTATTTATTAAGCATTTAATACATAATTTCGAAAATTTTAATTAAAATTAAATTCAAAATGGCCTTACCCCAATGTAAATGAAAATTTATGAATATTTACTTTTTGGACTCATTGAATTTTTTGAGAAATTATTGTCCTGTTTATAATTAAAATTCTACAAAAATTTAAATGTCAAAGATGCTTTTGTATGCGGATAAGCAATCGAATAATTTAAATGTTTTCTCATTTGCATTTTTTAAAAAAGACAAACAAAAATGTATTTTGTGTTGCTGATCACAAATTAGATATCAAATTTTTAAAATTCAAAATGGCGGATCCAACATGGCGGAAAAGAAAATTTTTTAATTTTAATTTTTTTTCGTCCACCATATTGTATCCGCCATTTTTAATTTTAAAAAAATTATGTCATATTCGTAATCAGCGACCCCAAAATCCCCCCGTAACGATTTTCAAGCAAATCCAATGATTTAAAAAAAAAGAATGTCCGCCATATTAGATCCGCCATTTTGAATTTTAAAAATCTGATTGAATATTCGTAATTAGCGGCCTCGAAAACCCCCGAGTAACGATTTTCAAGCAATTCCGATAATTTTTTTTTAAATTTCGAAACTTGTGAACAAAAACTTAAAATGCGTTTTTCTCAAAATGTTTTTTTTGATATGGTAAGAGTGATATCTCGAGTTCTTCTGAAGCGATTTTAAAAAATCAAACGGCTTTTGATTCAGCGTCATCATGCCTATAAGTGGAACCTCAAAAACTGGAAAATTTCCAACTCTCTTTATTTTATAAGAGAAATTCTGAATAAAAACACCTTTTTTTGCATATTTTGGGGAAAAAGTACTCTAAAAAAAGGGGGGAAGAAAATTCCACTTTTTTGAGGTTCCACACCTAAAGAATTATCTAACGAAGAGAATGTCACTTCGTTTTTGGTTTTATCTGTTATAGAAAGTTTGGAATCAATCTTACCACCGAAAATGTGCATTTTAGAAAATGGCGTATTTCGCCGCCATTTTGAAATAAAAATGAAAAATTTTTTTTTTACAAATTCTTAAATAAATTATTTATTACATGTAAAAGAAATTTTTTAAGTAAATGTCATAGTTATTTTAATATTATATACCCTTGTTGCTTAATATAATATTTTTACAAGATTAATGATTAGGTACAATTTTATTGTGTTATTTGAAGAAAAAGAATAGATATTAATCTTAATTAAAATTTTTTGACAGTCTTTATTATGAAAAAATTGATGCAATATTTAAATTTTCATTTCGACAATTACACAATTACACCTTCATTTTTAAAATAAGGATTTTTTTTGGCAAATGACCGACAAAATAGGCCCTTTTCATTTTTCTAAAGAACCAATGAAATCTAACAGTTAAATTATCGATAAATTAATGAAAACCGCAAATTCCTGGTAATGAGAAAATTATAAAAAAACATGTTTCCCAAAATGAATTTTTAGGGAAATAAGAATTTAATATAAGTGAAGAAAATTTTAATTTACTTAAAATAAAAAAACCTAAACTAAAAACACTACATTTGCACTAGGTTCTTCGTAATACGAAGGTCGGTGGAAATTCTGAGGTCGGTGGAAACTCAGGCTGGTGGGAACTTTTTCAACCGACTTTGGATATTTTAATTTTTTGAAAAAAGTATCATTAATTTTCAATCGGTTTAAAGTGCATCTCATTCGTATTGACCAAAACAATATAGTAACTACGCTTTATTTAACCTTTTTTTATAAATAATTGTTTAATTTGTGGTAAAATATTTAAGGGTCGGTGGAGGTCGGTGGAGATTATTTTGTGATTCCCTTATCAAATTTCCAATTTAAAATGAGTGAAAAATGAATAAATCAATTAGAACATTGATTCTTTTTCCTGAATTAACTTAAGGAAGTTATTTTTTGTGTTTACAAAAGTAATTTTAAGTTAACATTTAATTTTCATTTAAATAATTTACTGTTTGTTAATAAAATAATGAATAGCATCCAAATTTGCTGTTAAGCATAAACTGAAAAAACATATATGAAATTAATTTTTAAAAAATTTTTTTTATTCAACTGTACTAAAGTAGACGATACTAAAATGTCAATAATAATTGTATTTATTATTGCATATTACTAAAATTATTAACTTTTTTTTCTAAACTTCCTGTGGGGACAGGTAAAATTTTGACGTTTTTAGCATTAAAACCGCTTATTTATGAAAAATTATAATATTAGATACAAAAGTAATTATTGGTTTTTGTTTGTAAACATATAGATAACCTTTTCACGTTGGAATTGTAAAAATATATGAAAATTATTTATTATTTTTCCATTACAACATGAAAAAAACCAAGTTCTGCGCTACGCGGAGAATCACCCATATATATATATATATATATATATATATATATATATATATATATATATATATGAGGCATTCCATGTCAAGTGATCCGGGTGGAGAAAAATTTTTCTCCAATCGTAGCAAAACTTGGGGCTTTTGTAGTACTAATAGATAGTAATTTTTCGTGAAAATATTTTTTTACCTAGTCCAATATTTTCCGAGGGGGAGGGGGTTAAATTTTTGGGTTTTTCAGTACAATGCTTATTTCGATAATTTTTTACTCTTAAACTATTAAACATAAAAATTTGGCAAGGTACATTTTGGAAAGGTTTTTTCATGCTCTTTCGATTGAAAATAAGCATTTTAAAAAAAAAAATTTTTTTGACCCAAAAAAATCAAAATTAAAAATAAATTTTAATTTTTTGGAAAAAAGGTCCCATTTTTTTTTTTTTTTTTTTTTTTAAACGAAAGCTGAGGTTTTTTCCTAAAAGGACATATAAATGAAAAAGTGGGACAAGAATGTTTAAACATTGAAAAAATGAATTTTCTCGTAAACAGAGCTAAAAACCGGGTTTAGAGAGTAGAAACCTCTGTTTTTCAATGTTTAAACATTCTTGTCCCACTTTTTCATTTATATGTCCTTTTAGGAAAAAACCTCAGCTTTCGTTTAAAAAAAAAAAAAAAAAAATGGGACCTTTTTTCCAAAAAATTAAAATTTATTTTTAATTTTGATTTTTTTGGGTCAAAAAAATTTTTTTTTTTTAAATGCTTATTTTCAATCGAAAGAGCATGAAAAAACCTTTCCAAAATGTACCTTGCCAAATTTTTATGTTTAATAGTTTAAGAGTAAAAAATTATCGAAATAAGCATTACACCGTGAGACACCTGGATCACTTGACATGGAATGCCTCATATATATATATAAAGTTTTTCTATCGCTTGACTGAACTAATCAAAACAAAAACCATTATTTTGTAATTTGACTTGCTTGGTACTTTGAAAAGTCTGGCAACACAGTATTTCTTTAGTCGTGTTGCAAATGCTTGGTATGACTTGTTTACATTTAGTTTTGAGTAGAAAATTGTGTGCAATGTTTCCAGATGTTTAAACAGCTGTTCAATATACTGTATAAAACATGAAATTTTTTTACAAATTAATTTACTGCAACTCTCACAGGTACCTAATGACACTTTTTTAACAGATATTTAACCATTATATATCTGTCTCGTATTAAAAAATGTTTTATTAATTTCTTAATGCTAAGCACTTTGTAGTGAGTAAATATGTTTGAAAATGTACTCAATTCCCACAAAACTCAATGTTAAAAGTTAAAAACAAAGACGCTTATAACTTTTTTCACAAGTACCTACAAGTCTAAAAAATTTAACTACATTTTTTAAAAACTTTAATCTAACAGTGGTACAAATTTCAACAAATTGGTAATGTTAATTCTATTTGCGAAAAAACCTTTCTATTATCTTGAGAAAATCTGTAATTGCCTTACGTTTTATAAACATTTTACAATATAGCTCAGTGTGTTAAATTAAATTTTTGGTTTTCGTGTTTTATGTTTTTTAATTCTTCAAAAAAAATTGTAATCTTTTTCAAATATTTCAGATGAAGAAAAAAACTGATCATAAGGTCTTAGTCACATTTTTATATACACACAATAAAATAAGGTCTTGAGTATCATAAGACAGAAACAGAAATATCGCGCGCGCTTTAGCGCGCGTAGCTCTGCTAGTATAATGTAATATGAAAAGAATACGCATTCGACAAATTTCTGTCTAAACTTCTGTAGCGATAATAAGATATTAATAAAGAAATAGCTGTTAGGTACTTTGTACGTAACAGTATTCACTAATAAAATTCACTTGTTTAACTTTATATTTACTCACATATAGTACACAGGAAAAAAAAAGTCTGACTCCGTTTACACCTTAAATTCAGCCTCGAAAACAGGCTAAAAGTAAAACTTTTTTTTTAGTGTGTAAGTGAATTCACCAGTAAATTATAAAAATTTTTGAATCTAATTTTCGTTGAAGACACGTAGAACGTGTCCTAAGGGAAATAATCTACGATATGATTTTTAAATTAACATTTCGTTCTTATATTTAGGTGGTAGGCCGAAAGCGTGAGTGTCCTTTTTGCACTCGTAGATTGATTCTGAGGCCAATATATGAGCGATTCCTCATCAAGTGATCAAGGGGTCTTAGGGTGCAATGTTTATTTTGATAATTTTTTACTCTTAAACAATTAAACATAAAAATTTGGCCGAGTACATTTGCGAAAGGTTATTTCATGCTCTTTCGATTGCAAATAAGCATTTTGAAAAAAAAAATTTTTTAACCTAAAAAAATTAAATTTTAATTTTTGGGGGGAAGGATACGATTTTTTTTTTAACGTAAGCTAAGGTTTTTTCCTAAAAGGACATATATATGCAAAAGTGGGACTAGAATGTTTAAACATTGAAAAAAGAGATTTCTACTGACCGGAGTGCTCAAAACCCTGTTTTTGGCTCCATTTGGTAGAAATCTCTTTTTTCAGTGTTTAAACATTCTTGTCCCACTTTTGCATATATTTGTCCTTTTTGAAAAAACCTCAGCTTTCGTTTAATAAAAAATTGTATCCTTCCCCCTCAAAAATTAAAATTTAATTTTGATTTTTTTTTGGTAAAAAAATTTTTTTTTCAAAATACTTGTTTCCAATCGAAAGAGCATGAAAAAACCTTTTGAAACTGTACTCGGACAAATTTTTATGTTTAATTGTTTAAGAGTAAAAAATTATCAAAATAAGCATTGTACCGAAAAACCAAGAACTTTCACCCCCCCCCCTCTCGGAAAAAATTGGACTAGGTAAAAAAATATTTTCACCAAAAATCACTATCCACTAGTATTACAAAAGCCCCAAGTTTAGGCACGATTGGAGAAAAATTTTTTTCCACCTTGATCACTTGATATATATATATATATATGAGCGGATGGGAAGAAGAACTCGATGTGACGCTCCGCTGCACGCTGTATTGTCAGTCAAGAGTTCCAAATGCCAATAAAATTAAAGTTTGAAATTTTGAATTTTAAAAAGTGCTACATTATAGAAAATAAAGAGGCGCATCTTTTTTTCCTTTGAATTTTTTTATAGGACAATTAGTTTAAATAGTAAGTGCAAAAAACTAAAAAAAATTTATTTTTATTTTTCATTCAATTTTAAAACATAAATCATCGTAGTTAAGACAAATATTGATAAAATTAATCGGTATTTGATATACAAACTCGTTAGGGTCTATAGAAGACGATAACATATCAAAAAACTTAAAAATTATTAATTGTTAAATAATATTTAATTATTATTAATGATCTACCAGCAATCACATTTTCTTACCATTGCCGACAAAAAGTCAGTGGGGAAGTTTCGAATTAAAAGAACTTCCAGTGAGACATTTGTTCTTCAATGTATAAAGATGTTTTCTGAAAAATTTCAAATTGATTTATTGAAAAGTTTAGAAAATATCGAAGTTTAAACAAATTGCGCGTGGCGCGCTAGCGAGTCGCCGTGTATAGAGAATTATATTCTGTGTATAAATGATCTGCTTCTCATAACTTTTACATATACATTTATTTACTATCGCAAATAAATTGTTTTCAATTATATTAAACTTTTATAATAATAAATAATAAAATTATTTAAACATTTTTTAAATGTAATATATAATATTGAAACCTTATATTAAATTATTATAATTAAACACATTTTAATATGTGAAAATAAAAATAAATAAAATATTTTTTAAATACTAATAAATGTTAATAAATAACTCAAACTAATGTTAAGGCATTTTAATAACATATTTAATGAAATACTAGATATGACGGGTTCCACGTTAAGTGACCCAGGTCAAAATTTTAAATGTTTGGGATCGGGTAAAAATTTTGCAAAAACAGTAGTCCTATTAGATACAATTAAAAATACCAAATATTATTAATTTATTTAAACAAATATAAAAACTGGAGGGGGTCAAAGTTTAAATTTTTGGTCTAACATGGAATATTTGAAAAATTTGTAGTTTCTTTAAAACAAAACGAAAATACGTTTTCTATTTTGGGTTTTTCTGCTGTTTTTCAACACTTTCTAACGGTGTAAACAAATGTAGAGAAAAAAAATGTTTGACCTTGAAAAATTAAATTAAAAAATAAAATTTCATTTTTTCATCAAATGGACAGTTTTTATTTTAAAAAAAAAAATTTTATCATAAAGGTGAGGTTTTTTCCTAAAAAAAATGTATAGGTCAAAACGTGGGACAAGAACTTTTAACTGGTCAAAATAAACATTTACTTCTGCAATCCACCGCCCCTGCTCGTTGTTGGGCTATATATTGTTTATAACAATTGAAATAAATTATTTTATGCTTTATTAATTATCTGGTGGTCATATTGGATGAATTTAAATTTATTTAGATCATGTGCATCAACGGAATAAGAAAATAAACCTCCTTTTTTAAAAAAGTGTATTAATTTGTTAACTTTGATTTAAAAAAAATTATAAATAATTAAAATCTCCAAAATCGGCCTCGAAGGATGTCTTAAGAATTTATTCCCCTTTAATTTAAGACAAAGAACACTCAAATCGGTTAAAAATTGTAAGCTATAGACATTTTTTAATAGTAAATTGTAAAAAAAATTCCACTGTGGGACGGTGCACGGCAGAAGTAAATGCTTAATTTGACCAGTTAAAAGTTCTTGTCCCACGTTTTGACCTATACATTTTTTTAGGAAAAAACCTCACCTTTATGATAAAATTTTTTTTAAAAAAATAAAAACTGCCCATTTGATAGAAAAATGAAATTTTATTTTTTAATTTAATTTTTCAAGGTCAAATAATTTTTTTTCTCTACATTTGTTCACACTATTAGAAAGTGTTGAAAAACAGCAGCAAAACCCAAAATAGAAAACGTATTTTCGTTTTGTTTTACAGAAATTACAAATTTTTCAAATATTCCATGTAAATTTTTGACCTGGGTCACTTGACGTGGAACCCGTCATATACATTAATTAAATTTTTCCACTTTTCTTTTGACGCATCATAAATATTTCCTTTTTCGTTCTAATGACATATTTTAACAATAACGTTAAAGGTAATATTTCACATTCTTAAAGCGTAAAAATTTTTAACAATAATTTGTAACGTAAATAACGAAATAATTACGTACTATCAATAATAATTTGTAAATAAGAAATTTAAATATTGAAAATGGAAAGTTTGAAAATATTTTCTTGTCCACATTATTATTATAGATATTTGAAAATTTTATACATAAAAATATTTTTAAATAACAAATTAATAAGAAAAATATTTATTCATATAGGTAATATTAATAATATTTTATTCTATTCATTTAGTAAAAATTTATTAATTTAAACATTAAATCAATTTTAATTTATCAATATAAATAAATTGAAAACAATTTATTTGCGATAGTAAATAAATGTATATGTAAAAGTTATGAGAAGCAGATCATTTATACACAGAATATAATTCTCTATAAACGGCGACTCGCTAGCGCGCCACGCGCAATTTGTTTAAACTTCGATATTTTCTAAACTTTTCAATAAATAAATTTGAAATTTTTCAGAAAACATCTTTATACATTAAAGAACAAATGTCTCACTGGAAGTTCTTTTAATTCGAAACTTCCCCACCGACTTTTTGTCGGCAAAGGGAAGAAAATGTGATTGCTGGTAGATCATTAATAATAATTAAATATTATTTAACAATTAATAATTTTTAAGTTTTTTGATATGTTATCGTCTTCTATAGACCCTAACGAGTTTGTATATCAAATACCGATTAATTTTATCAATATTTGTCTTAACTACGATGATTTATGTTTTAAAATTGAATGAAAAATAAAGATAAAATTTTTTTAGTTTTTTGCACTTACTATTTGAACTAATTGTCCTATAAAAAAAATTCAAAGGAAAAAAAGATGCGCCTCTTTATTTTCTATAATGTAGCACTTTTTAAAATTTCAAACTTTAATTTTATCGGCATTTGGAACTCTTGACTGACAATACAGCGTGCAGCGGAGCGTCACATCGAGTTCTTCTTCCCATCCGCTCATATATATATATATATATATATATATATATATATATATATATGGGACATTCCACGTCAACACGGACAGAGCTCTAAACAAAAATTGCTTTGATGGATTTAAACGTTCTAGGGCTTAAAAGATTTCTACGTTCATGTACTTTAAGATGCCGATGGGCGTTTTTTGCAAAATTCCATTTCCGATGCCAATAGAACTGTCAAAAGTCAAAAGGTCCAAAAATCTCAAAATACTTTTATTAATTAAAAGCAAAAAACGAGGTAAATTATTCTGTAACTCATTCTTTATCAGTTTTTAGGGTTCCCGAATATAAATCTAAAGTTTTTTTTAAAAATCCAAAATGGCGAATTCAATATGGCGGACAAAATTCAAATTTGATCAGATTCGATTAAAACTTGTTACTCGGGGGTTTTTAGGGTCGCTGATTACGAATCTGAAGTCACTTTTTAAAAATTCAAAATGGCGGATCCAATATGGCGGAAAAAATTTTCAAATTTGATCCGATTCCCTTAAAACGTGTTACTCGGGGGCTTTTGGGGTCGCAGATTATGAATATGAAGTTACTTTGTAGAAATTCAAAATGTCGGATCAAATTTTTTAATTTGATCAGATTTAATTAAAAAGTGTTACTCGGTGGTTTTTAGCGTATCTGATTATGAATTTGAAGTCGTAAACACAAAGTAACTTCATATTCATAATCTGCGACCCCAAAGCCCCCGAGTAACACGTTTTAAGGGAATCGGATCAAATTTGAAAATTTTTTCCGCCATATTGGATCCGCCATTTTGAATTTTTAAAAAGTGACTTCAGATTCGTAATCAGCGACCCTAAAAACCCCCGAGTAACAAGTTTTAATCGAATCTGATCAAATTTGAATTTTGTCCGCCATATTGAATTCGCCATTTTGGATTTTTAAAAAAAACTTTAGATTTATATTCGGGAACCCTAAAAACTAATAAAGAATGAGTTACAGAATAATTTACCTCGTTTTTTGCTTTTAATTAATAAAAGTATTTTGAGATTTTTGGACCTTTTGACTTTTGACAGTTCTATTGGCATCGGAAATGGAATTTTGCAAAAAACGCCCATCGGCATCTTAAAGTACATGAACGTAGAAATCTTTTAAGCCCTAGAACGTTTAAATCCATCAAAGCAATTTTTGTTTAGAGCTCTGTCCGTGTTGACGTGGAATGTCCCGTATATATATATATATAGTAAGAAAAGCTATCCTTTAGTCATAAGAAAGTATGGAAATCGCATAAGTCTGTCTCACTCCCACTCATGGGACATGACTGACATGGTAGGTTTTCGTACCATATATATACAAATATATTAGAGAGACGCATGTTTATTCCCGAAATCTTTTTTGACCAAATATTTATTTGATATAAAACTACTTAAGGGGATCCCACATATCGACAATGTAGATAAAAAATGGTTAAAAATCTGCAACGACCGTTTCTTGAAAAATATAAGATATTATGACCTATAAATTTGGGAAAGTCATTTTTGATCATAAATACATAGGATGAGTATTTTATTTGTTGTATTTATTAAAAAAAATATATTGTTAGAAAATTAAATATGGGCAGTTTCCAAGAGCCCAAACTGCAACGACCTTTTCTTGAAAACAACAAAACAAAATAATTTTTCCATTTGGCTAACTTAATTTTAATAAAAAATACACATAATAAGATTCATTACATATTTGAAAACAACAATAAAAAACTTTAATTTATGTAAACTGTTTTGTATATAAATTTGCAACAAGAACACATGTGACAGATGTTTAGTAGTTTATAGAACCAAGAGATGGCGCCAAAGGTTCCAAAAGTGACAAATTTTGATCATTTTTAACTTTAAATTAACAACAATAAAATATAATGTCTTCTTTTCGAGTGGAAATTCATTAGTGATGAAAGATACACAATGTGAGACATTTATTTTGTTCAAATTGTTAAAGAAAAATTAATGTTAGTAAATTAAATATCATGTGTCACCGAACAACTGTCACATATACACTTTACAAAAAATAAAGTTTTTATTTATTTCTGCATGGCAAATGAGTCTCATCCTCCGTATTTTCCTACAAAATTAAATTTCCCAAATGGAAAAATTATTTTGTTTCGTTGTTTTCGAGAAATGGTCGTTGCGGTTTGAGATAGTAGTCAAAGATTTGTTACAGGGGAACTGCCCATATTTAACTTTCTAACAATAATTTTTTTCAAATAATTACAACAAATAAAATACTCATCCTGTGTATTTATGATAAAAAATGAGTTTTCCAAATTTATAGGTAATAATATCTTATATTTTCCAAGAAACGGTCGTTGCAAATTTTTAACCATTTTAGATCTGTAATATCGATAAGTGGGATCCCCTTAACTTAAAATTCACATAATATACGCATTATTCGACATAAATTTCATTGCACACAAAAAACATTTAACATAAATATCATTTGTCATAGAATTCATTAAACAGAAATATTATGTTACATAAAACTCAGATAACTTAATTCCCGTTTGACATGAAAATTATGTAACATAAATTTCTATTGACATAAAAATCATTTAACGTAAATTTTATTTGTTATAAAATTCATTTGACATCAATTTCATTTGGCATAAATGTCATTTAACGTAATTCTCATTTGACATAAATATTATCAGACATAAAATTAGCTTGACATAAATTTCATTTGACGTGAATATCATTTAACATAATTATTATGTAACGTAAAATTGAATTTATATAAATTTAATTTAGCATAAATGCCATCTAACATAATTCTCATTTGACATTAAATTTACTTGACATAAATTTTATTTGGTATAAATCCCATTTAACATAATTTTCATTTGACATAAAGTTCATTTGACATAAAAGACATTTAACACAATTCTCATTTGTCATAAAAGTCATTTAACAAAATTCTCATTTGACATAAAAATCATTTTACACAAATTAAATTTTACATAAAAATATCGGCGCCAATTTTAAAAGTAACCAATTAGATATTATCAACAACATTGTGATTCGCCAATTTTGAAATTCGCGCCTATATTTCTATGTCAAATGATCTTTATGTAAAATGAAATCTATGACATCTTAATTTTATGTCAATTCTTAATCCTTATAATTTTTAAAATCTTAATCTTCATTTTATGCATTCTGCATAGTGTTAGGATTTTTAGCACAGATTGTTAGTCTTATTAGTGATTTAAATTTCGCAATAAAAGTATGAGCTTTTCATCTTTGTCGCGAGATAGCTTGAAGATTTTTCACCTATAAGTGAGAACGATTCGTTTTTTATTAGAAGAGCTTATTACATTTGTGAATTAATAATGTAAAAAATTTTGATACACTAAAAATATTAATTATACTTTGAGTTTCGTAAGAACCGTTGTCAGAGTAAGACGTGTCTCGCTCTCTAATTTTATGCACCTCAAGGAGGTGCATGAATTGAAGGAGGCTCACAGGGATTATTCCACAGAGACTGTACAGTGCAAGGTTAAAATTAATACACTTGAGAGTAGATTGAACTTCTTTGAAAGACAGTATAGAAACAAGAATTTAATTGTTTACAATTTGCCTGACACAGAGGATATTAATAGAGACCTTGAAATGTCAATTGAACAGGTTTTTCTTAAAATTAACTTGAAAATACCTAAGTATTCAATCGACGGAACTTTTAGACTTGGCGCCACTAGAGGTAAACGACCAATTTTGGTAAAATTCAACTCAGCTCGATGGGTCAAGGAGGCTTTTTCAAAAATGTTGGAGTTTCGTAAACTGAATCTCAGTATCTCTAATGATAAAAGCAAAGAGGAAAGAGAGGAATATAAAACTCTTCTAAATTATAAAATGGATCTGAAAAGTAATGGAATAGAGGTTCAAATTAAGAGGAATAAAATTGTTTATAATAATAAAATTCTATCCGTAAATGATATCAACTCTTTGATCGATAAGGAGAGGGTTAATATAACGACCCAAATAATCAACCCTGCTTCTCCCCCCACTTCATCTGATTCTCAAACAACTCCTGCACGAGATCTTAAGCGCAAACGTAAAGGAGGTCTGAAAAAGGATGCAGATATAAGGAATCACGGTGACACTCGTCTGGACGATTTTCTTATCAAGTACGGAACCCCCAGAAAATCTGCTCGTATCGCGGTGCCTATGGATGCCACACCTTCTCAATCGAAGGAAGTGGAAAAGGTTCCCCACTCTGAAGAAGTTCGAAGCCTACAATAGCAACCACACACTTATTTAGGAGTGGGATATGCTGACTTGTCGACTGGAAGGGTTTGCTTTTGGAACTCACACGGATTTTCCAATGTGTCTGATTTGGAGAAAATTGTGAATGATAGTGATGTACTGTGTATATGTGAAACGTGGCTAATGTCAACTAACATTGTTCTGCCTGGTTTTTTGCACAATTTCAACTACATATGCAGTCCGGCTTCAAGGATTGCTTCTCACGGTAGAGCGAGTGGTGGTCTCTTGATTTGTTACAATAATAACCAATGCAGAGTGGAATCTATTTTTTCAACTAGTAATTATATGTTTGTTAAAATGTTTATTAAGAATTCTTTTTTTATTGTATGTTTGGTATATATTCCTCCCCATATGAAGATAGATAAATTTTTATTGGAGTTTAATGATCATTTAATGTTAATATTGCAAGATTTTCCAAATGTACCATTGGTAGTGAGCGGGGACTTTAATTGCAGAATGTACAATTTAAATCAATTAGATCCCCATATAGTTGATAACAGCTTATTGTTTGCTACACGGAAATCTTTGGACACTGAAGCCGACAAGAGGGGAAAATTGCTCGCGGATTTCATGGAGCTCAATGAATTTATATTGTTAAATGGTCGCACACCTGGAGACCTAATGGGAACATATACTTATGAGGGTCCTTTTGGCTCCAGTATTTTAAATTTACTCTGGTGCTCTTACTGTGGACTGTCTATGTTGAAAAGCCTCAAAATATATCACATAATTACTCTCTCAGACCATTATCCGGTTTTTATCTCATTTAACATATATTCTTATTGCTATGATGTGAATAAAGTTAAAACTAACAATCATAATTATAAATTTATTTTTGACTTATCTAAATCTAGTTATTTTTATTCTCAGATGTCTAATAGAATTGAATCCCAAATAGTATTTGAGGATGTAAATCAATTAAGTTCGGTAATAACAGACACAATAATAAAAGTGGCTAGTGGTTTGGGAATGAGGCATCGTTGTGGGAGTAATAGAATGAGCAAGAAGGCATGGTTTGACAAGGAATGTATTGATGCCAAAAGACTTGTGGAGTCTGCCTTAGTGGTGCATAAACAATGCAGTTTTTCAAATTCCACGCGTTTATTTTATATTGAAATGAAGAAAAGTTACAGAAACATTTTGAAATTAAAAAAGAGAGCATTTGAATTAACTATTATTGAAACTATTGCAAACACTCGTAATTCTAGAGATTTTTGGAGTATGATTAATAAATTTCGTTCTAAGGCGTGTTATTCCAATGTCATTGATGTGGCCACTTGGCATCAGTATCTTCTTGATATGTATAATGTTACTTTTGATGATCATTTTGATGTTTGTAGTGTGTATGACTCAGATCTTGATGGTGAAATTGTTCTAAGCGAGATTAGTCATAGTATAAATAAATGTAAGGATGGAAAGGCTTCAGGCATGGACAAAATAAATTATAATTTTTATAAGAGACTACCAGATAACTGGATTATTTATCTACAAACGCTTTATAATAAAGTAATGGTAACTGAAAGAATGCCTAAATCTTGGGGATCCTTATCGATGAGCATGCTTTTTAAAAAGGGTGACCGTGATGACCCATCTAATTATAGGCCCATAACTTTAGTCAACTGTATTGTTAAGATTTTCACACAAATATTGTATAACAGATTGTCTAAATGGGTTGTAGATCATGATGTGCTTCCAGAATCTCAATCTGGATTTAGACCGTCACGAAGTTGCGCCGATAATCTGTTTACACTAATCTCTCTTATTCAAATTCATCTTAACAATCAGAACGGCAGAGTTTATGTTGCGTTTGTTGACTTTAAGGGCGCTTTTAATACGGTGATTCACGATTTTCTTTGGCGAAAGCTCTTTGAGGTGGGGATAAGTTCTAAAATTATAAATATTTTACGTAATTTTTATGAATCTGCTACAGCCTCAGTTAAGGTTGTAAATAGTGCAACTGACTCAGTTAGAGTTACTCGAGGTGTTTTACAGGGGGAGGTTTTGAGCTCCTTACTATTTATTATCTTTATAAGTGATTTTGGTCCATTTCTTAAAGAGCAGGGATGCCGAGGCCTCTCCATCGACAACAAAACGGAGGTCCTTTCCTTGGAATATGCAGATGATTTTGCGTTACTGGCGAGTACTCCTTTGGAACTCAATAAAAAGCTTAAGTCTCTTAAATTATACTGCGAGCAGAAAGGGCTTACTATAAATGTAGAAAAAACTAAAATCGTCATTTTCAAGAGAAATAAAAAAATGAAACCTTTTTTTAAATATTTTAAATTTGGAGATGAAAAAATTGAAGTAGTCAATGAATTTCTGTATCTCGGGTTACCTTTGTCTAACACATTGTCCTTTAGCGAAACATCTAAATATTTCATAAGCTCAGCGAATACGGCAGTTGGTACAATACTTAGAATAATTCATACTAGTAAAATAGATTCTTGGAAAGCGTACTTGAGATTGTTTGAAAGCCTTTGTCTGAGTGTACTTTTTTATCAGGTGCAGCAGTGGGGTGTCACCCAGCTTGATTCGATTGAGGGAGTGCAATTGAGCTTCTTTAAGAGTCTACTTAATTTGCCTAATAATACCCCTAGCTACGCCGTTAGAAGGGAAGTTGGAAGTTTGCCTCTTGCTAATCGGGTTTTTCGTTTGGTCCTCTCTTGGTTGAATAAGCTATCGAATATGAATAACTCTCGATACCCTAAGCTCTGCCTAACCAGGCTAAAAAATCTTGCTAATTCAAATCCAACCAATCTTAAACTCAATTGGTATCTGCAAATCAAGCATTTTTTTGTTGATATTGATGAGGTGAATAGTTGGCGCACTGTTTCATTCGAGTCGGGTGGTGAACATTTAAACAAGAAATATAAAGAATTTTTGTCTCAACGCGATTTTCATAGCTGTGGCAAATCTAAAAGTCTTTTAATTTACCCCAATTTAATACTTACTGACAATACTAATTGTAAGAACTTTCTATATCAACGTAGCCCTCTCTTTTTTAAACGTGTATTTTCTCAAATTAGACTTTTGAATAGACATGTGACACATATTTATATAAGAAAGAAAAAGTTCAAACTATCAAATAGTCCCGCTACATGTTACACTTGTGGAATTGTTGGGGATGAGTTTTATCACATTTTGGCTGAATGCCCATTATATAATTGGTATCGGATAAAGTATTTTACAATCCCTTCAAATGTAGACCTCGTAACATTTTGGATCTCCGTTTTATCATCGAATGACACAACTATATTGTTAAAAAATTGATTTTTATGATCGATGAAATTTTGAATTTTAAGGAATATTATTGTTATCAGCCGTCTGGAGTTTAATTGTGTGTATGTTTTATTTTATTTTTATTTTTTGAATTTTGTTTGATAACATCTTTTATTGTTTGCGTTATAATTGAAACTCTACTTGTATAGACTACAAACAGTCTCTTATCAAGTGTATCCTCGTTTAAATTGAATAAACGACATATATATATTAATTATACTTAAAAAACCTAAAAAACCTCTCCGAGTAACATGTTTCAAGTACATCTAATCAATTTTTAAAAAAAGCGCCTTACACATTATATCATTCATTAAAAATTTTGAAAAACTAATTACAGATTCGTAATCAGCGACCCCAAAAACCCTCGAGTAACTATTTTTAGCCAAATTGAATCGATTTAAAAAAAGCATCCCCCATATTGGATCCGTTATTTTGAATATTGAAAAACCAACATCGGATTCGTAATCAGCGACCCCAAAAACCCCCAAGTAACGATTTTTAGCCAAATTGAATCGATTTAAAAAAAGCATCCGCCATATTGGGTCCGCCATTTTGAATTTTGAAAAACCAACATTGGATTCGTAATCAGCGACCCCAAAAACCCTTAAGTATACAATTTCATCAAAATCTATCAAAGCGTTTGTCCACATTAACAATTTGTTGTAAACTTAATTATTTGTTAATATAAATTGTTTATAACATTCGAATATGTATACCTGCACAAATTTTTTACAATTTAAAGATTACTCTAGGTGTGTTTCTAAAAAGTTTTTAGCACGTGCCATTCGATTATAGAGGCTGGAGATAGCTTTTTCTTAAAAATAGATGCTTTTGTTAAACTTTGCAATAAAAAAATAAATATAAACAAATTGAAATTTAAAATTCGACAAATCTCTTCCAAATTTAATAATCTTTCATTTAAAACAAATTTCAGTAAAATCGGTTAAAAAATGAAGGCTCTAGACTATTATGAACAGTAAATTGCAGTTTGGTCCCAAGGCCTTGGAGGGTACGGGCCCTGAAGCACGCGCTTCATGGTTGTTCCAGCTCTGCTATTGGTAGAGTTGATTGTATATATAAATAAAAACAAAAACCATTTAACAGATAATATAATTCTGTGTTACAGGATTTAAGGAAGTTGATAGGTGAAAATTCTCTTCTTTGTCGTTTTCTTTACAATTCAGATCATCAAAGTAATGAATTGACTTTTTATGCATTGTGTTGCTTAGAAGCATTATTAATTAATACAGAAAGAAAACAGATCACAGCATCAACCGACTTCTTATCCAATGTCAAAGAAATTGTAATGAAAATTTTATCATCATTACCTACCGAAAATAATGAGAGACATTTTAATAGAGTAAGTACCAAATCTCATTTAACTTTTTAATATTAAATATGCTAAAAAGGATTTTTAAAATCTTAAAAAAATCGAACACAATAAATTTAGCTCAATTGTAAGGTATAGCAATTATAAAGTAGGACATTTAAAAACAAAAGTTGTTCATTTCATGAATATGTCGCTTCCTTCCTCTGATAAGCAAATAAATTTGCTTCCTCATAGAGCGATTATATTAGGGTGGCTCTTATTTACCAAGTTGAAGTAACTTTTGGGCCCCCCTCTACATCAAATCTTTGGCGAAAATTATGAAAAAATTTGCTAAAGAAATAACTAACACCAAGGTTTACTATCACTTACTAATAGTGCTTACTATTGCCAATTAATAAAATTTTATTACCAAAGAAACAAATAAAATACAGCGATCTCGTGCGCATCGTTTAAACTGCGTTTAGTAGCATTTGAAGTCTAACACTTATGTATGATATAAAGACATTTTTATTTCGAATTTTGGATTAACAATATAGGATCATATTCTGCAGATGGTAAACTAATTTTTAAAGCAAAAAAAAAATTGTAAAAAAATTTCATTTAACAAGAGTTTATCGCCTTAATATAGAGAATTAGAAATTAATAGATTTAGCGAAATTTTAAAAATTAAAGTGCAAAAATCGAACACACTCGTTGTTTATTTACTTCAAGAACTACAGCCTACTCTAATATATTGTTTTTAATATATGAAAAATAAAAGTCGTCTTAATGAAATTGCCGTACAATCAAAACAAGCCTTTTGCAGGACATAAAGTCTAGAATAATTTGAATTTAAAAGTCAACGTTCTGGTTTAATCGGAAGTTTTTATTTAGAAGATCTTCAAAATATTTCAATAGGTGATCCTGATCCTGACGTAGATGCTTCTAAACGGTATGATTAAAGATAACAATAACAAAGACTTTACAAAATTACAATCGTACAATTTAGAATTTTAACGACAAATCTTTATTATTTTTTGATAGATTTTAAATAGATAAATCGTTCCTCCACTTTGATGTAAATACATGATACCAAAATACCTCCTACTTACATGGCTTAAATTAATGATCTGGCGGTGAGACATGTCCAGAAGACTGAAAAGTATATTAACGCAATTACAAATGATAAATTCCCAGTCAGAAATGTCAGAGTTCAGCCGATGCTTACGACCGGCATGGAACCGGCCCGGTGGAAAAGACGGACTTATACCGGCACCGGCGTTGTAGTACCGGGCTGGTTGATGAAAAACAACAGGCCCGACGACGGCCCGGTAGTAATTACGGATACAAACCGGTGCTGGTAAATTATATTAATAATACCAGGCTGGTAATTATATTAATACCGGCCCGGTGCCGTCTCAGCACATAAATTTACTTAATAATTTCCACCGGCACAGGACTTTGCCTGCAAAATATTAGTACCGGCCCGGTGCTGGCCCAGAACCAAAATTTACTTAAGATTTTTCACCGGCTCAGGAGTTCTGCCGGCTATTATATTAGTACTGGCTTGGTACCATACCGGTTATGTTTGCCGGTGTTTAACCGGCAGCAAAAAAAATTAAAAAAAGAAGAAAAATTTATAAATTAATTTAATACATAAATGAATTAATGAATGAATTAATATGATAATTAATTAATATAATAATTAATTAATTAATATGATAATTAATTAATATAATAATTAATTAATTAATATAATAAATTAATTAATTATTTAGTTATGCCGGAAATTATATTAATATCGGCTAGGTTGTTTATTGGTGCTGGCCTGGTACCGCACTGGTTGTATATTAGTGCCGGACCGGTACTGCTGCCGGCTGGAATGTGGTTGGACTTTATAAGCTCACTTTGCAATTATTTTTCATATGCAGGTTCAGGTTAGTGGATGTGGCGTCGACTTTGCAGCCTCAGGGTCTGGAGTTCAATTCCTCGAGTCTTTAGATTTTCTATTAATTATTTATGTTTCTCTGTTTCAGCATTTAATGTACATATCTATTGGTTCCAATTAAAAATTAATAATAAAATTGATAATAATAATAATAATTAAACAATTAATCAGACTGAAATGAAATTTTTTTAACCGTCCGGTACCACACCGGGATTTTTTAGTGCCGGCCCGTTACGGTTGACGGATACCTATACCGAAGTTATCATCCGGCAATTTGTCTGTAAGAAAAGAAGATTAAGTGAATAATAAAAGCAGTTCTTTTTTTAGTCAAAATTGTTATCTTTCAATGTATTTAAAAACCTATTAGAATATATTTTTTATTCATTTATTTAAAGTCGCTATGGAACAGCCAGGGTCATAAGCGACCTCTATGTTATTACATTAGAAAAATATTGATAAAGAAAACAATATTACATTAGAAAAATAGTAATAAAGAAAAAAAATATAGTTGTTAAACAATAATGTTGTTGGTTAAATTAATGTTTTTGAAAAATTTGAGCACTTGATTTAAATCTTTGGAAGTATTAAGGGATTGTTTGTAATTATTTGTGATGGACACTGCTTCTCCTTCCACTTGATACTCCTGGCAATCAAGAAGATGTTTGACTGTCATTACATCGTCGCATTTGGGGCATTTGTTTAAAGCAGATTTGGTGATTAGATGAATGTGACTGAAGTTAGTGTGACCGATTCTAAGTCTGGTTATATGGCATTCTTCTGTTCTGGATTAGAATATTTTAAAGATTTCTCAAATAAAACTCTTGATTAAACCCGAACGTTGGCTTTTTAATTCAAATTATTCTGGACTTTATGTCCTGCAAAAGGCTTGTAGTGATAGCACGGCGATTTTGTTAAGACAACTTTTATTTTTCACTTATTAAAAACAATATATTAGAGTAGGCTGTAGTGCTTGAGGTAAATAAATAAAGAGTGTGTTTTTGCAATTTAACTAGTAAAATTTCGCTAAATCTATTAATCTCTATAGGGTAAAGTGTGGATAGATGCCCCCAATTCGAAAATTACATCTAAATTCAATAAATATTAATATGTTTAATTGACTATTTGATTTTTCTACACTATTACTATTTATCATTAACATATGTAAGGACCAAATATCTACAATAAATAATAAATTAATCAGAACGAAAATACGAAAGATCTGCATTTGGCCATATATCACACTTGGGTGGGTTAGGCGCCCCCTGCGGTAAGTTATTATCATTTATTACAATAAGTATTATAAAAAATGTAAAACGCCAATCTTATATGTTTCTCTAATTAATCTGATACAAGAAAATAATTGCAAATATTTTTTTACGTGTTAAACATCCTTGATTCTTGTAATAAGGAATTTTGTCCAGCGGTTTGAACATTTTCAGCAATTTTAAATTTTCACATTATTATAACTAATAACCCCGGGGTTCCAGTGGGCTGGAATTTTATAGCAAAATTGTTATGGCCAATAGGTATAAAAAGAACCAATAATACATAAATATAGTTTCTTTCATATTGGAGATCTGAAAAAGGGGGCATCTATCCGCGCTTTACCCTATTAAAAGCTTTAGAACTTATGCAATTATAAACAAAAAATATAAGAATAGGGGAAAGGTGTACGAGATGATCCCCCTAAGGGAAAAAACCTATTATTCAAAGAAAAATCAACATATTCGACTTTTTTTGTACGCACTACTAGATAATTAATCTATCTAACTATTCTGATTTGAAATATTTGCAGCTAATTAATATTTTACTGTTAAATCTAATTTTTCTAAAACCTTACAAAAGGATCATCTTGGACACCGAGGTGTCCAAGATGATCCCCATGGTATGGGCAAGATGATCCGTAGGGTTATCTTACCCCAATTATTGGAAAAGGAGTCTAAATTGAAGGAATAACAGTGTATCAATGTTAAATAATTATACTTTATTTAGGCCATAAACGCTTTTGACCACTCACCACGATTCGTTTTCCTATTTTATAATTACGAGGCATTGTCTACAACGAGAAAATTAACAAAATATATGTAGATGTCAACTTTTTGTTTTAGATAAGTTAGTTTTCATGATAAAAACATATAAGAAGCGAGAAAAATTGAATTTTTTATTAATACTAGAAAATTCACTTTGAGGTGAGACGAAATACATGGGAATCAGGGGGGATCATCTTGTACACCCATTGAGGGATCATCTTGCCCCAAATGCTACTATATTGTAATTTGTTCGTAACTTAATCTACGAGCTCTGTTATTCCATAATACCAATCAGAACACTTACTATCGGTTCAAAAAGTATAGTCAGTTGACTTTGAAGGCTTATAACTTCAGTAAAAAAAATCGCACAATATTGAAACTTGATGAAATCAGTAAGTAATTTATTTCTACGTTAATGTAGAAAATTAGAAACTAAAAAAAAAATTTTTCTTAAAGTTATTAATTTTTGAAGGGAAAAAGAACATGTTTTTTGACACTATTTTCAATAAGGCCTACTTTGGTAACATGTAACTCGTTTAATAAGAGTCCTATGAAGTTCCTGATTTTTTTCTATGTTCGTTAAATCTTTCTGAATAATGTTATTTAAACAAATAACCGTTATTATAATAACTTTTTGAGATTATTAAACGAAACCGTAGTTTTGTTATCTTTGTTGGAAATTAAGGTACGAAGATGAGACAAAGCACACATTACGGAAAATACGACACTGCTTACGATTCACCAAAGAAAGTTTGTGAAAAAAATTATTTTAAGTAATTATTTGCAAAAGTATTTACAGTTTTTTGCTTTATTGCACCATTAACAGTCAGGTGCATACTACTGTAAGTCTTTTTGTCCGAGACTTCAAGTTTAACACTACTACCTTTTTTTGGTTATTTTTTTCTGTGGTTGAAACTGATTTATAACTTTAAAGATCTGGTTTCTAAGAATGTACAGAGGTGTAAACACCCAAAATATTTTTCCTGACTTAAAAAATTCAAAATTGTATGTAGGTTTGGGTAGAAGTGACCTGAAGTCCTCACTTACCTGCTCTTCTACAATAATACAGTTTCTCGCATTTAAAATATCGACGCCTATGGGAAATGGTTTATGATGGTGTGCACCTTACCGCTAATGGTGCAATAAAGCAAAAAACTGAAAATAGTTTTGCAAATAACTTCTTGAAATAATTTTTTTTCCAAACTTTCGTTGATGAATCGTAATAAGTGTCGTATTTTCCGTAACGTGTGCTTTGTCTCATCTTCGTACCTTAATTTCCAACAAAGATAACATGACTACTATTTCGTTTAAAAATCTCAAATAGTTATTATAATAATTGTTAATAGTTTAGATATTATTGTTCAGAAAGGTTCAAGAAGTCTAAAAATAATTTATGAACCCGATATGATTCTTATTGAACGTTCTACAAGGTCTAAAAGTAGACCCTGTGAAAATGATGCGAAAAAACATGTACTTTTTTTTTTTTTTTTTTTTTTTTTTTACTTTTTTTTTATTTTCTGTTTCAAAAATTAATAACTCCTGAAATAATTTTTTAAAATTTAGTTTTAGTTATCTAAGCCCAAAGTTAAGCTTTCCTTAGATCAAAAGTATGAAATTTTTATTTTTTCCAATAGAATTTTTTTAATGTCGTGGATTCCACGTCAGTTCAACACACTAATTTTCATGACTTGTTGAGATTTGGCTGTACTTTTGTAAATTTATTACTTTTATAGTGATAAACAACTCCACCAAATATTTTTTCAAAATTTTGAAAATTACCAAAAATATGGCATTTTAAAAATTTTTTCCTTTTTTTTTTGAAAGTGCTATAACTTTGGTTTTAATAAACCGATTTTGGATTTAAAAAAAAAGATTTCTTTGGTTTTAAGTATATTTTAAGTTAAAATTAATATAAAAAAAAATTCAAAAAAATTTTTTTTTTAATTTTTAAAAATTAAAGTCCGTTTTTGAAAAAAATCACCTTTGATTTTTTTCAAAATTTTACTAAATGTTAGGCCAAATGTGCTTTACATGTCCTTAAGTTTCATCTTGGGATCTCAAAGGGATTCGGAGTAAAAAAATAAAACGTAAACCACATATTACGAACATATGGGGCAAAATTCCTTAGCTGCCCAGGTCAAAAAATGAATTTTCTCTAAACTTTGCTAAAATGTTACTATTATTAGTAGAAGTGTAAATATTAATTTTTTTTAATTACATAAAATACTTTTTGAGTTATGGAGTTTCAAAATTTTGATTTTTTTGAAAATATCATTTTTCGATTTAATATATTGATAAGTAAAATTAATCAAATTTAAAGTATGAATAGTGATTTTTGAAGGGCTTTTTACGAGCTATAAGCTGGTGATGAAAAAAATGGTTTTCTTTCAATTTGACCTTGAAATAGTAGAACCCGGTTAATACGATCCCGTTTAATACGATTTCCCGCTTAAGACGCTCATTTATGAAGGTCCCTGCAATTAAAGACATACATTTTATATCCCGCCTAATACGTTTTCCCGCATAAGATGCATTCTTAGTGCGGTCCCTACAGAATCGTATTAACCGGGTTCTACTGTATCTCAAAATCGGTGTTTTTTATTTTTTTCTAACCTATCCCAATCGAAAACTTACCTTTTTTCCTATGAGCCATGTAAAAATCAGAGTGGGACTATGGAACTTTTTGAAGAAATTAATTATAAATCATCATTTTTTATGTAAAATAATGATAAATTATTATTTTCCTCAAAAATTCTCATGGTCCCACTCTGATTTTTATATGGCTCATAGAAAAAAGGTTACCAGCTTATAGCCCGTGAAAACCCTTTTAAAAATCACTATTCATAATTGTGTGTTGAACTGACGTGGAATCCACCAGGTATGTCATTGGCAATGTATTACCATATTTGCCTAAAAGGTGGCGCTAATAGGCTCTCCAAAATTTAAAAGGATCATCTTGCCCCAGGGGATCACCTTTCCCCTACTAGATAATTTTAATGGTAAAAGTGTGCACTTTAAGAATCTTTAAACCGATTTAAAAATTTGGATAAGGTGAAGAATTATTTTGAAAAAACCGAAAGTTAAAAAAATCCCTTGTATTTTACATGGGAAAAGTAGGCATTTACGGGAGAGGGTTAATCTAACTTAAAATCAATTTCTTTAGCGAATTTTTTCCATATTTTTGACCAAAGATTTGATGTAGAGGGGGCCCAAAAGCTATATTCAACTTGTTAAATAAGAGCCACCCTAGAGTACCAAAACGATTGAAATGATATCATTTTAATCTCGCAAAATGTAAATGCTTGCATTTACATTGGTTAAAAGTTTTAACGTTTTAAGTAAATTCAATTAATTAAATGAAAGTATTCACACTTTTTGAGATTAAAAGTATATAATTTTCAATCTTTCTATGTAAAGTTGGAGACCGATTTTGAACAGTATATGTGGACGTCCGTATGAAAAGGGACCACTCTGTCTGTTTTATATTCCGAAATAATCGCAATTTACTAATTTTGAAGTAAAGTATCAAATGTTTTTTAATTCTTTTTTCTTACAATTAATCTACAGGGTCTCACGCGTCGAATTATGCAGTTTTCATTATTTTTTTAATATTTTTAAGCAGGGACCGTCACGGAATCAAAACAAAATTAAAAAATACTTTTGTATTGATTCGAATATGGGTATCAGAATCAAAATTCCACTATATTTAGTTCTGATTCCAATATCAAAATTCCACTCTATTTCGTTTTGGTTCCAATATCAAAATCAAAATTCTTTTTTGTTTTAATTTTAATAAAATACTACTGCGCATGTATAAGTCTGATTGAACCTAAACTTTGTTGCAAATGTCAAATATATCAGAAGATAATATCGTTTTTACATACGAAATCTGAAGTAGAATTCGAATCGACTTCTGTTTCTATAAGAAAACTGAATTGCAGTATTACAGTATCAGAATCAAAATAGGAAGTAAATTTTGTTTCGTTACAGTATCAGAATCAAAATAGGAAGTGAATTTTGTTTCGTTACAGTATCGGAATCAAAATAGAAAGTAAATTTTGTTTCGTTACAGTATCAGAATCAAAATAGGAAGTAAATTTTGTTTCGTTTCGTTACCGAATCAAAATGAAAATACATTAATAACTTCGTTCTGTTTTGGAATATCGTAACGAAATCAAAATTTGATTTCCGTGACGGTCCCTGCTTTTAAGTATTTTATTTCGTTGTTAGAAAAAAATGAAAATGGACCACCAATAAAATAACCATTAACCGTAAAAAATTCGGTTTATTAATTAAAAAACGCATTTTTAGAAAAGGGACCACTTTGTCGGAAGACCGTTACTTTTTCATTGTTTCAAAATAGAGGGGGGAGGAATTTGAAACCACTTGCTTTTTCATCTTAAAGATGTACTAGACTTAAAACAACGCTTATCTGAATAACTTGCTAGAGAAACCAAAGATATTCGTATTAGAATCTTTGATTTCGTTTTTCTTGAAAGGAGATATTTGACATTCTAATCTTTAAAATTCTGTAACTCAGTAATTTTTCCACCAAATTGGATTTCTCAAAATTTTTCAAATAACAAGGAATTTGACCATATAGATATCTCCAATAGTGCCAAAGTGGTCCCTTTTCATGTAGACGTTCACATAAATATAAAAATATGTTACATAAGTTCCTGATTACACGTATCCCATTTGACACGCTCTTTAATTATTCTATATAATATGGGTTTATACACTGTATATAACAGTGTTACATAACGAATGATACAATACTGATATATAATAGTTTTACAACAGAAAAGTATCAGTAATTTTTAACTAAAAAGTAATTGATCAAAAAATAAGAATATGAAAAATGTGATTTTCATTGTTAAGCATTTTATTACAGACTTTACTAAGAAAATGTATCCATTTTGTTGCAGAAAATCTTCACTTGTATGCGTATTTTACGAATCATCACTAGTGAAAAAGTTATTGTTAGCTCTATAAATAATATCGGAGAAATACTCGGAGTAATACAAGTTTTTCTATTTTGCGGTATTGAAGATTATCCTCTTATAATTCCACAACAACTTCGTCCAGCTATTATGAACATGCCAATTAATACATGTGCTATTTCAAAAACAAAATCTACAAAAAATTCCAAAACAAGATTTAAAAAGCCTTTGCCTTCAACATTAGTAACAGATGTAAAAAATCAATCGACTCCTAATCCAAAATTTATGCCGAAATTTCCTAGTGACTCTGAAACTTCAGATACAGAATCATCTTGTAATACAATACAAATGGAATCAAAAATTCGATTGGAAACTGCACAATTACTTTACAATATTGTTTTAAATTACTCAAGTCGTGAATTATTTGGTTATTGGACTCAAATTGTTGCCAGTGGATCGCAAACTAATGCTCGAGTATTAACAAGACTTATTTTAAAAGATTCTTCATACAAAGTGAGACAAAGGTCATGGATAATAATGTCCGAACTTCTTAGGGGATCTAGAAATATTTTACAACATGCTGAAGATATAGAACATTCCTCGTTTATAACAGTATTCGCTCTTTTGAGTTCTGTGATAAAAGAACTACATTATACTGTATCATTATCTTTACATGTAGAGTCAAACGTTGCAGTGTTAATTCATGCACTTAAATGTGCATCGGCTTTAGTAGAAAGTACACCATATCATCGTTTAAAACCCGAACTTGCATTGGAGTTAATAAAAAATTGCAGAGTTCTTACAATTCACAAAGGTATTTAGATCAGTTTGTAATAATTAACTCCTTTACTTTCTAGAATTGTTACCATATAAGTTTGAGACGAAAATAGTTACTTACGATAAAAGTGCGTAAAGTGCACTATATATTTATATAGTGCTTATGGGTCATTCCACGCCCAGTCGGGAGTCATTTTGCTTTTGCATATCTCACATTTTTTTGAAACATTTTCTTTTAGTACTCTTTGAAATGAGCTATCTTGATTTTTTCAAATTTTTTCCTAAAGCGGTTCAGAAGATACAAATTTTTGAAAAATTACGTTTTTTACTTAATTTTTTTTTAAATGCTTATATCTTAGTCAAAAATTGGTCAAATTGGACATTCTTACACGGAGAAAAATGGAGTTTGAAAAACTGGGAGTCAATATTGAAAAAACAGGACTCAGTCCAGTAAAAGTACATTAATTCATTTCCATCAAGCATCTTAGGGTAATGCATATAGTGTATAGAAATCCTTAGTTCCCAATTTCACTGTAAAGAGCATTGAAACACAGGCGAAGATTAAAAGGGGCTCTGCAGTGTGCATAGTAGAGCAACTAGACTCAGTCCTCTACTTCGAAACTTTCACAATAAAGGAACGCAGGCGCGTAACCTGTCAAAATAAATGGCCGACGCGACGAGAAGCGAGTGTTTCCTTTTATTCTCTTCGTCAATTTTATATAAAAAGAAACAATAACCAATCATTAAAAAAAATGTTAAATGCACTCTTTATATATTCATATTCATTAATTCGCAAGTTTTATTCTTCCCACATTTTCATACTTACAATTAACAACTAAATGCATCGGAAAATCTTACAATCATACGGGATCGAACACCTACCTAACCATACAACTACACTGAAAAAAAAGTGCTGTTGAATCAAATATCTCCATGCTATTGAATTCCCCGTCATTGATTCAATGACACATTTATTAATCGAAAAGTATATTGCTTAAAACGAAAAAATGAAACTGTTTAAATTAAAAGTACGGTACTGTAGAATTAATGATATTGTGCAAATTGTTTCTATAGTTCATCTATATATAGCAACAGAATAATTTATTGCTTCTTTGACATTATTCATTTGAAGCATCTAATAGATAAATTTGAAGAAAATGCATGTAAATTTAAATCAAATGAAAAATTGTTTGCTCTAAAGAAGCGCGCTCTGAAAACGAAAGCATATGCTTTCGTTTCAATGAGTGGTGCTATTGCGGACTGCCTATAGCATATGCTATAAAAATAAGAACACTATGTTTTGAGACATTGACAGGTACTAAATTTATTGAAATACTTACCCACATATATTTATATGTTTATTAAACCTGTCATTTTTGAGATTCTAATATAAAAAAGTATTATTTAAATTCTTTTAATTAATTAATGACTAGTTAAATATAAATTCACTATATAAATTCCCTTATATACGCGAAAAATCTCGAGCACGGTATTTAACCACAAAGTAAGTGCCCAACGTTGAGAAGCGGATGTATTACATTGCAGCGCGGCGGTTCTCGTCTATCACGGAAGTTAAGCGTCGTTGGTCGCGGTTACTAAATGGATGGGTGACCGCTTGGGAATAGCCGTATTTTTCTGACTAAAAAAGATAAGTGTGTTTGAATGTGTATGTGTGTGTGTGTTTAGCCGTTGGAAAAAATGAAAATAATAATAAAGATGTGTATATGTTAGTGTGAAAAATTGAAAAAAAGATGTGTATAAAAAGTGTTATGTTAAAGGTGTGAGAATTAATTATAGTATATAAAAAACATGTGAACAAAAATTCCCTTTTTTCAATTTATCGTTAGTATATATTTAACCACATAAAAGAATTGAATTAACAGTATGGTGTTATTCAATCGATAGCAACAACTAAAAAAATTAAAAGTACAAATTTTTGAATCATAAAAATGATGCTTTTAAATTTAAAAGTTATAGTCATTGACTCAAAAGCATATACTGTTAAATTAAAAAATTTTGTTCATTGATTCAAAAGGAATACCTTCGAATTAACATAGTATGCTGTCAATTTGAGAAATATGCTTTTGTTTCAAAGAAAGTGATACTATCGAATCATTAGAATCGGTGCTTTCAAAACAACAGCATATACGTTAGGCAGCCCGTTATGACACTATTCAATGAATCAAACCCATATGTCATTGATTCAACAGCATTTTTTTCTCCGTGTAAATATACGCATAATTATAAATCGCACACTTTTACATTAAGCCTCTCGGCTACGCAATCGATGGGGGAAATTTCCTGTTTAAGAAACATCCCTTACCAATGAAATAAATTAGATTATGCGTGAATTTTACTTTGTAATTAATGTAAGTATTGATGTCAACAATATTCATAATATTGAATAAATAATATTGTCAACTAGTTTAACCCACTTAGTCCCAAATGTCCGTTTTTTTAGTACAAGTTCAAGCTCCCCGTTCTACGAGTTCCGGTTTTAAAAAAATCGGGACAAAGGTTATCTTATGGATTTGAGTGTCCTCTTTCAGAATCTGAAAAAAATTTCAATTTCGACTTCATGATAAAAAGTTATAATTGTTTAAACAAAAAAAAGCCGTTTTTTTAAGTGTTTTTTTTTTCTTTAAAAGCAGATTATTTAATTGAAATCGGCTTGGGAAAAATCGGGAACATCAAAATATCGCGTCCAAAATGTTGGGACTATCAAATAGACGTACTGCCAAAAACAATTTTTTTCAAATTTCAAAATGGCGCCTCAAAAATGGCCGCCAAAATATGCAAATTTCGAAAAAACATTTAAAAAAATTTTAACGCTACATTTTTTTTACTTTTATGCTTTATTTAACTAAAATAATGCTGCTTCAACAAAAAATATTGTTATTTGATGTTATTTAACAATATTATAAACAATTTTTATAAACAATTTGAAAACTGAGCCAAAGTGGAAGTAAAAAATTTATTTTCATCAATTCTCTTTTTTGGGGGAGGTAAAAATGGATATTGAAAGTAAGAAATTTAATTCAAAATTATTTTGCAATGTTTAAGAATGTTATAAACAATTTTTATAAACAATTTTGCAAAACATGAAATAGAGTGGTAGAAAATTTTTTTTTTAAATTTTATTATGCTCTCTGGTAATCAAAATGTTGCTTAAGGTTTAAACTTTCATTTAACATTATTTAGCAATATTTAAAAATGTTATAAACAATTTTTATAAACAATTTTCATAGAAAAAGAAGTTTAGAGTGAAAAGAAAATTTTTTTTCACTATTTACTTGGTTTGTCATTAGAATAGATATTTAAAAGACAAATCTTTGTCTGTAATTATTTAAGATTTTTTTAAAATGTTATAAACAATTTTTATAAACAATTTTTATAAAAAAAGATGTTCAGAGTGGACAAAAATCTTCTTTTCTTTACTACTAACTTTCTTTTGTCATTAAAAGTGGAAACTGAAGTATCTGACGTTTATAAAAAATTTGTAAACAATGTATAAAAATGTTGTAAACAATTCTTATAAACAATTTGCTAAATATGAAGTACCATCATGGAAAAAAAGCATTTTTTTATTATATAATACCTTCTTGTAATCAAATTCTTTGTTATAGATATAAACTTTTATTTAACATTATTTAGCAATTTTTAAAAATGTTATAAACAATTTTTATAAACAATTTTAAAAATTGTTTATAAATTTTGGATAAACGGTTGAAACATCAGTTTCCATTTTAATGTTAGAATAAGTTAGTGGTAAAGAAAAAATTTGTTTTTTCTCTGAACATCTTTTTTTATAAAAATTGTTTATAAAAATTGTTTATAACATTGTAAAAAAATCTTAAATAATTGCAGACAAAGATTTGTCTATAACATATCTATTCTAATGACAAACTTAAACAAATAATGAAAATAAAAATTTTTTCCCACCCTGAACTGATTTTTTTATGAAAATTGTTTATAAAAATTGTTAATAACATTTTTAAAAATTGCTAAATAATGTTAAATGAAAGTTTATATCTATAACAAAGAATTTGATTACAAGAAGGTATTATATAATAAAAAAATGCTTTTTTTCCATGATGGTACTTCATATTTAGCAAATTGTTTATAAGAATTGTTTACAACATTTTTATACATTGTTTACAAATTTTTTATAAACGTTCGATACTTCAGTTTCCACTTTTAATGACAAAAGAAAGCTAGTAGTGAAGAAAAGAAGATTTTTGTTCACTCTGAACATCTTTTTTTATAAAAATTGTTTATAAAAATTGTTTATAACTTTGTAAAAAAATCTTAAATAATTACAGACAAAGATTTGTCTTTTAAATATCTATTCTAATGACAAACCAAGTAAATAGTGAAAAAAAATTTCTTTTCACTCTAAACTTCTTTTTCTATGAAAATTGTTTATAAAAATTGTTTATAACATTTTTAAATATTACTAAATAATGTTAAATGAAAGTTTAAACCTTAAGCAACATTTTGATTACCAGAGAGCATAATAAAATTTAAAAAAAAAATTTTCTACCACTCTATTTCATGTTTTGCAAAATTGTTTATAAAAATTGTTTATAACATTCTTAAACATTGCAAAATAATTTTGAATTAAATTTCTTACTTTCAATATCCATTTTTACCTCCCCAAAAAAGAGAATTGATGAAAATAAATTTTTTACTTCCACTTTGGCTCATAGTTTTCAAATTGTTTATAAAAATTGTTTATAATATTGTTAATGTTACGGAGTAACAAAATTTAATGTTAAAAATAAATGTATTTTAAAATTATTTTAATTTTGTCTCAGACTCACTAAGAAGGTGAAAAACTATTTCTAAAGCAAAAATACATCAATGTCAGGTAGTGAGAAAGTTTAGGTTTTACCATTTTTTCTGTCAAGACATTACTACATCTGTTTTCTATTGTATTTAGGCTTACCTTGCAATAAAGTGACAACCGACATGTGTACCTCTACCTATCAAGGGTTTATATTGTTTTTTATGACGGTAACTCTGGCCGCCCGCTTGTACCCCTCCACTAGTTTTATACCTGTACCAATAAACCTTTTTTTTTGCACAACCATCCTTTTCCAAAAATTCCACAGTTGCCAGATTTTACCTTATTTTTCAAAATTAGATGTTGCCAAATGTACCTGACAATTGCAATGCTCTTAGGCTAGATTCAGTTATGTTGGAACTACATCGGTTAGAATACGAGTAAACGCCGAACTCACTACATCTCGGCAATGATTACTCAGCGCGCACAAAAGTATTTTTAAAACTCATTATCCCCGCTTATGTATTCAAAAATAGTTATTTTAAATTTTGATTATAATAAATTAAAATATTTATAATGTTAATTTATTGTTTCAAGTTATTCCTTCCCTAAAAAACACATCCAAACATAATTAATGGTCCTTCGAGCCGGATATTTCATCAAAAACGTAGTGGTGACAAAATCCAGTGACTTTTCATATTTCAAGGAAGGAATAATATTTTAAAAAAATAAATAACTAGCCCCATAATTCACATTTTTTCATTCTGTGAACCTAAGTTGAATCGACAAACTAAAAACTGTATCATTTCAACGTTGCAGTGCCTTGTGTTCGTGAAAAGGTTTAGATCATTAAGTGAAATTAAGTTGGGTGCAGTCTGAATGTAGAAGGGTGATTAAAATCGCGCTTTACGAAACTGATTTTTTATCGTTAGTTTCAAAAGGAATATACTTTTTATCTAGTTATTTCCTTAAAATAATCAAAAGGACTAAGTTTTTATAAACATTTCTATTGTCGGTGTGGAGAAAATAAAGACATTTTTCTCCAAATCATATGTTGTGAATCCGTCAGACTTTTTTAACGTCAAGTGACCATTGATGTGCATTGTAATAATCAAGACTTTGTTTCAACATCACAATCTTCGTTCGAGATTCATCTGCCTCAACAATCAAGATCGCTGTCATCAACTGTGGGAGTTCCATTCAACAAGGCTAATCAATGTAAGTCATAGAATTACCTCCATTCAATTACACTTTCCTCATGATCTTTACCTTTTGCTTCAATTTTTTGATAATTAGATTTTGTGTTGCAATTTAAAGAGTAATATCTAACAATGTCGGAAGAATTACTGAAACCTTTGAGAAAGGAAAGGGGTAACATTAAGCGAGCTCTCACCGCATCTGAAAACATTCTTTTATCAATTCATGAACAACCGGATCTTTATGCTCTTAATTTAGAAGTTCGATACGAAAATCATTTGACATTGTGGGATCGATTTGAAACTGTTCAGACAAAAATCGAAGATTATACCGATGAAATCGATTTAGAAGCTCAATATACTGAACGCACATCCTTCGAAAACAGATTCCATAAAATTAGCGGTTTATTAAAGAAATTTTTAAAATTACACGGTAACTCACAACATAGTACCATTCAATCTCTTCCTTTGTCAGAACGCGTTGAAGAGTTGTCTAATCATGCGTCGAGTTCAAGGCAAATCAATCCTCGGAACGAAGAAGTGGTTTCCGATAATAATTTACAAAATCATATTCCACAATCAAATACACAAAATTTGAACTCGTTACACTTAAATGCTCGATTTGAATTACCAAGAATTCAAACTCCAGTTTTTCGCGGAAGTTTTGACACATGGCTTGCATTTCATGACGCGTTTAAGTCTATGTGTCACGATAACCCTTCGATTTCCACGATTCAAAAATTCTATTATTTAAAAGCGTGTTTACATGATGATGCCGCAGAAGTTATATCTTCGCTCGAAACCACGGCCGCCAATTATGACGTTGCGTGGAATTTATTAAAGGAACGTTTCGACAATAGAAAATTTATTGTAGAACGTCACGTGCACGAATTGTTTGAAATTCCTAGTGTATCAAAGGAATTCTCAATCAGATCACTATTAAATCAATTTCAAAAGCGTTATCGATCACTTAGGGCTCTCGAATTGCCAGTGGACCATTGGGACACTCTACTTATTCACATTTTACGATCAAAACTTAACAATTATACGCGAGAAAAATGGGAAGAATCTGTTGGTAGTACTCAACTTCCCACCCTTAAGAAAATGACCGATTTCCTCGAACAGCGTGCATTAATTGAAACTACACATACTCAATCCAAAATAAGTGTCGCAAGGCCTCTGCCGAAAAATCCTGCATCAAAACATTCAACATGTTTGACAAATACAGTAGAGGTAACTAAGGAAAAGACAAAACAATCATGTCAATTATGTTCTCAACCACACATGCTTTATTCTTGCCAACAATTTCGAAATATGTCTCCTCAAGAGAGATATGAAATTGTTAAAAAATCTTCAATTTGTCACAATTGTTTTTATCCAAACCATAAAACGATTGATTGTCGTAAAAGAAATTGTTTTAAATGTGATCGTCGCCATCACACATTGTTGCATTTCGAAAGGGACAAGAAGGATGACGAAGCAAGTTCGTCCTCCTCAACAACTCTCGTTAAACTTCAGGGTATGGATTCTTCTCAGATTATTTTAGGTACAGCTTTGGTTGATATTCTAGATGTTAAAGGAAAATATCGAACTTGTAGAGCTCTTCTCGATTCCTGTTCTCAGTGCAATGCAATGACAAAAAAAATTAGCAGAAGATTTAGGACTTCCTAAAAGCAGCATAAACATGAAATTAAAAGGGGTAGAAAATCTTCAATCTAATATCTCTCATTTAGTTTCAACTCAAATCAAGTCTCGTTATGATAACTCGAACTTGATGTTGAAATTTCTCATTTTCCAAGAAATATCTGATAAAATGCCAGCTCGACGGATTGATAATACATCCATTGAAATTCCCGAAACATTAATTTTGGCAGATCCGAATTTCGACAAACCCGCGGAAATCGACATTTTAATTGGAGCGGAATATTTCTATCATTTGTTGCGCAATGGACAAATGCGTATACCGGGTCAATCAGCTGTATTTCAAGAGACAAACTTAGGTTGGATTCTTTCGGGAAGATACGTTGACGACAAAATTCATTCGCAATCTCATTCAACGTTAAAGAATGAAGTAACTTGTAATCTTATTAAATTTCAGGAACTTCCTATTTTATGGGAATTAGGTGAAGATAGTAAAAAGAAATTTTTGTCTGCCAGCGAAGAAGCTGCAGAACAACATTATGTCAAAACAACGAAGCGTACTGTTTCTGGTAAATATGAAGTTAGTTTACCTTTTAATGAAAAAAAAGAGTTATTAGGAAATTCAAGAGATTTAGCTTTTCAAAGGTTCTATGCGATTGAAAGAAAACTTGAAAAAAATCCAAACTTAAAAAAAGAATACTCTGAACGTATTCAAGGTTATCTAGATGCAGGACACATGTCTCCTTTGAATTTAGAAGATTCGCTAAAACCGGGATATTTTCTCCCCCACCATGCAGTGATAAAGGAAGATAGTATCACTACGAGAACTCGAGTAGTTTACGATGGCTCGGCGAAAACATCCTCCGGTATATCTTTAAACGACACCTTTTTAGTAGGGACAACGCTTCAACGAGAAATAGCGACAATTGTTACACGATTTCGTTCACATCCATATGTGTTAACCGCAGACATTCAACAAATGTATCGTCAGATTCAGGTCGCAGAACAGGATAGGTTATATCAAAAAATTTTATGGCGAATTTCGCCTGAAGAACCTGTTAAAATCTTTTCTCTTAACACTGTGACTTTTGGGACCTCTTGCGCCCCGTTTCTCGCAATTCGTACACTTCATCAACTCGCTGAAGACGAGAAAGATAACTTTCCACTTGCTTGCGAAATTTTGAAGGAAGACTTTTACGTCGATGATTGCTTAACAGGTGCAAAAACTCTTGATGAAGCTCATCAAATTCGTAAAGATTTAAATGATTTGTTACAAAAAGGTGGTTTTCCATTGAGAAAATGGGCTTCAAATCATCCCGAATTATGCAGTGGCTTATCAAAGGAGCCGACTGATAACTACATGTCATTAGACCTGTCCGGTACAATTAAAACGTTAGGTTTAATTTGGGACCCTAAATCAGATACAATTTCATATACCGTAAATCAAGGTAATGTCGAAGACAAAATTACTAAGCGAGTAATTTTATCACAATGTTCTCAATTATTCGATCCACTAAATTTGTTAGGTCCAGTCGTTATCACAGGTAAAATTCTTATCCAACAGTTGTGGAAAACACAATTAAATTGGGACGATCCGGTTCCACCCGATGTTCAAGAGTATTGGGAAAAATACAAAAATCAATTGTCTCTTCTCAACAAAGTAAAATTCCCCAGATTTTTTAGCGTTGAGAATCCTGTTGATATTCAATTGCACGGATTTTGTGACGCTAGTGAGAAGGCGTATGGCGCTTGTTTGTACCTCAGATCGACTAATAATCAGGGAATTCATCATTCTCATCTTATATGTGCAAAATCACGAGTTGCACCTCTAAAGACTATCACTATTCCAAGACTCGAATTATGTTCAGCTGTGTTACTTGCTAAACTTGTGGCTGCCACAGATATCGCGTTGCCCATAAAAATTAAAGAGAGGTTTTTTTGGACTGATTCAAGTATCGTTTTAAACTGGGTCAATACACCGCCCTACAAATTAGCCACATTTGTAGCTAATCGAGTAGCTGAGATACAAATGATGACAAAACCAAGCGAGTGGAAACACGTTCCTACTCAAGACAATCCCGCTGATTTTATTTCTCGCGGTCAAGAAGTTCCACTCTTTCTAGAAAACATTGCATGGAGAAATGGCCCTTCATGGATTTGTGAAAACAAAGAAATGTGGCCAAAATTCGAATTACAACGTATTGACGTTCCCGAAATGCGTAAAACTCAAACACTTTCGATTTTAAAAATCACACAATTTGGTAGTGATATTTTAAAAAGGTACAGCGATATAAACAAATTAACACGCATTATTGCATATTGCAAACGTTTTGGTAATTCCTGTAAAACTAAGGATTCTAAAAATCGCGAAACGGGTTTTCTGAAAATGCAAGAACTCAGAGAAGCAATTTTAACAATAATAAAATTAACTCAATTAGAATCGTTTTCTCAGGAACTAAATTCATTGACAAAAAATCAAAACGTTGATCAAAAAAGTCCACTTTTTCATCTTGATCCATTTGTAGAAAACGGTCTAATTAAAGTGGGAGGTAGAATAAATAATGCAAAGATTTCTAATTCACAAAAACACCCTGCAGTACTACCAAAGGGACATCCCATTACTAAATTAATTATTCAAAATGAACACAAAATAAGAATGCATGCAGGAGTAAACGCTACTCTTTGCGGAATTCGAGAATCCTATTGGCCGATTGACGGTAAGAATGCAACGCGTCACGTTATAAGGAAATGCGTAACGTGCTTTCGAGCGAAACCTCGTGAAATAAATTATTTAATGGGATCATTGCCGAAAAATCGAGTGTCAATGTCAAAACCATTTTTTCATTCTGGGGTTGATTTTTGTGGTCCTTTCTATGTTAAGGAATTTCGACTTAGAAATCGAACAAAGGTCAAGACTTACGTTGCGATTTTTGTATGTTTTGCTACTAAAGCTGTTCATTTAGAATTAGCAAATGATTTATCGACAGAAGCTTTTATTGCATGTTTAAAACGTTTTATCGGTCGACGAGGAATACCAAGCTCAATGCATTCTGACAACGGAACTAATTTTGTAGGTGCTAATAAAGAATTAAAAGAGATGTTCCAACAAATCGATTCCACAATTAAAAATGAGTCAACTCAAAATTACATTTTAAATAACGGGATTAGTTGGCATTTCATTCCACCTAGAGCTCCTCATTTCGGGGGTCTATGGGAAGCCGCGGTAAAATCATTTAAATTTCACTTGACGCGAATTGTAGGTAATACTCTTTTATCATATGAACAATTGCACACATACGTTGTCGAAATTGAAGCAATTCTTAATTCACGCCCGATAACAACACTATCCTCTGATCCAAACGATTTAAATCCTTTAACTCCTGGTCACTTCCTTATTGGTAATTCAATGAAATGCTTACCGGAAGAAGACTTACGAGATGTTCCAATAGGACGTTTAAATTGTTGGCAAATTATCCAACAAATGCGACAACATTTTTGGAACCGTTGGCATCGGGAGTACCTGCACGAAATGATTTCCAGAAGCAAGTGGCAGTCGGCAACAAATCAAGAAAACATTCAAGAAGGAACTTTAGTGGTAATTAAGGACGATAATTTACCACCAATGAAATGGGCTCTTGGCAGAATTGTAGCTACACATCCCGGGCCAGATAAAATTGTTCGCGTTGTGACAGTCCGTACACTTACCGGAACTTACAAAAGAGCCTTGAAAAAATTGTACCCACTTCCTATAAATGAGTAACTGTTAGCAATTAGTTTAGAATTCATTTTAGTACTGAACTTAGTTTTTGAACAGAAGTAACTCATACAATTGTATTTTCAATGTTAGGAGTAATAACAAATAGTTTGTAATAGTTTAATACATTTTTTAATTTTTGAACTACTATAGTTCAAGGGGGCCGGCATGTTACGGAGTAACAAAATTTAATGTTAAAAATAAATGTATTTTAAAATTATTTTAATTTTGTCTCAGACTCACTAAGAAGGTGAAAAACTATTTCTAAAGCAAAAATACATCAATGTCAGGTAGTGAGAAAGTTTAGGTTTTACCATTTTTTCTGTCAAGACATTACTACATCTGTTTTCTATTGTATTTAGGCTTACCTTGCAATAAAGTGACAACCGACATGTGTACCTCTACCTATCAAGGGTTTATATTGTTTTTTATGACGGTAACTCTGGCCGCCCGCTTGTACTCCTCCACTAGTTTTATACCTGTACCAATAAACCTTTTTTTTTGCACAACCATCCTTTTCCAAAAATTCCACAGTTGCCAGATTTTACCTTATTTTTCAAAATTAGATGTTGCCAAATGTACCTGACAATTGCAATGCTCTTAGGCTAGATTCAGTTATGTTGGAACTACATCGGTTAGAATACGAGTAAACGCCGAACTCACTACATCTCGGCAATGATTACTCAGCGCGCACAAAAGTATTTTTAAAACTCATTATCCCCGCTTATGTATTCAAAAATAGTTATTTTAAATTTTGATTATAATAAATTAAAATATTTATAATGTTAATTTATTGTTTCAAGTTATTCCTTCCCTAAAAAACACATCCAAACAGTTAAATAACATCAAATAACAATATTTTTTGTTGAAGCAGCATTATTTTAGTTAAATAAAGCATAAAAGTAAAAAAAATGTAGCGTTAAAATTTTTTTAAATGTTTTTTCGAAATTTGCATATTTTGGCGGCTATTTTTGAGGCGCCATTTTGAAATTTGAAAAAAATTGTTTTTGGCAGTACGTCTATTTGATAGTCCCAACATTTTGGACGCGATATTTTGATGTTCCCGATTTTTCCCAAGCCGATTTCAATTAAATAATCTGCTTTTAAAGAAAAAAAAAACACTTAAAAAAACGGCTTTTTTTTGTTTAAACAATTATAACTTTTTATCATGAAGTCGAAATTGAAATTTTTTTCAGATTCTGAAAGAGGACACTCAAATCCATAAGATAACCTGTGTCCCGATTTTTTTTAAAACCGGAACTCGTAGAACGGGGAGCTTGAACTTGTACTAAAAAAAACGGACATTTGGGACTAAATGGGTATTTGATACGGTTACTAGAATTTAATAATAAAGAAATAAAAAACATTAATTTTTTCTTAACCTTTTTCAAGTTTGACACTCCTCATGGTAAATTTGATTATTCTTTTTTTTCGTGTACAAAATAATGAATTGACCTTGAATGAAATGTATAATTAATTATTCTCAAAGCAATATTTAATAATTTAATTAACTTAACTGCACTGCATAATAGTTAAGAGTAGTAAGAGTAAGTGAAACGGTAAGATAAGTGAACGACCATTAGTATGAGAGAGAGAATAACTTGTGGTTTTCGAGTAGGTATCTACTTTATGTGCACGGCGTATTCATTTTTCGAAAGAACTGGACTGAGTACTAGTTGTTCAATATTGACTTGTGTTTTGTACACTGCCGCGTTCTTTTAACAATTATATGAGAAAGTAATTTCTCAATTTCCAATTTTTTATACCGTAAACTGGGGCTATTAGGAACACCGGGGCTATTAGGAACAAAATTCTGTTTTCGGGTGGAGTTGATCTATCGGCGCCGTTTATCGATAAATTGTGTTACTTGCTTTTGAAAAATTGTTGCTGCGGTAACTGGCAACACTTTTCAATGAAATAATTGTGATTATTAAATATTTTGTGAACAATAGTAGCTTGTAAGTTACTTAATGTGTTTTAGTGCAGTTTCAAACGTAAAAAACATTTGATTGCTGATGTAAGTTGTTTCATTTTTAACATCTTAAAGTGATTGTTTTTTATTAATGGGATTTCTTATGGTAAACTTTATTGAGTTTACTAAGTAATAAATACGTTTATTTTGTATTTACAGTAAGATTTTAGAAACAAAAACCAAAATTCACAAACGGCGGGTATATAAGGAACATAATTATTTCTTCCGAATTGTTAAAGTGTGTTGTCAAAACGTAAGTTTTTCGTAATTTCTTTTGTTTTTTATCACCTAATTTGGTTTTTAGTGTTCAAAGATGGTTCGAAATTGTAAAAGAGTGTTGGTACCGACAAGTCGCCATTTTATAATTTCGAAAAAAAGCGTCTTTTTCTTTTTTTTGTTTAAAATTCCAGCTTTGACCAAGGCAATTATTTAACCCTTCAATGTGCTCGCCAAGAACAAGAAAAGAAACAAAAAATGAAGGCAATATTTCACTACACAAAAAAGTTGCAAGACTTTAAAGTTGAAATCTGTTCCTAATAGCCCCAGTTTACGGTACTCTTATTCCCTCTTAGACTATATAAACAGTCTTGTTTAAGCTGATGTATGGGATAACTTGTGTTGAGTCCCAAAGTGTTCAGCTATGAAACTTCTAATACTATAGTGTGCACCTGTCACATATTATTCTATAAAGGAGTACTACACTGACTGCATAAATCATTTTTCCATTTTTCACCGTGTATAATGAAAATTTTTGTTTTCACACGTAGTTTTTAATAAAAATATTTTTAAAAATTTTTTAAATAATTTACAATAAGATTTTAAAATTTTAAAAATAAAATTTCATCTTTAACAATGTATGTATCAATAAATTTTTTTCAAAATTTTGTGAAAGAAACTAGCACTGAATTAACAATTTTTAAGCCTTGTCCGATTGTGGGCAAACGATGGGATATATTTATTTTGATATTTTACACAGAAACAAGGTTCAGTTTAGAGAGTCTCAATCTGAAAACACATTTGCTGTAAAAAATTTGTGTGATTTGGTCAAATGGCAAGTTAGGCATTTTTGGCCACCACTGCGTATATAAAAATTAAAAATTTCAAAATGATTAGATCTCATCGTTTGCCTACATTCGGACAAGGCTAAAAAATTGTTAATTTAGTGCTAGTTTCTTTCACAAAATTTTCAAAAAAATTGATTGATACATACATTGTTAAAAATGAAATTTTATTTAAAAAATTTTAAAATCTTATTGTAAATTATTTAAAAATTTGTTTAAAATATTTTAATTAAAAACTACGTTTGAAAACAAAAATTTTCATTATAAGAACGTCCAATTTGATCAATTTTTGACCGAGTTATATAAGCATTTAAAAAAAATTTACATAAAAACGTCATTTTTCAAAAATCTGTATCTCCTGAACTGCTTTATGAAAAAATTTGAAAAATACCAAGAAAGCTCATTTCAAGAAGTACTAAAAGAAAAAAAATATTAAAAAAAAATTTGAGATGCAAAAGCAAAATGACTTCTGACTTGGCGTGGAAATCCCTATATATACTATATTTGTAGTAGCTGTGATGGGAATTGTAGTTGTTCATTTGTATATACACTACCAGTCAAAATTGAGAGACTACCCATTTTCAGGTGACTGAAAAACATTTAAAAACATTAAATGTATAGAAACTAAAATTTTTTCTTTTTATTTTTTGAAAGATGACAAAATTTTGAAAAGAACAAGATCTTTTAGAAGTCATTTGGCCAATATTTTATTTAGATATTTTTAAAAAATCGTCATTTTCAATGTTTTACAAAAATTTGAATAACTTATAACATAATGATAGCTGTTTAGTGATCTTAGGCTTATTTTACACTATAAGAATTACTTATAGGCATTAACGTATAATTTTTTTCTTAGAAAATGCAAGCTGTCAAACTTGGCCCAAAAAATTCAAAAAATTTGTAACATTTTTTCTGTACTAAAAAGTATATAAAATTTAATGTGGTGTAGTTTTTTCAAGAGAATTTAATAAAAAGTATGTTTGAATTTTAAAATTTATTTTTCTGTTTATAAGATTGTTCTTTTTTTGAATTTTTTGGTTCAAGTTTGACGGCCTGCATTTTCAAAGAAAAAAATTACACGTTAATGCCTATAAGTTATTCTTAAAGTGTAGTAAATTACCTTTAAAATAAGCCTAAGATCATTAAAAAGCGTTCATTATTTTAGAAGTTATTCTTGTAAAACATTGAAAATGACGATTTTTTAAAAATCTTATCTTATTCTTATATTACCTATATTAAAATGTTTCCTTAGTCCACCAAAAATTTTTCGTTCAACGTTTTCAGTAATATGTATAGTTCCTGTTTTCTATTATGTTTTATAAAACCTTTTTTTTAAAGTTACTACGACTTTAAAGATTACATTCTCATCACATTTTTTGCTTACTGATGATTGCGAGATTAAGTGGACTTATATGACAATTTTTGGTCTTACTGATTTAAAATGCTCAAATTTGATATTTAATATTTCTTCACATGCAGACATTTAAGTAACTACCTAATCTTTCATGAGCTTCGCCACTCAATATCTCTAACCTCGCTCAACGATATCATGTCAAATTTCAGGAAATTTTCGGTGCTGTGTGGGAAATACGACCTTACAGGAGTTATTTGGCTAAAATTATATTTAGATATTTTTAAAAAATCGTTATTTTCAATTTTTTACAATAATTTGAATAACTTCTCTGTTATTTTAATTTGAAAAATATATCACGTCATTTTAAATTTTGAAAAACTGCAAAATGACCAAGTACCAATGTTTTCATTTTGTTAACTGTAATATTGTATCCGCCATTTCAAATTTTAAACACTGACCTCATATTCGTATTGAGCTGTCCCAAAACCCACGAGTAACAAATTTTATATAAATCCAATTAAGTTTTACGTTTGTCAAAAACCATGAGAACTCCCCAGGAGAAAGCAAATTTTCTTGATGATCCTAAAGAGGAATTGATTTTAACGTTTGTCAAAAATTATAAGAACTCCAGATAGGGCTGCGCACGAGACAAAACAAGATTCTTAAGAATCTCGTCACCACCAATTCTAATACAAAACCTTCAAATTTTTCTATTTCTGACAGTAATATTTCTTTTTAAATAACTTCATTCTTATAAAACAATCATACAATTATTACTTATAAATTATTATTTAATGAATAATTTTATTTCAATATTTCAATATTAATTGACTCTTAAAAGAATTGTGCTTACAATTTTCATAAATAGATGAACTTCAAAAGGCTTTAATTTGAAATTTTATAAAATTTCAATTTTTAATGAATTTAATTAGAAATTTTAAAAAACTTAGATATTTTCAAAATGTTAATAATTCTTCTTGAAATAGGTTAATTTTTTCAATATGTATTTGTAATGATTGGGTTTTTATTTGCTGGGAATTCGCTCGTCGGATGGAGGTCTGGTTCCCTTAAATCCCTTAAATATTAATTATATTTCGAGCCTCGTTCAAGGAGATTAGATAAATAACCATGTAGTTACCTCTGGTTAGCGCTGGAGTGCACAACTTTAGAGACCCAAAATTTGAAAATAAATTTTCTCCCTCTTTTCCGAGGGTCCTTGCGAACCTTACCTGCTTCATATCTCTTTGTTATGCGCTAGAGTGAACATCGTATACTTAAAGAAATAGTTAAATTAAGGGGATGTTCCAGTTCAAAACAGGCAAAAAGAAGGCTTTTTTAGTATATAATTATTATTAAAATAACTATGACATTTATTTAAAAAATTTCTTTTACATGTAATAAATAATTTATTTATGAATTTGTAAAAAAAATTTTTTTTTCATTTTTATTTCAAAATGGCGGCGATATACGCCATTTTCGAAAATGCCCATTTTCGGTGGTAAGATCGATTCCAAACTTTCTAAAACAGATAAAACCAAAAACGAAGTGACATTCTCTTCGTTAGATATTTCTTTAGGTGTGGAACCTCAAAAAAGTGGAATTTTCTTCCCCCCCTTTATTTTAGAGTACTTTTTCCCCAAAATAAGCAAAAAAAAGGTGTTTTTATTCAGAATTTTTCTTATAAAAAGAAGGGGAGTTGGAAATTTTCCAGTTTTTGAGGCTACACTTATAGGCATGATGACGCTGAATCAAAAGCCGTTTGATTTTTTAAAATCGCTTCAGAAGAACTCGAGATATCACTCTTACCAGATCAAAAAAGGACATTTTGAGAAAAACGCATTGAAAGTTTTTGTTCATAAGTTTCGAATTTTTTTTTCAAAATCATTGGATTTGCTTGAAAATCGTTACGGGGGGTTTTTGGGGTCGCTGATTACCAATATGACATCATTTTTTCAAAATTAAAAATGGCGGATGCAATATGGTGGACAAAAAAAATAAACGAAAAAAAAATTAAAATAAAAAAATTTTCTTTTCCGCCATATTGGATCCACTATTTTGAATTTTGAAAATTTAATATTTAATTTGTGATCAGCCACACCAAATACATTTTTGTTTGTCTTTTTTAAAAAATGCTACTGAGAAAACATTTAAATCATTCGATTGCTTATCCGCATACAAAAACATTTTTGACATGGCGAAGAATAAGGATGTATAACTTTTGTTTTACTTCGAATTTTGCAACAATATTTTAGGAGAGTATTCTTGACACTATAAGAAATCAGAAAATAAAAACAAAAAAAATCGATTTTTTTGAAATTTTGAACTGGAATGTCCCCTTAATCAAAAATCATGAGTAAACGGAAACACAATGACGAAATTGTACAAAGTTTAGAAAGACAAGTGCATTTAATCCACTCTCAACTAAAAAAATTTAAAGTGAAGTGATCGATTCGGATGAATCGTCGGCATCAGATACAGAAGGCTTGAGAAATTCGGAGTGCGAATCTGGCGAAGAAGTAGACGAAGTCTTGGATTTGTCAATGGACCCTCTAGCTCATACTTCCAAAGGTAATAAAATTTTAATTGTTTAATGGAAACATACCCTAATGAACTTGTACAAGCGACAAGACATATTAGAGGAATAAGTATTTTGACTACCTACATTTTACGATTTCAAAATTCAAATCTCCTATAATAATTTTTTAAAAAACCCTAATGAGCTTGTACCAGCGACAAGATAAATTAGAGGAATAATATTCTTGGTTTCGTTAAAAAATCCACACTTTATCCTATACGGAAAAAAATAGTGTGCTAAAAACACATGAGCGAAACTATTGTGTATATTGCACGCACGTTGGGTATATTTACGCACACTACCATGCGTGATTTGCTGTTTACTTTGTAAACAGATGGAGACAAAGAGTACCTAAAAGTGATCTCAAATATTGTTAAATAAATACGAAAAGATTAAATCCTTTGAAGCTCCAATAATTAATAAAGCTATAGAAGCTCGGTTATCACTAACAGCAAAAAAAAAGAGACGGATTTAAGAAAGAAACACAAGACGCAATAGGAGCAGCTTTGACAGTGATCGGTTCGATTACATAAATTTTTCTCATCGAAAAAGAAAGCATAGATCCGAATGAAATATTTGAGAAACTCTTCGACGCATCAAAAATCATATCCGACGCCTTTTATAAACACTCGGTGTCCAGAAAAGCTACTTTCTCGCCAGCTTTTAATAAAACGACTAGAAACATCTTGGAAAAAACGAAAGCCGAGGAATTCTTATTCGGAAACGATCTAATTCAGAAGATAAAAGAATCAAAGGCAATGGAAAAAATCACAGCAAATATGAGGCAAGATCCATCGGCCTCAACAAGCAACGCAACTGCAAGATCTTTAAACCGGAATCGCCGACCAGGAACGGGAACAACTTTTGGTCATTCAGGCAGTCCATTCCAGTTTAAGAATCGCCTCAGTTTCCGACAAGGCCAGAAGCCCTACCCCCAGCAGAGGAGACAAGCTCCAAGAACCATCGCCCAATAGAATCCGAAAGTCAAGAGTCAGAACAAATAGAGGTAAGATCTTTTCAAGTAGCAGGTAGATTAAAAAAGTTTATAGGAGAGTGGCAAAAAATAAATGATAGCAATTTTGTACTTTCTTGTATAAGAGGTTACAAAATCATTTTTAATAGCAAAGTTATTCAATACAAAAAACCAATAATTAAAATTTTAAGTAATGAAATTAGCGATTACACAAAATGCATTAATACTGTTGAAAAAAGGTGCAATCGAAACATATCTACCCGAAAAGGATCAGTTCCTATCCTCCTATTTCCTTCGTTAAAAACATGATGGTTCATATAGATTTAGTCTCAATTTAAAAAAGCTGAATGAATTTATAAATACCACACATTTTAAGTTAGAAGATCTAAGAACCGCTAAAAGTCTAGTTCTTAGTGACTATTTCATGGCGTCCTTAGATATGGAAGACGCGTAGTACCAATCCACGAAGATAGTACAAAATACTTGAGATTCGAATTCACTGGCATTCTGTACCAATTTAATTGTTTAGTCTTTGGGCTTTGTACAGCCCCCTATGTCTTTACAAAGATAATGAAACCTGTGATGCGAATCCTTCGAACCGAAAACTATTCCTCAGTCATCTACTTGGACGATATTTTCCTTGTAGAGAATTCCTTCGAAAAGTGCACGGTCTCCTTATTAGAATCTTTAGGCTTTTCAATCAATGAAAAAAGAGTTCCTTGATTCCACAGAAAAAATGTAGATATCTCGGTTTTACAATCGATTCAGAAAAACTCTTAAGTGAACTCACAGAAGAGAAAAGAACATCATTAGGCAAATTGGTTGATAATTTTATTTTTAAACAAAATCACTCTATTAGAGATTTTTCTCAGCTTATTGGTAAACTAGTAGCAGCTTGTCCCGGGGTTGACTACGGCTGGCTATATATAAAACTGTTAAAACGCGAAAAACTCATTGCATAAAAAAGAAAATAATGACAATTACGAAGCAACCTTTCATTTACCCGAAAAATTGAAACCTGGACTCATTTCGTGGCAAAATACTTTACGAATTGGAAACAGTAAATTCAAATCATCAACTTATACAAAAACAATATTTACCGATACCTCAGACTCTGGTTGGGGTGCAACTGATAGGGTAAATAATTCCTACGGGTTTTGAAAACCTCATCAGAAAAAATGGCACATTAATTATAAAGAGCTGTACGCGGTAAAAATTCCATAATTAAAATTTGCAAGTCAATCAAAAGATTGTCAGATTCTTTTGAGAATGGACAACACGACAGCAATAGCCTATATCAACAAAATGGGGGAAACAAAATACAAAAATTTCAATACCTTAGCTAAAAATATCTGGCAATGGGCAGAAAAGAGCAATATTTTCCTGTTTGCCTCTTATATCGCATCCAGGGAAAATATTGAAGCAGATGCTGTATTGCGAATAGAAAACGACGACACCGAGTGGGAATTAAACAAATATGCGTTCGAAAAAATTATCAAATTTTATGGGGAGGTAGATATCGATCTATTTGCTACAAACAAAAATAAAAAATGCGCTAAGTTTTGCTCAAGATTCCCAGATTTAGAAGCATTCGAAATCGATGCTTTTACCTTCAACTGGTCAAATTTAAACTTTTACGCATTTCCCAAACTGGTCGTCCCAAACTGGACTAATCAACCATGGTTCCCACTCTTCTATAAACTTTTAGCTCAAGAACCTTTTGTATTGAAACCCAGATCTAACTTATTGCTTTCCCCTTGTAGGACGAAGCCTCATCCCAACTTCGCAACGCTGCAACTATTGGTTGGGAAGCTTTCGAAAAATGTTTCTTAGACAAAAGAGTACCTGTGGAGTCTGTGAAAATATTGCTGGCCTCTCTTTCTAAAAATACTCTTAGTCAATATCCAAAGTGCCTGGACTTAATGGACTAAATTTTGTCTTCGTCCCAACTTACAATTTTTTTATATAAATCGCAAAAAAGTACTCCAATTTTTGACGTGGAAGTTCGAAGAAGGTGCGTCATATGGTACTTTAAATAATTATAGATCGGCCTTATCCCTAATCTCTAATAACAAAATCGGGGATGATCCTCTTATAGTGAGATTTATGAAAGGAATTTTTAGACTAAAACCATTCTTTTCAAAATACTCCTCCACTTGGGACGTGTCAGTGGTTTTAAATTATGTAACAAAGCTGTACACTTTTGAAATGTTATCCCTTACCAAAAACTCTATGAAAACCGCTACACTTTTAGCTCTGTGTTCCGCACAATGATCACAAACTTTAGCTAGTATCGAAGTAAAAAACATCCAAATGGGAAAGACGGAAATAGAGATTTATATTTCTAAGATGATCAAAACGTCAAGACCAGGGCAGCCTCAACCCGTATTGCTAGTACCTTTTTTAGACAAAAACCTGAATTATGTGTAGCCTCCACATTAATAAAATATATCAAACTAACCAAAAAACTAAAAGGATCAACTAATAATTTATTTATTTCATTAAAAAACCCGCACAAAACAATTACTTGTCAAACACTAAGTAGGTGGATAAAAAGACACAAATTGACAGCGGTATAGATACAAATGTGTTTGCAAGCCACTCAACTAGGCATACGAGTACATCAACCGCCTTTTCGAAAGGAGTTAGTTTAGATCTGATTAGAAAAACTGCCAGCTGGTCTTCTAACTCAGCAATGTTTAATAAAATTTATTACATAATAATAAATAAAATTTATTATATAATAATAATTTATTTATAATAGACCAGTCAGATCCCAAGACCAAACATTCGCAAAGGCAGTATTCGACATAAATTTGGATTAAATTATATTAAAAAAATTGTTATGTTCTGTTTTCGTTCTTTTGTATTATGTATTTGTTCTTTTGTATTTTGATTATTAGTTACAACAAGAAATTATGAAATTGAAAACAAGCGTTACTTTAAGTTGTAATTTCGTTACATGTGAAAACTTGTATCTATGTATTTGTTAACTCATCGTATTTAATTTACAGAATAAAAATTGTGACTAATTGTCTCTAAACAATTATTATTATTAACAATTATTGTTAATTATCTAATCTGTTTAAACGAGCCTCGAAAAATAATTATTCGATCAAATGAGCGTTGAAAACGTGAACATTTGATCAAAATTATATAAAGAGCCTCGTTCAAGCAGATTACATTCCCACCCCTTATTTTCTTCTTACTGCCTTACAACAATACATTAACATTAATAATCCACACCCTAATTTTTAAATGAAAAGTCAACAATTTTTATCTTCTAAGCTCTCACTACTTTAAAATATGAAGCAGGTAAGGTTCGCAAGGACCCTCGGAAAAGAGGGGGAAAATTTATTTTCAAATTTTGGGTCTCTAAAGTTGTGCACTCCAGCGCTAACCAGAGGTAACTACATGGTTATTTATCTAATCTCCTTGAACAAGGAGATAATAGATCTTCATATAATTTCGATCGAATGTTCACGCTTCCAGCGCTCATTTGATCGAATAATAAAACAATGAATATAATTAGTTTCTCATAGAAATTGTCGTGAAGCGCCATCTATGTGTTCAATTCGCCGTGATTTAGAGGAGAGGTATAGTCAATAATGAGACATTTATTTAAACCTTCGAAAGATATATATTGTAACAAAATAAATGAAAGTAAAAGAATTAACAAACAATAAAAAATAATTAAGAAAAATATAAAAACCGCTGCCATGTTGTACATTTGTATAATTTTGGTGTTCATTTCATGAGCATTTTGCTTCCTCATAGAAATAATAATAATTGAAATATAAGAATTACTTTTTATAAAAGGGTTAAAAATCATTAAATCTTGGTCCAAAAATATGTTTTTATATATTCTATAAGATGGTTATAATAGTTTAATAATTACACATAAGTTTATATACTCTGTCGCTGATGCGACCTTCTTCTTTCTCTGTGGTTATCGTGCGTCAATAGTTAAAAAATTTAAAACCATTTCGATGTATAAGCGGAATTTACAGCACAACAATAAAAAACAAATGCTAAAAAGTGTAAAAGGTCAAAAGATATAATAGTAAACGGGTATAAAAAACAGAAAACATATAAAGTAAACAGATATATGAAGTTAAGGAGGATGGTGACTGTCTTTTCGGGGCAGGCGGCGAGAGGGGAATTCACATGCTTTTATATGGGATTAAAACTGCAAATACCAACTGTTTTAATATATATGGGAGAATCCACGGAACCGTGTGATTTCATGTTACTCCTCATTTAAACAATTTGTTTTAATATTATATAATTTTTTTTAATGTCAATGTCTCTTGGATAACACATATAACAGAATAATCAAATAAACCCATAATTTTTATAATCTTCATGTAAAATAAAAAGTCATATGTGTACTTAAAAAATTAAATTTGATTTGTTACTTTGGGCTTCTCTTCGACTTAAACGTGTATAACTTTTTCAGCGTAAATTAAAATCGTCCAAGAAAAGTTGTAAATAATTCTTCTAATATTTTAAAATCTATTGCATATCGAAATAAATATGTGCTCCTTTATTAAAACTAAATGTCAGCAATTCAAGCAATGTTACTCCCATTTTTCAGTAACAGGAAGTCCAAGGTTTTTTTCATTTTGTGCTTTCAGCTGTAATGCAATCCTAATTATATTTAAGTCTCGTTCTCATGATTACTTAGTAGTACCGCTATTAAGCTCAAGATGTCGCCACAAACTTCAGATAAAATTTTTCACCTTTCGGTAGCCCCCTCGTGTCCATATGTCGTCATAACGCTTTTTGTGCAAGCGGACGCCACATCTTCTCTACGTATTATCGAATTATTTTGAATAAGTTTTTGTATATAGTGTTTAGTGTAAGTGTAGTTTAGTGACAATGGGAAGACATTCTAGGAGAAAGAAGAGTCGCAAGGACGACAAATTTGAAAAATATTATAGAAAAATGAAGGCACTGGCACGACGGCGTCATTCGTCGAGCTCGTCGAGTTCATCCAGTACCTCAAGTCATTCTTCTGCATCGAATTTTGAGTTAAATCATCGAAAAAGTGGTGCAAGTCTTCAATTTCGATCGGATTCTGAGTCTACTATCTCAACGAGGAGTAGAAGATCAGGTAAGCATTTCCAGTAAAATATTCTGGTTAAATTTCAAAATGGCGGTGGGCTCACACGAGAGGTGAGACAGACCGCGCAACATGACAGTGAGCCCTCACGAGAGGGGGGATAGACTGTGCATTATCTGGCGGTGAGTCTGCGCCTTGCGTGGACTACCGTGCAATAGGTTTAAATATAAAAACCTAAAATAATTAAATTAATATTACAGATTCGAGAGATCGAGAAAATAGAGATGTTCGTCACGGAAAAAAAGACGAGACTGTTAGTCTAGATGTTACAAAGGAACCTCAGGAGTCAAACCTAGATAAGAATACTATTAAATTGCTAGGTGAAAAAGCCTGTGTCAAAACAAAGACTTTTTCATGGCACTCCGAAATCTCTGCTCGCGTCACACAATGGGTTAAAGATGGACTGAATAAAGATGACAAGATCGAATTATTGACATCATACCCTCGTGAAGGAAGTGTAGATTTGGAAGCACCCCAACTCGATCCTGAAATCGAGGCATCAACCAGTGATTCTGTCAAAAAAAGGGACAAATTTTTTGTGTCAGATTATAACCTTGTAGGCTTAGCCGTGTCAGCACTCGGAACAGGTCTTGATTTGTTATTAACAAAAGATGACGTTTCAAAAGAGGATCGCGAGCAGTTGATTTCCTATCAACTCCATGGCCTTAAAATGATGGCAGACATGCTTCATCAGATAACGAAGGCGCGTAAGGCTTTTATTTATCCGGGGCTCGATAAAAAAGCTAAAAGTGTGCTCGAGAAAGAACAAACCAATAAATTTTTATTCGGTTCTAATCTTTCTGAGAAATTAAAAACAGCCAAAACAATGGAAAAAGTGGGGCTAACATTGAAGTTGCCGGATACGTCGAAAAAATTGCAGCATTCGTCCCGTAAACCTTCGGAAAACTGGCGGAACTCGTCTGCGAAATACCAAGCCCAATCACAGACGAGGAACAAATCGAGGAATTTTCCATATCGCTCATCCAGGGGCCAAACGAGCAAACAGCAGACTTCCCGGAAGTACCAAGAACAAACTCGGTCTCCGGAGAAAGCACAAACGCAACAGCAGAAAGTTTGAAGGTAAGGGAAATAGCAGGGCGTTTAAAAGAATATTTTAACACCTGGTCCGAAATTACATCTGATAAATTTGTATTAGATGTAATTAAAGGTTATAAATTGCAATTTGTTAGTAAGCCAAAGGAACCTTTGGTTTTTCGAGACAATTCAATTAATTCTAAAGAGTTAATCGATTATGAAATAGCGATAAATCGTTTGTTATATATTGGTGCAATTAAAAAATGTTTACCATGTAAAGATCAATATTTATCGCCATATTTTCTCGTAGATAAATCTAACGGGTCGAAACGTTTTGTGCTTAATTTAAAAGGATTAAACAAATTTATGTCAACAGAGTATTTCAAATTAGAGGACGTTCGAACGGCAATTCGCTTATTATCTAAGGAAATGTTTATGGCTAAATTAGACTTACAGGATGCATACTTATTAATAAGTATTCATCCTGAGAGTAGAAAATATTTGCGATTTCGTTGGAAAGGGGAATTGTACGAATTTTTGTGTATGCCGTTCGGGCTCTGTACTGCCCCTTTTATTTTCACAAAGATTATGAAGCCGGTCACTAATTGTTTAAGGGAACGAGGCTTGTTGTCTGTTGTTTACCTGGACGATTGGTTAGGTCTAGGTAATGATATTTCAACATGCTGTGAGAATGTTGCAATCACCATTAATTTACTAGAATCGTTAGGATTTATTATAAATATTGAGAAAAGTATGTTACATCCTGACACTAAATGTGAGTTTTTGGGATTTCTTTTAAATTCATTACAGTATCGAATAGAATTGCCTAATAAGAAAAGGGAAAAATTATTAACATTAATTCGAGAATTTAAATTTAAGAAATTTTGTAAAATTCGAGATTTTGCGAGATTTGTAGGAAATATCACCGCATGCTGTCTTGCTTTTGAAAATGGTCGAGTATATTCCAAGAATTTTGAACGCCAAAAATATTTGGCTTTACAAGAAAATGATCAAAATTATGACGCGGTTATGAAGCTTAGGTCGAACCTTCAGTGTGATTTTCTTTGGTGGGAATAAAAAATTACGCAATCGTTTAATCCTATTAGAACCTTCACTTTTAAAAGAGAAATTTTTTCAGACGCTTCCTTGTCTGGATGGGGAGCGTTTTGTGATAATGAATTAACACACGGGTTATGGAAGGCATCGGAACGAGAATTGCACATCAATTTTTTAGAATTAGTTGCCGCGTTTTTCGCATTAAAAATTTTTGCAAAAGATTTATACGAATGCGAAGTCTTATTGAGGATAGATAATACAACGGCCATCTCCTATATAAATCGTATGGGAGGTGTTCAATATCCTCAATTAAACCACATCGCTCGCGAAATTTGGCAGTGGTGTGAAATGAGACGTATTTGGGTGTTTGCATCGTATATTGCATCAAGAGAAAATTCAAAGGCCGATGAAGGTTCAAGAATTACGAATATTGACACCGAGTGGGAATTATCCACCGAAATTTTTAATTCAATTAATCAAAAATGGGGTTCATTTGATATTGATTTATTTGCGACTAGAATAAATTCTAAGTGTGATAAATTTTGCTCCTGGCATCGCGATCCGGAAGCATACGTTATTGATGCTTTTACTTTAAATTGGAAGGAATGTTATTTTTATGCATTCCCTCTATTTTTAATGGTTCTAAGAGTACTAAAGAAAATCGTGTCGGACCAGGCACAGGGAGTATTAGTAGTGCCAAACTGGGCCACACAACCCTGGTACCCTTTGTTTAAGTCGTTACTAATAGAACCTTCAATAATAATAAACCCTTCACCTACTTTGCTTTTGTCTCCTGATAGGTCAACGAGTCATCCATTGGCCAAGAAACTGTCTTTGATTGTCGGCAAACTATCAGGGAGGCCTACAGACAACGAGGCGTTCCAGAAAATGCCTTAGATATTGTTGTTTCATCGTTATCCGACAATACGATAAAACAGTATACTAAACCAATAAGGGATTGGACTCTTCATTGTACGAAATTAAAATGCGATTGTTTCAAGTTCGACGAAAAAATTGTTTTGTCATGGCTGTCTCAATTATTTGACGCTGGTGCTGCATACGGAACGTTAAATAATTGCAGATCAGCACTTTCATTAATTATTGGTAAAATTGTATCTGACAGTCAGGTCATATCTAGATTTTTCAAGGGCATATTCAGGTCTAGGCCTCCAAAAGCCAAATATGACAGAACGTGGGATATCCAACCAGTATTGGAATCTATTTCCAAACTATATCCCTTGAATTCTCTAGACTTATTTGCTCTTACAAATAGACTAGTGGTATTGCTCGCGTTAGGAACGGCCCAAAGGGTACAAACAATATCACTAATTAAACTATCTAATATTTCGAAAAATGATAATGGTTATGAAATTAGAATTAAAGACTTAATTAAAACTTCACGTCCAGGAGCGTGCCAACCTTTACTTTTGTTACCAAATTTTGTTGATAAACCTCAACTGTGTATTGCGACTACTTTAGATTTTTACATAAATGTTACTAAACCCTTGCGTGGAAAAGTAGAAGCTTTAACTTTATGACGAGATATGGACACGAGGGGGCTACCGAAAGGTGAAAAATTTTATCTGAAGTTTGTGGCGACATCTTGAGCTTAATAGAGGTACTACTAAGTAATCATTTCGAACGAGACTCTTCATATAATTACGATCGAACTTCATTACAGGTAAGTTTGTTTGATCGTACAATTTTTTTTGAATGAGCTTATTCCTTATGAAAAAATGAATAAATTGAGACCTTACTTAACCGTGTGCCTTTAAAAATAAAGATAATAAAACAATAATTATGTCTACACCTTCAAACGTAAATGATTATAAATTTATACTTTTTTAATAGCACACTTATAGCTTAAAAAATAATCGGTTGAAACTTTGTGTGAACGGTAGATATTATTATAAATATTCATAATTCTAAATGCTAAATATGTATTCCAATTAAAACATTTAAAAAATATTAAATATAAAAATGTTGTGAAATTTTCATCTTTAAAAGACTCGATCTCATAAGTGTGAATATATCAGTTTTCATTTATTGGAAGGTCGATATGTTTGTTTATATTTAGAAATGTCAATTTCTAGAAATACGGGTTAGAAAATATTTTTCACAATGGTAAGCAAATAATCTTTTTGATTTTCAATTTAAAAAAGTTTTAAAAAGTAAAATGTTAAGAATAATTTATGAAAATAAAGATTTGAAATTGTTAAATACCTTATAATTTTATTGTTTGCACTTTAAAACTCGTAAAAGAACTATAAAATAAATATATACAAATAAACAATCATTCCTATTGAAGTAAATTATAAGAAACTAGCTGCGATACCCGTCTTCGACGGGTTATTAGTTATTGTTATTCCTACTTATATATTAATAGCTGCGATACCCGTCTTCGACGTGTTTCTTAGTATTTTTATAGTTTTCCATATTGAGTATTGATTGGTATTTAACCAACTACATTGAAACTAATTTTCTTGATGATTATTAATATTAATTAATGAAGAAGAAAACGAAATTTTAAGGAAAGACAAAAGATAATGTTTACAATTTTTAAAATCGCCCAAATGTGAAAACCATCATGGCTTAATAACGGCCCAGTACTGGCAAAGTTGTCACCTAGTCTTGGTCGATATTATTGGGACTACTCTTGTGGTGTTAATTACGGTTTGACGTCGGCAGACGTTAATGGCCCAATATTCACTGCCATTACTTTCCCAGTATTGGCAAAATACAAAAACTAATATAAATTATTCCATTTTTTATTAATTAACTACGTCCCAATATTGGCAATTATATTTTGCCATCATTGCAGATACAAAATTTTTACTATTAATGTGCCATTACTGAGCGGATCAACGTCCCAATATTCTGAAACTGAAAATACCAACGTTCATTCGACGAAAATTTTTACTTTAGCTAATTGCTTATTTTAATATTAACACCCTTTTAAAAAAATTACAAAAGGATCACGGATTTCCCAAAATTCCTGGAAATTCAACTAAATTATTGTTTCCTCGCCTCGCAAGCATTTTTTTCTCTTAATAATCAGAATCCATTTAAAAATTATGTGGGAAATATTCTTACAATAAGAAGAAAATTAGTATTGTAAGAATATTTCCTACTTAATTTAAGTGGGGAATATTCTTGGCGCATATTTAAGAAGTTTTTCTTAAAATTAGAATGTAATTTTTTCAGTGCTGACGGGCCCGTTTTGCAGTCTTAGAATTTCGCATTTGGAGCTTATAAAAAACCATTTATTATCTTTTTTCCGAGAAGCACCACGTGGAGGTGACCACTATTGGTTGTTTTTGGCAAGTTTTTAAATCCCGTGCAGAAATTGCCCTAACAGGGCTCTGACCCCGCATGAAACCGGGAACCCGACCGGGCCCCGGCCTGGTAGCTCGTCCAATCGGGCTTTTCGTCATGGCGCTGGGCGGGTTCCCTGTTTCACCCCGGTCTGGACCCGGCCAGGCCCCTGTCAAAATTTCTACTTGGGATTATTCTCCAGGAGCTTTGTAAAACTAAAAAAAAATTCTTGTTAATTAAATTCGATAAGAAATATGAAACATTTCTATTTCAGTATTACTAAATTATCTTGGATCATAATTTGTAAAAACAAAAAACATCTTATTTAGAAGTAATAAGTAGGTAAAATCAAAAAAATTAGATATTAATATTTTCAATTTTTATGGGTAAAAATATTTAAACTTTTAAATTTTATATTTAAAATTCCTATTTTTTTCTATTTTTATGATAAAATTGAAATTAAAATTACCAAGAAAACAAATTAATTAATTAATTAGAAAATATCAATACCAACTTAATGCAAGAATTAATTAATATTTAACCCTTTGAGTAGCAGTGATACATTTAATTTATATGAACATTTTTTTGTTAACTTCTGTATAACTTTCTTGATTTTAAAAACTGAATATTGAAACAATTTTTTTGGTCCAATGAGGCAAATTTCTTGCTTTAAATACTGGTCTTTAAATAAAAAAAGTTTAATAACTTTCCATAAAAAGCTTGTTTAAAAATCAAAAATCATCATTTTTGTAGAAAAAATTTGATCAGAAAAATCGAAAAAAATTTCAAAATACGTCTTTTTTTGAAATTTTAGTATAGAAATGGGTTGTATTTATCTAAAAAGTTAGCTAAGGATAGTTTTTCATCCATTTTATAAAAAATAAAAATTTTTCATTTTTTTTATTTTTCGAATTTTTTGAAAAAATGTCGTAACTTTCGTTTAAGTTAATATTTTTTAATCGGATAAGGCTATGATTTTAAGTTACGTTAATACCTAATAGACTGCCAAGTTTCACTTTAATCGGTTAAACCGTTTTGAAGTGATGCGCGAACAAAGTTTTGCATACAGACAGACAGACAGACAGAAGGACAGACAGACAGACAGAAATTTTTTTTTTTACATTTTTCGAATTCTCATGTCTCAAAACGAAAAAAAATATAAAAATTTTCAAGCTTGGAGCATTGTTCAGACAGAAGTCTGATTTTATTAATATAGATTATTATTTATTTAGTTTATATTTATTTATTTATTATTTATTTATTAATATTTATTATTTAGTTTATTCAAAAAAATTATATGATGAAATTTGAAATCTAAAAAGTTGTCTAACATTCAATTGAACTTTCATAACCTTGGGAGGTTTTTATAACTAAAAAATTTTTTATCATGAAAAGATTTCAAGTTTAATTTAGTTATACAATTTTTTAATTTAATCAAAATAAATATTAAATAAATAAGTTAATAATATTTCCCATTTTTATAAACAATACATTTAATAAAAATGAATTTTATTATATTTAATTTATAATTATGATTCAATAATCATTTGACGTACCTAAAAGTTTTTTGATATCAAATTGTTTTCCTTTTTTTTGTTAATATTTATATAGTAATAATAGTAATTAATTTTATAAATAGTAATTATTTTTTTAGGTAGATTATGATAGACGAAAACGGTATATAATATTCTTGAAGTTAGATTCCCAATGCTGTCTTGATTATTATTTGTATTCCAATGATTATTATTTATATTCCAATTATTATTCCAATTATTCGAATTATTATCCTTTGATCAATATTCTTCCAAACATATATTATTATTGTCTGCTTGTGAGTTGTTGTGAGTGAAGCTTTTGCTTTCAAATTAGTTTTGACAGTTAAATCCCTTGAAGTTGTATTTGTAGTCAATTGTTTTAATTTTCAAAAATTCTCAAACTATTTTTTTTTAAATAAATTTTTGAGTTTTAAAATTTTAGTTTAAAAATTCGTAATTTCTTCTACTTTTGTAATAGAATTTTAATTAGAATGATGAAAAATACAAAATTAATTAATTAATTAATTAGAAAATACCAATACCATCTTATTCCAAAAATCAATCAATATTCAAAAAAAAAAATTTTTTTAAATATTTTTTTATCTTATTATGAAAATATTGGTTGCATTTATCTGGAAAAGTTAGCTGAAAATAGTTTTGCATCCATTTCACAAAAAATAAAAAATTTGCATTTTTTTGATTTTTCGAATTTTTTGAAAAAATGTCATAACTTTCGTTCAAGTTAATATTTTTTAATCGGATAAGGCTATGATTTTAAGTTACATTAATACCTAATAGACTGCCAAGTTTCGCATTATTCGGTTGAACCGTTTTCAATTGATGCGCGAACAAAGTTTTGCATACAGACAGACAGACAGACAGAAGGACAGACAGACAGAAATTTTTTTTTTTACATTTTTCGAATTCTCATGTCTCAAAACGAAAAAATATATAAAAATTTTCAAGCTTGGAGCATTGTACAGACAGAAGTCTGATTTTATTAATATAGATAAGTAAAAATAGGTTAAAACATTTGTAAAAACTTTCTACTTAGGAAAATCGACTAGAATAAAATTGATTATTATACACATATTTCAGTTGTCTTCATTTGTTTTTTCAGTTAAAAAATGACATCTTGCCAATCAAAATTTCAATATACTTTCTTAATTACAATGCTTTCAGCAATAAATAAAAATGATTCACGCACAGAAAATGTTGTTTTTAAATAAATTTCGAACATATATATCTAAAAATAAAAAGTGTGCTTGTAATTTAAAAATATTTATATTTTTATGTTTAAATCGCACGGTTCCATGGATTCGCCCATATTTTATAAGTGAAATATGCAATACTTAATATATTAGACATAAAAAATAGTATTTTTAATAATTCCAATTCATTATTGTCAAAAAATATTTTAAAAAATAATTATTTAATTACGTAAAAAAATGTCGTAAAAAATTTTATGAGCATGGAGATCGTGACAACAGCGCATTCCATGCGCTGTTGTTCAAACAATGTTGTACCAAACAGTGTTGGTAATACTGAATTAAATTTTATTCGTATATGATTACATTGCGACGTTGCCACGTTCCTGTGTATTATGTTAGAGAGGTTAGAACATCTGTAATTTTACGTCAGTTTTAATGTTATTTCTAAAAATCGGGACAGTCGGCTTGCTCAATTTATATTTTAATTAAATAATTATATAATTTATAATTTATATTTATATTTTATATTTTATATTTATATTTTATATTTATATTTAAATAATTTATATTTTTTTAAATTATTCCAAAAGTATTATACTTTAAAAGAGTATGATTTTTAAAAAAAGTTTAACTTTTTTACACAAGTTATTATCAAAATAGTGCACTTCACATAACACTCTCTATAAGAGCTCATATAAAAACATGCAATTTCAACAATTGAATTCTCAAAAACGGGATAGTAAAAAATTTAAAAAAAAATTGTTCTACAATTTAGACATTCTTAACAATGAGTTTTTACAAATTTCAAAAAATTCTTAACATTTTTATTTGAGTCACCATCCTCCTTAAAAGATAAAATTGTATAAGGACAAATATAAAAATCACAAAATAAGTTAAAATTGTAAAAGGACAAACAAATCACAGAATAAATTAAGATAATACGGAACAAACAAATTTAAAAGCTGATTCAATTACGTTTTTTGGCGGCCGCCGAGTTCTTTTCTCGACATAATCGAGATTATGAAGTTCTCGACATGCCGCCAATTTTCTTCTGAGTGGGTCATCAGCGATACCATGTTCTCCGGTGTAACTTGACCATGTAGTGGTGAAAGTTTAATCTTCCAGCCAACTCCACACCAAGATATTTAAGTTGTTTACTACACTTGACCTCGAATCCGTCTATCACGATTCGTGGGAGCTCATAACCACGTCTGTCTGTGACCAGCAGTGCCTTGGTGTTTTCCAGGGTCATTTCAAGACCTCTGGTATCCAGCCAGGTTTTTGCTAGTCGCAGACATTCGTTCACCAATGTCCCAAGAGCCTCCTCACTTTCGCCAGTGCACACGAACAACGCGTCCTCCGCAATGCCAATGATCACCGCACCTTCGGTCAGATCAATTCGCTGGAAGTCATCGTAAGATACATTCCATATAAACGGACCTACCCTCGAGCCTTGAGGAGTCCCACGCTGCATCTCTTCCTTGAGAGTGCAGGTGTCTCCCTCATATATAACCCACCTGTCGCTAAGATAATTATCCATTATCCGCAACAAGTAGGGCGGCATGTTTTTCTTTCTCATCGACTGGATAAGATCTTTCCATCTTGCGGAATTAAACGCTTTGCGTATGTCAATTGCTACTAACGCGCAGAAGCTCTTTTTCTTCTCTGGTCCTAATTTGTTTTTTCCTGCTTTGGCTATGTCCACTACTTCCTGGATGGCATCAACTGTAGACTTGCCTTTACGGAAACCAAATTGGTGATCGGATAGACGATTCTCTCCGGTCAAGTGGCTTTGCATTCTCTGCAGAACCATATCCTCTAGAAGTTTACCCATCGTATCTAGCAGGCCTCTGCCGCTTCCAGTCGCGGAAGAACTCTCCTTTCTCAAGACAAAGATTGAAACATCTAAGCAGAATCTGGGGTGAAGTGTCGGTAACGAATTTTAGGATCTCGTTACTTATCCCATCGATTCCAGGCGCCTTACCTGTTTTCAATCTTTTGCCTGCGTTTTTCAATTCACTAAGTGTGAAAAGTTCTTCCTCTTTGACTTTGCAGGAACTCCAGTCCATCCTAAGGTATGGCTCTGCAGAAGGAAACAAAGACTTTATTATCTGTCTAACCCAATCCAGCTACGGCGTCGCGACTTGCGGATCTCTTTCTTGAGGTTCTTTTTTGCCTCCTTAAAAGCCTCTTTCAGCAAGGGATCTCCCTTAGATCGGGTATGTGTCCTTCTTGCTTTGAGGCATTCCTTTCTCAAGGAGGCCAGCTCTTCTGACCACCAGTGCAAGGATTTTTTCCTTGGAAAGGCTCCTTTGCGACGTGGCATCGACGCATTCCATGCGGTGACGATCATGTTCCTCACCGCTCGCACCTCTCCATTCAGACAGTTCGGCCTCCTCACCCAACCAGATTCCTCAATTAAGAGAGATTCTCCTAGGGACCGGCCAAACTTCACCTTGTCGAGTCTCTTAATGTTCCACGAGGAGGTTTTGCGACTAGGAACATCCTGTCTTTTTCCTCTTCGTGTGCCTCCTATTGAGACTGAAAACTCAATGCACTGGTGATCACTTGCGGTATATTTATCAGAGACCCGCTAGTCCCTTATGCGGCTGAATATTTTGGATGATGCGATCCTTAGATCTATAATCGATCCAATCGCACCTCTTCTATACGTCCATGAGTTTCCCCGGTTTATCACTAATAGGTTGTTCCTGGAGATCATTTTTCCAATAAGAATTCCTCTCTTGTAGAGCCTCGTCTCACCCCATTCTGGCGACTTTGCATTAAAATCGCCAATGGCGATGACATCCAGCTTGGATTCTAGGTCGTCTATATTGGCTTCAAAGTTACTCAGTGGGATGCACAGTTTAATGGCGGCTCTATTCGCCTTATCCTGATACCAAGGTGCGAGGTCGCTTCCTTGATACTGCTTACTGCAGAACAGGATGTCGACCTCATTTTCCCTAGCTGTTTGCATCAGGAGCACCTGTGCATCCTTACTTTTATGAAGGTTGACCTGAAGAAGCTTTAAAACTCTTAGCGAAGTTGCCCGTTTCGCCTCATCTCCGACAGTTTTTTGTCCTGTCGGGGCCTTTGCAAATTCGGGTCACGTGTCCATAGGCCAGGCACTTTTGACATCTTGTCACTTCTAAGTGGGCTCGGATAGATGCGTTTATCAATCCTATGCGCACTTTGCTTAGCTTAAGTAGACACACGCTGTCCGATTCATTTATACGGACTAGTGCCACTTTCGTACCGCCGAAAGGTGTCAGAAGTCGGCAAGTCACATCCAAGTCGGACTTCTGCAGCTTCTCCTTTAAGACGGTTACAACGTCCTCTTCCGAAGTTGTTTCGTCAAGATCCCGGATTTCGAGGGTCCTTTTATTGACAAGAGCCGTAACATGAGCCTTGTCATGCAAAACAGAGGTAAGTTTCTCCCCCTTTCTTCACAACAACAAGAACCTCCTTCTTTAATGTTCTTCTAATTTTTAGAATTTCGGTGCCAGTTTCCTCTGGTTTAACCGAAATTATTGCCAGTCTTATGAGATCATGATAGGTCTCAGGATTCTGGGCCGAAATTCTAACTGCCTCCGTAGTTCTAAGTTTGGGGGGCGCTTCTGAAGTCCCTCCTTTTCCTTTTTTCTTCTCAAGGCCTTTTTCTTACGGGCCTCCCGTTTTTTACTGATGACGGTTTTAATATCTTTTTCTTCATCAGACTCCTTTTCCACAATTGCCTCCGCATAAGAAGCAACTTTGGCTGAAACCGCCTTTTTCACCTTACTGATGTTCTTCTGCTTTTTGCAAACACGCCACATGCCTTCCAGTATTTCAGGGATCAAGTCGACTTGGTTTACAACATTCTTTTCGAAGCTGCTAAGTTCCCTATCCGCAGAATTCTTGTTTTGTCCCCCTCCAAAATTCTTGGAGCCATTTGCACCGACTACGACGGCTTAAACCTGATTCAAATTAATATATTATTCATTATTTAATTGCACATTTAATAATTTGGATTTTTATAAATATAATGAAAAAAATTAAATTTCTTATATTCTTCCTTTGCATCAATACAATTAATTAGTTATTATAATAATTAATTAGTTATGATACATATAACAAAATAAATTTATGATTATACGGATAATGTGAACTATAACAATAAATGACGAGATCCGCAGTCGGATCCGCCCCAGGACCGAGCCAGCACAGACCTATCCGTCATTCTTCTGAAACCCGCAGAAGAATGAAATCCGCTGGCAGAACAAATCCAGTACCGCGCCAGTACTGACGAAAGTAGAAAGGCGGATCCGAAGGTCGGAGCCTAATCTTTTCCGCGCCGATTGCATTTTGGGATCCAAACATAGCGAACGTGGATGTAATAGCTACTGCATCAGGTGAATACCTTCTCTAAATCACGGAGATTATTTCTTGTCTCAAGGTGCTATCTGGATTAGAAATCCCCGTCGAGTTTTACCTTATTTTACAATATTTCGTGTCGGGCAAGAATATACACAGCGTCCCGATATTTGAGTTTGCAAATCATTTACGCACATTTCCGGAAATATTATTGTTAATTATTGTTTCTCAATTATATTTTCCAACGTTACTTCTCAATTATTATTATTTAGCAAGTATCCTCGTACTTATATTTGTTATATTTAATTTCTACAATATAATTGTTAATTTTAATTTCTAGTTATTTTATTTTATTATTTCATATAATATACATTTCTTTCAAAGGTTTAACCCTTTCAGTGTGTAGCTAAAATATAACAAAATGGTCCCAAAATGTGTAAGACCTTCTTCTTAATAAATTTCCATGACACAAGGTACTAAGGGCTTTTTGGGGTCGCTGATTACGATTTCGGTGTTAGTTTTTTTAAATTCAAAATGGCGGATCCAATATGACGGTCATGATTTTGAAAAATTCATTGGATTCGCTTAAAATTTGTTAATCAAGGGTTTCTGTGGTCGCTGATTACGAATCTATTATTAGTTTTTCAAAATTTAAAATGGCAGATCCAAAAAAGCAACTAATTTTTAAAAATTCATTAGATTGACCTGAAAATTGTTAATCTGGAATTTTCGGTGTCGCTGATTGCTAATCCGATGTTATGTTTTCAAAATTCAACATAAAGGATCTAATATGGCAGACGATTATTAAAAATTATGTATTTTGAAAATCTGACTTCAGAATCGTGATCAGCGACCTCAAAAACTCCCGAGTATGGATTTTTAGGAAAATTTATCCACTTTTAAAATTTTGAAAAATTTTTGGCGATTATTTTGGATAAAAAATCATGTATTTTAAAAATCTGACTTCAGAATCGTGATCAGCGACCCCTAAAACCCCGAGTAAGAATTTTTGCGAATATACGTTAAGATGTTTTTTTGTTTGGGCCATGACGTGTATACACGTCATCCTCAGTTTGGGACAGTTTTTTTCATGACGTGTATACACGTCATCCACAGTCAAGGGGTTAAGGGTTCATACAACAATTTCAATCCAAATATGTTAATGAAATTTTTTCAGAAGAGTAAATAAACAAAAAATTGTTTTATATGAAAATTAAATTTTTTATTAACTTTGTTTTCATTTTAAAGTACATATTTTTACCTGAAAAATGTGTAAGTTTCATAAAAATCGATATACAATATTCGGAGATATTAAAAATTTTAAAAAGGGAGCGTTCACAAATGATGTTACGTTTTTGGGAGGAGGGGGGGTCTCTACTAAACGTGACACAATGTATTTTTACATGTGAAATTTGAATTTTGTTAAAAATAATTTCTGGAAATTAAGTCTCTTATATAGAACTATGATCCCACCAAATTTTGGCAAAAATCGGTCTACCCTTTGCAAATTGTGATATTTCTGGCGTGAAATGCCCCGTATATTAGTAATTTAATAAAAAACTGTCAAAATCTCTCTTTTCTAAAAGCTTGGCAACCAGCATAACAACTGTCAATATTACATATTACTATTTGGATTGACTTTGGTGTTTTTAAAATACTTTTACATATATAAGTAAATAAATGTAAAATCCCACATAAACTGTCGTGTTCAAAGGACTGACAGCTGGCAGATGTCCAAACTTATTTTTGACATCGGATTTGTGTTCGGCACATCCAAACCTATAAATATACATATCGTTAAAGCAAAATATTAATAAAAAAAGTTGTCAAACAAAATGTAAAAAAGTGCACGAATCCTATGTTAAATCCCATTTAAGGGTGAGGGTGTAAGGGTTTACACTTTCAAAAAATCGATTTCTATTTTTTTGTATTTTCTTATAGTAAAACATCTAAAATGTTTTGAGCTTTTGAGATGTTATATCCGAATGTTTTCTGATGTAATTTTCATACAAAACTGATTACTCAAAGTCAATGGTAATGGTTAAACGCGTTTTTCTCAAAACGACTTTTTCAAACACCGTGTTCACTGCCAATTGAGAACTACAAGACCGATTTATCTCAAACTTGGTACACACTTTCTACATATAAAATACCTAACCCCAACGATGAGTTTTAGTTTTTTTCTTTATATTATAAGGGGATTTTCCACTTACAAAATAATGGAATTTTTCGTGGAAAAATAGCAATTTTCGCTAATAACCACAACAAATTTAAAAATGATTAAAATTATTATCAGAGAACGTTGGGGTTAGCATTTGATGATACTTTGACTAAATTTAAAAGAACTTTGATTTTAAATAATTTTTAACTACACGGAAAGAAAAGGTCTGGAAGAGATATCCATAAAAAATATTGTTGAGCACAATATTGTTGTGTTATCCAATTCAATGGAAGAGACAACTTTCAGAATGGAAGCACATTCCATATTCAATGGATGAGGGAGCCATATTATATTGTTGAATAAAATATGGATGTGACATCCATAGGCATGGTTGGGCTTACAATTCATGCTATGGATTTTCACATATGGCTGCCTCATCCATATAAACTTTGTTTGGGAGATCCATAGTTAGTTAAAAATTTCGATACATGTTGCGCTCAATTCATTATCATGGCAACCATTTAAAAATGGTCGTCTTAATTTGTCCGTCGCGTCGATTTCCTGTCACGTCTATATAATCGCGTTGTGAGTTTATTGTGTATAAATAGTGTTATAATTGTTTATTATTTATTATCGTTATTGTCAATTAGTGTTTATGTAAATTCATTTTCATAAAATATGTGTAGAGCATATAAGGAATATTATATGCTCAAATATTGTAGTTGCGTGTATAGTGTAGTGGATAGCGTTAGTGTTTAGTATGCGTTAGGTCTAGGGTTCGTGTCTCCCCCCCATCGGTTAATAATTTATTTCGTTAATATGTGTTTATTCAATAAGTGGTATGTATTAATTAACAAAAATGTGTATAAAATATCTCAAGTGACATAGAATTTAATTAATTGAGTGATTCAAATTTTTTTGTTTCCCATTTCCATTACTATGGATCACCCAACCATAGATCTTTTGCTGCTCCAACAATATACAGCCAGCCATAGAATATGGATGCAGCAACTTTAACTATGGATATCCCGTATTTTTCAATATAATATGGTTGTGATATCCATGTATCTGGATGTGTCAACTATTCCTTTTTCTCCGTGTAAGGCACAGTGAACATCGCAAATTGTCTTTTGTCAAAGACGTTTCTGGAAAAGCTTTGTCGTCACCAGCTTGTTTTTTCGATATTTTCGCATAAAAATGGCAAAATATTGTTAAAATGATACTTAATAATGTACAAAAGGTTTTAATAAATTTAATCTATCCGTATTTATAAAAAAATCCACAAAAACAGTGTTCTTTTTCACGCTGAAACCCTCACCCACATTAAACTTTAACCCTTCTTTTCTCTGATTGTTAGTTAATTGCACGGTCAGCTTGCTGTTTGGGTTAATTTATCATAAAGGAAAATTTTAGGCAGTAAGGTTACGGCAATCTTTCAGCAAACTTACCGTAAGTTTGCTGTAATCTTGCTATGCAATATTGTATAGTAAGCTGATACGGCAAGCTTCATATGGGTGGGACATTAGAAACTTTCAAGATTACGTATTATCTGGGTCAGTACATTTATGTCCGTGCTCAGGCCACTATTTTTTCTCATTATAGTGTTTCTTATTTTGAAAAAGTTGGAATTTCTTAGGTCGCCGGCCGGAATATGAATTAAAATGTGAAAAAAATGAGCTAGGTACAGCTAGGTATAGCTTATTTAATAATTAGTACCCCGTGCCGCTGAAGGGTTAAAGTTCAAATGGGATTTAACAAGGGTTTGGTGTACTTCGGCAAACTTTGTATTACAACTTTTCCATTTTTTAAAAATTTGACTTGTTATTATACTTATGGAAGTTATGTTAAAGTCGTGAAAATTCTGATTTTTAAAAATTTGACAGACTTTAGACAGCTTTTTTGACACCCGGTAGCTGTAAAAAGTTATTAGGCACATTCTTGAAATAATTTTATTCTCTTGTGTATTAATCAAATAATAAAAAAATTTGCTATACTTATATATATATATATATATGGGTGACTTCATTTAAAAGGGAATATTGCTGTCCCCCACTTCAAAAATTGACTTGTAGGCTTGTTTTTGCCAATATGAAGCTTTTTCGCGGTAGTTAGTGATGTAATAAATTTATTCTCCAAGTTTGATACCAATTGACAAAATAGAAAACGAGATAACCCATTAGAAACAGGCAAAAATAGGCAGAAATGTCATTACTGTCCCTGTCCCTGGGCTACTTCTGTAAGTTTCAAACGTTCATACTGTTCTCACATGTTCACTGAAACTTGAAAAAAAATTCTGATGGCTTTGTCTACCCTCTAGTCTGATAATTCGAAGCATTTTGACAAAATTTTTTAATTTTTGTACGCAAATAAAAATCCCGAACAGATGTCCCTCGCTTTTTAAATTTCATCTTGGAAAAAATATGCTTACCTTTGAAGTCTCTTTACAATTTTTTAATCTCACGTATTGGTTTCAGAGTTAAATTTTCTAAAATATTGATTTATAATCTCGAAAATAAAAAAAAATTGGCTCCCTTCGGTTTACTGTTATAATTTGACAGACGGGCAGAAAAATCGGCAGAATATTTCGACTTTTTTTGTCATTGCTGTCCCGTCTGCCCAAAATTCAGGAAATGATGAAAAATAGTTAGGAATAACGAATTTTCAGGTGGATTTGCAAGCATTTTCGAATACCATTGACAGAAATATTTTAAAACACATATTTAATGAATAAAATTTAATTTTCGGCAGAATGTCATTGCTGTCCCTGTCATTACTGTCCCCCATTTTTAGTATAATTTATAGAGTTTGAGAGAAATTAATTGCGTAATGACTTCAGAATGTGATATCTATACGCATGTGTTCGAATTTATGTGTGTATGTGGATATCTATCAACAATTATATGTCAATATTTGAAGACGACATTATTTGTGCAGTATCAAAACCGACAAAGTTGAAAAAGAACAATTTGTTCTTTCTTAAAAATTACGATAAAGTTCTCAAAAACATGCGTCAAATTTAAATTTCTTTTCTGAAAGCAAAATATTTCTTAATTGTTTATGTCTGATTTGTTATTTTTTATTTTAAATTAATGTTAATTACAATAAAATAAATTCTATAATACTCGTTTGCTTTAATTTAACATAGTTCATATCCAAATGTCATTACTGTCCCTCGGTTCAGTTGATGATTTTTGCCCTCGTGATGAAAAATTTTACTGGAAAAAAGGAAAAGTTTGTTTTGTTACGTCTAGTGGGAGGTTATTGAAGAGTTATCATGTAGTTTTGATTAGAAAAGTGTGGATTTTAATACTCTAGCAGAATTTTGAAAGCAGAATCTGAAGTTTTAGAGTCAATTTCTGTCTGCTTCTGTACTTTTCTACTGTTCTACTTGCATACACATAAAAAATCTGTGAAATTATTGTCTGCTCATATCTTTAAAATATGATGAATAATTATTTTGTAATATTCAAGATTATAGATTCTCAATAAAGGTTAATTTGTCAAGGTAAAAATAGGCAGAAAATTGACGGTTTTCTGCCAGAAAATCATTTTTTTTTACAAAGTTGTTGTCATGTTATGCTCAGTGAATATTATTTCCGTAATTTTAAATATATAAATAACCCGAAAATAATATTGACAACCCCTTAATTGAAAATTGAGATTCCAACATTCCACGGAGGCAGAATTCCCTTTTATTTGAAGTCACCCATATATGTGACCTGGACAGTGAAAAGGGACCTTACGTGCGAAAACAAGTTTTTGAGAAAACAGCAGTTAAAGTTTAACTTAGAAAAACCCTTGTAACTTTTTTAAATATTAATATTGGTTAATCAATTTAGGCTTATTTTCTTCACCGTGGATCACAGTATCAAAATAAAAAACATACAAGTAATGAAATTTTTTTTTAATAATTATTTATATAAATTAATAACAAACTCCCCAAAAATAAGAAAAATAATAAAAAAGTTTTCTAATTAGCAACAATAAGTATAAATAAGTGACACATGTTTATAAGGGTTTTCGAAGCCACTGATTACGAAAATGATGTTAAATTGACAATTTGACAGTTGACAGCTGTCAACTTCTCTAAAAAGTGGTCCTTTTTATAAAAATGACAGTAATAAGGTTTTTGAGGTCGTTGATTACGAATATGATAAAAATTTGAATTTTAACTGTTGACAGTTGTCAAAGAAACTTTCAACTTTTCAAAATAATATAAAATTATCGTCTTCGTTATTTTAATTTGTATAATAACAAAAAATTAATTTTTTTCGTATTTTTACTCTTGTTTCTTGTAAATTAAAAATTTTTTTTAACACTTCTAATCAACTTATGACTTTTTGGTTTTCACCATCTTAAAGAGCGTTTCAAACTCTATCCGAATCAACAAAAATGTAAAAAATGATTTTTTGACATATATTTACATATATACATAGATATATATTTATTTACTCTCCCTGCTACAGCAGGGTTCGAGGATCCATATACAATATTCTTAAAACTAAAAAACAAAAACACTTAAAACTATGTTACATACTATTACAAAACGCAAAAATATTTTCTCTCTCTCTTTCTCAAGTGCCTGGGCTTCCGTTTCCTGTTTTCTTTCTGCCCATTTTGGCTCTTTGCGTATTTATCCCCAAAAAGAAAAACAAAAATTACGATAAACAACGCCCACCCTTATCATTTACTATCCCCCATACACTGCTCTTCTCTCATCCAAATCTTTCATCCATTTCACACCCTGTCCGCTTTCATCCAAAATCCATTTTATTACCTGTCCAGTCCCCCAATCTTCCCCCCATTCATTCACAACTCTTCCACACCTCTCTAACACTCCACTCCTCTAGTGTATCCCATCCTTCGTCTTTTCCTCTTCTCCTGCCTACAATATCCATTTCTTCCCTCCCCACCCTAATGGTTCTCACCATGCTTCCTCTTTTTCCACTCCTTTCATTTTCTTTCCTTCCCTTATCCCCAATCTCACTCCAGAGATAATTCCTTTCTCACTTCTGCCCTTCACCGCTTCTTTTCTTGCCCCCTGCATTCTCCAACGATATCCTTTCGGCAACTTCACTTTTACTTTCTCCCATTCTCTAGACTTCACCCACGTCTCCAACATAAATATAACCTCCCATTTTCCCAATGTCCTCCAGAAACCCTCATCTTTATTTTTCCAACCCCCTATATTTCAAAAAACTACCCTTACACCGTTTCTCCCTTCTCTTATTCTCCCCCTCCAAACCCCACATCCCCTCTTCCCCGTCCCCATGCCACCCTCCATCTTCCATTGAACTCCATCAATCCACAAACAATCCCTACCCATTATCAGCCTCTTTCCTTTTCTCCTTTCTTCCCACGCTTTCTCCCTCAACAGCTAATCCCTTCTTCTTTCTGTCCAAGATTTATCCTCCTCTATTCTTTCCTCTCTACCTCTCAACTTCTTTTTCAACTCTATTACATCCCTTCTCTCCTCCTCGTTACCCAATTCTACCACCCAAATCTTTGGGTTCTCCATATTTTCACCTCCCACCCTTTTCACTCTCTTGATGGTGACGCTTGCTCCTATCTCATTCAGTAATGCTTTCACTTTTTCTATTCCTTCATCCTTTTCCGCCCCTAGACCTCTAATTACTATTCCACATTTCCTCTTCTCTCTCTTTAATCTTTCCACCACCCTTGACAAATCTGACACTTTCTTCTCCAATTCTATCGTTTGTGTCTCTCCCGTCCTGCCTCCCAACTGTTGACTCCTCTTTCATCTCCAACTGCCCCACTCTCCTCTCCAAACTTGCCATCTCAGTGATTCTACGACTATCAATCACTTCCTGTGTCGTTTTAATCATCTCCATCCTTTCCAATAACCCATCTTTCTCCCTTTTCCATTTTTCCTCCTAATTTTACCACATCTTTTTTATTTCCCCAACTACTTCCCTGATCTTGTCCATTTTTCCATCCCTTCTCTCTTCTCTCCTCGCACTTTCTTCCCTAGCCTCTTTAATTTCCCTCCCCAGATTCTCTATTCTTTTATTAGTCTCCTCGCTCATTTTCAGCATGGCTCTTGCCATATCTCCCATCCCCGCCATTACGTCCCCATACTCCTTCAACTCTTCCTTATTTTTCTCCCCCTCTTTCTGACTGCTTTCACTCCTAACCCTCTTTTTATCTCTTACCTGCTTTTGCCAAACCGCCACCTCATTTTTTGTTATCTTGGCATACTTCATCAACCCCTTTTGCTTACTCTTTCTTCTAGCACTAAATGTCACATAGTCAGGTAAAGATGACGAAGACATTTTTTTTAAAGCCTTGGTGGTCTCAAAAACCTCCCCGTCATTATCACTATCCGTTCCTGAATGCTCTATCTCCCCCTTGTCCCCCCGACTTGATTCAGCCTGCCCTCCAGTAATCACCTGCCCTCTGTCTCCAGCATTCTCATACCCTCTTTCGCATTTTACCGGCGACCTTTCTAACAGCGCCATGAATACCCGCCTTTACGTACCCTTCCTTTCTCTCTCTAACTCCTTAGCCTCTCACTCACACTCCCCAGGCTCTCAACCTAACCTTCCAAAACCCAGTACAACTTTACACACTTTTTTAAACACACTAAAGCACTCATCACAACTTTTTTATCACTCACATGCACCCAATACTTCTCTTCACACAATTCACCACTTTTACTCTACCCACTCCTCAAAAATACTGAAAAAATACTTTATAGAAAACCAAAATTTGCTATAACGTCCGTACTAAACCGGAAACGGAAGCCCTATACTTATATATACACATCGTTAACCCTTCGGAGCACACACCACTTTTTTTGAACCAAAAGCACACACCAGGGTCATTTTGACCCTGTTCACTTTTCAAAACTGTACCATTTATAAACTTATCATTAAATTTACATAAAAACTTTTTTTATATTTTTTAAACAATAAAGAATAAGTATTGTGCTGTTATTTTGTTTGGATTTATAATTTTAGTGTGATATTATATTGTTTGATAAAAATCCATAATCTTAATTATTTAAAATATTTTATTTATGAGCTTTCGCCCGTCAACGACAGGCATCCTCAGATATTCAAAACTGAAATAAAGAATAAGTTTCTACAATTGAAAAGTTTCATTATAAATATTTTATTATAGAAAAAAATACTGAAAGTAGACAATTTTTCAGAAAAACGACAAAAATGAGATTTTAAAAAATTGTAGTTGTAATTTTTAATATTTTTATAACTAATATTTTACATTTGTACTCTTGAATAGTGGTACAATAAAATGAAAATATATTCTATACTGTAGTTTGTAAAAAAAGCATTTTTTGCAAGTTGATGGAGGTGATTTTTATTTTTTGACGAAATCTAGACGACAACTGACTAGAGCATTATACTTGGGGAGCATTGGAACGTGTTAATAGAACGTAAAACAATTACTTTTAGGTTATAGGACCTCTACTTGTTAAAATTTTTTAAAGAAATTTAAGTTTAAACTAAAAGACAGGGTCACCCAGACCCTGTATGTGCTCCGAGATATCATACAGTTAGATTTTTATATCAATCGGTATCTGGGGGTTTATGGGGTCGATGATTACAAATATGATATGGCGGAAAAAATGTTTAAATTTGATCAAATTAAGTTTCATCAAAAAACCTCTTTTGATTAAACTGAATAGTGCTCCTGTGTTTTTAAATACAATTCCAGAGTTTATTTTTCAAGATTTAAAATGCTATATCCAATATGACGGCATAAAATATACAGCCACACAAAAATAAAAAAGTGTCGAGGTTAGGAGATCAGAGTACCCTACCCCCATGTATTTTGGGCCGCTGAACACGAATTCGGTACGTGTCCGTATGGTCCAATACGTGAAAATTTTTTGTGGTATACAAATTTTTAAAAAAAACTTATGTATTTTGATGAAACTTGGTTGCTAGGGGTTTTTGAGGTCACTGATTACGAATCTGAAGTCATATTTTCAAAATTCAAAATGGCGGATCCATAATAACAGACGTGAAATTTTAAAAGTTGATGGATTTCGATGAAATTTGATATCTTGGGTTTTTTGTAGTCTTTGATTACGAATCTGAAGTCAAATTTTAAAAACTTAAAATTGTACGTCCAAAATATAGTACGAAATTATTTAGAAATTGATGGATTTTTATGAAACATAGTATCCAAGGGTATTTAGGGCGGCGGTTTACGTATCTGCAGTCAGATGATCAATATTAAAAGTTCATAAAAATCCAAACAGTTTTTTAAGTTCTCTTCTGCCATTTTTAATTTTGAAAATCTTACTTCATATTAGTAATCAGCGACCTTAAAAACCCTTAGATACCAAGATTCATCAACATCCATCAATTTTTAAAATTTTTGTCCGCCATATTTGATTCGCCATTTTGAATTTTTAACTGAATACAGATTTGTAATCAGAGACCACAAAAACCCCTAGATACTAAGTTTCATCCAAATCTATCAACTTTTAAGAAAATTTCTAAAAAATCACCAGTATCCAAATAATTTCAACCGCCATTTTGAATTTTAAAAATCCGACTTCAGATTCGTAATCAGCGACTTCAAAAACCCCAAGCTACAAAGTTTCATCAAAATCCATAAATTTTTTTTAAAAATTTGTATACCACAAAAAATTTGAAATGTTTTTTGAGGTTAGAAAAAAATGTACACGTACTGGACCAAAACGGACAACGGATTCGTGTTCAGCGGTCCAAAATACATAGGGGTAGGGTACTCTTATATCCCAACCCCGACACTTTTTTATTTTTGTGTGGCTGTGTATTTTATGCCGTCATATTGGATTCACCATTTTAAATTTTGAAAAATAAATTCTGGAATTGATTTTAAAAATATAGGAGCACTATACAGTTTCATCAAAAGAGGTTTTTTTCTTATTGAAAAACAGTTTTATAGATCCAAAGTACAGTTTTAAGATTTTTTAACAAAATTCCCCATATTTAATCAATTGCTCTTAAGCGATCACTTTATATTTTTAAAAAAGGGCAATATATTCAAATTCTGCAGTATTTGATATGTAAGTGAACCCAAGTTTCATCTACTTTTATTTAAAATTGACGTGGTGACAGATATTTGTCCAAAAAATAAGGTTTTTGACCCTCTGTGCAGGGGGGGTCATGACCCCCATGACCCTCCCCTTGGATCCGTCACTGATGAGTTATAAGTGTTTAGAAGTAAAATTCAACATGTGCCAAATGTGGGTTTTTATTATGAGTTTCGAACGTTTTGAAATTTAATGTTTAAAGTCATTGCATTCCTTATGTACACTGTTAGAAATTTTTGTTGGAATTTTCAGAAAAAAGCAACTGAAGTTTTCTGCAGTTACGTTTTACGTAAAACTTTGAAACATTTCATAATTTTCAGAACCATGTGACTGCATAAATCTTTAATCACAAGTCACTGAAAATTTTGTTACAGTTTCGTAATTTTACGAAACACGTAACTGCATAAAACTTCAGTTGCTTATTTTGGAAATTTTGTTACAGTTTCGTAAATTTCTGGAACACGTAACTGCATAAAACTTCAGTTGCTTATTTTGGAAATTTTGTTACAGTTTCGTAAATTTCTGGAACACGTAACTGCAGAAAACTTCAGTTGCTTATTTTGGAAATTATGTTACAATTTCGTAAATTTCTGGAACACGCAATACAATAATACTTCCGTTACATACCTTATTGAAAAATATGTTACAGATTCGAAAAATGCAATTAATTCTTGGAAATTTTATTAAAATTCTTCAAAAGAATTCAATTTTAATAAATTTTGATTAAGTTCCTTATAATAATTAAATTTTATGAAAATTCAATAAATTATATTTATTTTTGTATTTAAATAATTGAGTTCTCGTAGAATTTTTTTATAAAAATTTATTTAAAAATGAATTTAAGTTAAAATTTTTGATAATAATTGAATATTAAAAGCATTACAGCATAAATTTTTAAAAATAATTAAATTTTTGTATCACGTTACAGCTTAAACTTGCTGTTGCTCCTTTCCGAAATTTTTTTTTAGTTTCATAATATTTCATAACATGTCATAGCTTGAATTTTTTTATTTTTCCTAAAAATTTTGCTACCGCTTTTTCCAGTTTTGATTATTAAACAATAATATGTAACTCAAATGTTACATATTGCTTAATAATCAGAACTGAACAAAACTGAAACAATAAATTTTAATGACACTCATCAGTGATAGCGAACATAATTTACATTAAAATACAAAGTACAATTTAATATGTATAACTTCATTATTTCTAAGTTTGTCTCACAATTTTTTCTATCCCACTAGATTTTCAGTAAAAAATTATTTAAACTTAAAAATATTTAATAATAATGTTATTGTTTAAAAATTATTTATTTATGGTTTGTAAATAAATTTGATCAAAAAACAACTGGTAAATAATATAAATAATATTTATTTCTTACTTTTTATGCACAAAACTATTTATTCAATCAAATAATATTAATCATTCATTTATTAATAAAGTATCAAAAGTATCACAACTTTGATTGCTCTGAATATCAATAAGCTCATCATAGTTACGGTACTGGTTCCTAGCATGGACATTCCATTTTGCAGGACGATTTTTCTTCAAAAATATCTAATACGTGTAATGGAGCATGAATAAAAATAGATTTTGTACATACTTTTTATATGTGGAAATATGCTTCAACTTTTTAATCCCAAGAATGATCACTTATGAAACTTTAAAAATAATTTATAACACTTTTTTACTTATTTAAATAACTTTATACAATGAAACATTTTCTACGCACAACCACTTTTTCGAAGGGCATTTTCAGTTATGTATTTCCTGCAACAGACCCAAGCGGCGCGAAAGTAATTGTGCGCATCTTAATTCAGCTGTGGTAACTGAAAATTTTGTTACAGTTTCGTAATTTTCAGTTACTCTTTATACTTTTTGAAACTATTCCCAAATTTTCAGTTACATTTCATTAAATTTCCTTAACTAGTTACTGATTTTAGTTTGACTGAAGTTAGAATTCCGTTACTCATAAGGATTTTTACTAAAAATTTTGAATTTTGAGTAACATTTAGAAATCATAAGAAACGTGTAGTAAATTTCAAGCAAATGTAACATATAAATGCTTTCAGTACCATCATTTGGAAAATTTTGTTACATTTGTGTCTGAATTTTATCGGAATATTCAGAACATTTTTAATAGTGTATAAGTGGGTTCCTGTAAGGATTCAAATTACTTCTTATTGTATAGATAATGTATAGATAATAACCATTATATGGTTATTTAAAAATTTCCCTGGTAAAAATTCCGGACCAATTCCGGATTAAATACGGACAGATTAATATACGTATTAGTCCGAAAATTGTACGAAAAAGATCCGCGCTAGTCTGATAACAATCCGAACGAAAACCTGAATACGAAAACACTCCGGAGTAATCCTGAATGTCTACGAATTTAGTCTGTTATTAGTCCGCAACAATCCAAATTTATGACCGTTGAAGAATACTTCTAAAATAAGTACGGAATTATCCGATATGTAAAGAATACGGAATCAGTTCGCAACAATCCGCGTTTAATCTAGTTAAAAAAACTTAATCCGTAAAATGTCCGGAGCAATCCGAACTTTGTAAGCAAGAAATCCGGTATTAGTCCACACAATTTGAAATTAAGTGTGGCAAAATCCTATTCCGAAACAAGTACGAAACAATCCGAAATCTGTATGCTAAGAATCCAAAAATTGTCTGCAACAATCCGGATTTAATTCAACTAAAAGGTATAATCCGAAACAAATACGAAATAATCAAAAATCTGTACACAAAGAATCCGACATTAGTCCGCTTCAATTCGGAATTAGTGTGGTAAAATCATATTCCGAAACAAATACGAAACAATCTGAAATATGTATGCTAAGAATCCGGTAATAGACAGCCACCCGAATCATATTACATTCCTGGTAAAAATTTCGGACTAATCCGGATTAAATCCGTGTATATTAGTGTGGATTAGTCCGATAATTATACGAAAATGATCCGCGTTAATCTAACATCAATCCGAGTGAAATTGTGAATCCTAAATCAGTCTGGAGTAATCTTAAATGTCTATGAATTAAGTTCGTAATTATTACGCAACAATCCGAAATTATGTCCGTCAAAAAACTCATCTAAAATAAATACGAAATAATCCGAAATCAATATGTAAAGAATACGAAATCAGTCCGCAATAATCCGAATTTAATACAGTTAAAAGATTTAATCCGAAACAAGTATGGAACAATCCAAAATCTGTATGCAAAGAATCCGGTAATAGTCAGCGTCAATCCAAATAATATCCGATCAAAACACCCCAGTCCGAAAATAAGTCTTATTATTATAAGAATTTGTAAATATATACAATCCACAGACAGTTCAAAACAATCCATATTCAATCCAATTCAAAGACTTAATCCGGAATGATTTTGGTATAATATTGAATTTGTATATTAAAAACAATTTGTATTAAATGCAGATAAATTTAAACTATAATTATAATTTCGTATGACAAAAACCTGACCAAAACCAGATTAATTCCGGATTTAATAATTTCACATTTGCAATTTGCGTATTATCAGACTAACTTCGGACTAAACCGGACTAATTACGGATTCAATAGTTATAAAAAACGGTATTGATTTCAAACTTAATTCATGGTGAAAAAACTCCACAATCAACCGTACTGTTGCGGACAAATTCAGGATTAGTCCGAAATCGGTCCCACTTTTTATTCAGGGTATTTGCTTATGGTAAATAAAATATTTAATTCTGCAGTCAATTTGTTTTAATTTAAATTTTAAATTTACTAGTATTATTAGTTATCTTGTTTCAATATTAAAATTAACACTGATGTGTTAGTTTCTTGTCATTTTTTTTCTTGGAACTTGATAAAATCTATTATGAATTTGAACTCCCATGCGAGCGTGGTATAGTGTATTCGATATCAGTGCGATATAATGTTAGATAGGTGTAGGTTCGAATCCCCAAGCGTTAGAAATTTTAAGTTAATGTAAATAAAATTGCGAAAGGTAAATCGAAAAATATGTTCAGTGTACCGTAAAGTAATAATAATAATTAATATGTGTAACTTGTATAATTATTTTTTATTAACATTCATTAAATTGTCCGAACTAACTTTTGACTGTTTCGAACTAATTCCGGATTCACTAGAATTAACTGATTAATTTCGGACTTCATCGGACCAACTCCGATTTTACTAGTTGTTCATATAGAATTCGGATTTTTCCGGATTAATTTTGGGTGACAAAAACCTGACCATAAACCGCATTGTTTCGGACAAATTTCAGATTAGTCCGAAATCTGTCCAGTTTTTAAACCAGGGTTATTTTATTAGAGTTAAAAACTTGTGAGTCAACACGTTACTACTTGTTGACTGTGTGGGAAGTATGAGTGATGGATTGGAGTAGGGAGAATTATTGTAACGACGGACGTGAAATAAAAAATTTCCATATTTTTGTTATTGTTCTCACTGTCTAATTTATTGCAGAGGTTGGTGCAAATTAGTGTTACGGCACACGTGAGTAACTCGACGCGCTGTTGTATATGGGGCATTCTACGACAAATCGGAAATAATTTTGCTTTTGCATTTTAAATTTTTTTTAAATATTTTTTTCTTTTAGTGCTTGTTGAAATAAACTCCTCTAGAACTTTTAAACTTCATATTTTCGCTTATTATTATATTTTTAAAATTATAAAAATAATGTTGCAGTACCATAATTTGATAAATTATTGTGCTTCTTCTATTTATACCATGTGTTTAATAATCTTTTTAATTAGGTAGGGAAAAACAAAAGTAAGTGAGCAGTTAATGTTAGAATTTTTCGCTGATTAAGAATTTTAATTACGAATGAAGATTTTGACTTTATCAGCAATTAGTGACATATATTAGAAGTCAATTAAACTCTTTGGTTTAGAGTTAGGTGTTTTCATATGATAATTATTTCGAAATGGTTGTCGATAAATAATAAAATAAAAAAACACAAAAATAAAAAAATTTCGTGACCCAGAGGACAGACCCTTATATTCCTACGTTTTTGAGGTCGCTAAAACCGAATATGACCATGAAAATTTTTTTAAATTGCCCATTTTCCCGCTACCACCCTCTTTACACTCCTTTATAATTAAGAGCACATATTTTTTTTAGTCTTCAGTACATTCTACAAAAAGTGAAGTTTAATTCACCATCGTTTAGAATTGATTCGTTGTATGCCAAAAACGTTATGCCCGTAAGAACAAAAACTTGTACCTAGGGTAACACTGCAAATTTCATGATTTAGATTAATTTATTCTGTTTTATTATTTATATAAGGCAAGTAGGCTAACATTTATTTAACTTTCTTAGTTCCATAGATTCTTATCTAAAGAAAAGTATTACTTTCAGCCTATTTTCGAGGCTGAATTTAAGGTGTAAACGGAGTCAGACTTTTTTTCCTGTGCTTACATAATAATATTGAATGATAGTGAAACGTCAAATAGGTATTATAAGAAAGTTACAAATTTTACAATAACTTGAAAAAAGGATCAGCTACTTTTTTCGTCTTTGCGATTTTTTAAGCTCTAAATAAAGAAGAATGAAATGACACTACCCGATTTTGTCACCATTTTTGCAAAACCTAAATCTAATTAAAGCCAACTGTGTGTCAGTAACATGAAATCGACCGGTTCTGTGGATTTACCCATATAGCTATCTAACAATTTATATATATATATATATATATATATATATATATATATATATATATATATATATTTTTAAATTTTTTTGGGTTTTCTGAGTATGACAGATTACACAAAATTTTATTTGATATTTCTAAATGTTATTTTCAACCTTAGTTTATTCTAGTCGGTTTACCTTAGTCTTTATTGTAAGATGTTATTTTATTTTAATTATATTTAGATCCTGCTGTAAGGGTTGCTGCGCTTAGTGTATTTGAGGATTTGACTTTATCGGAACCAATCATACCAGAAATAATAAACAGTTTTAAATTACCACTTTACTTTGATGATTCTAGTACTTTGTCTTTGAAAAATTATGCAGCTTACCATAATAATGACAAGAATGAAATACATTTTAAAGCCTCAAGTAGCCATGATAATGTAGATGTAAACTGCGAAGGAGACATAAAAACTAGTTGGATATTAAAAATTTGTTTAGAAAATATTTCTGATGAGGTGAGATAAAATTACCATAAACTCAAATATTTAAAATTGGAAAGCGAAAATTCTAATTAAAAAAATTAAATTTTAGGCGTCAAGTATTCCTGTTCGACTTCAGTCTTTGAAATTACTGAGTGCTCTTTCTAATAATGTTGGAAAGCTCATATTTCCACATCTTAAAACAATTGCAGAAAAACTAATTGTAGCCGCGAAAAACACTGTACCTCAAATAATTCTTCATATATTTCGTGTCATAGATGTTATTACAGGACGGCTTGAGTCAAATAAAGAAGTTGATGAAATTATATTATTTTGGAATATTATTTGCGGACCTGTAATAAATGGTTTACAACATTCTGAAGCCATTTTAAAAGAAGTGGCTTGCAACTGTTTAGGTAACATTGGGTCGAATGTTTTTATTCAATTGAAAGTAAGTAATTTTTTTTCCAAATGATATAATTTTTAAAAAATTGTCAAAACATTTTCAAATGTATCCTGTTAAAATGCCTAATAAAAACCAGGCAAAACTCCTATAAAACTAGATTTTACACTGCCTTATAAGGAAAAGTAGAGGAGCGGGGAGCTGGTTGTAACAGTTTTCAGAAAATTGTGTAAATTATTAAATCTATCAGATGATTTTCTAAAAAAATTGATAGAAATGGGAAATTTTTGAGCGCAACAAGTGGGGTTGCCTCCTTAAGGGGGGAGGTATTAAATTTTTTTTCCATTTCTTTTTTTTTTTAATGAATGCATAATATCTCCAGAATATTGTGTAAAAATTTCATGTCAATCGGAGCAAAATTGAACCACCCAATTCTATAACTCGATCTGTTACAGTGCGCAATTCCCTTGGGCAGCTGTAAACTGATTCAAATAGGTGACTTTTAATGGTGTGCAGATTGAGTTATAGAATTGAGTGGTTCAATTGATGGAGTTATGAGAATTTGGGCGTCCGTTGGTCCACTCTTCAGGATTCATGTTTTTTATTAAATAATCATCTCGGTGGCTCAGAACGACACTATCTCAACTCTGGCGCGTGCTGGTATTCTGTAGTAACTCTTATACGAACGTTTCAGAGTTACTATACAGAATACCAGGACGCGCCAGAGTTAAAATAGTGTTGTTCGGAGCCATCGATCTGTAATTTGTTTATTTTTAAATTAAAAGTATTTTTGGATACACCATTTGAAAGATCGATTCCGAAGCAATAAGAAACTTCTATTGCCAAATTTTTTAAATTGCGTTTTAACGTTTCGAAAATAAAGCCAACCTTCAAGTATTGTGCATCTGATATTTAAAGGTTGAAGCGTTTTTCTGAAACTTGTTGTTTTTGAAGTCCGTGTACTGGACTAATCGTTCTAAAATTAGTCGATTTCTTATAGAAAAATGTCTTTTTGACTTCCAAGTGCTATAATTAGTGAAATGACTTGCTGATTGTAACGATTTTCTTATTTCAACAATAATTCAAAACTGCGACAGTATAAATTAACAAAATCAATAAAAATTATAAGACAAAAGATTTTAAGTAAATAAATAAAATAACGAAATTACATAAAAATACAAAACACGATATAAATAAACACACAAACAATTTACAAAAATAGATTAAAATTATATTTCAGTCAATTTTTATTATAAAAGCGAAACTGACGTCAGGAATTAATTAACGAAAATAATTGATAAACTAAAATAAAAACATACGCACATTTAACAATAAAATATTACAAGAAATTGGTCAAAAATAAAATATCACAATAAAATTAAAAAAGATAAATTAAGACGAAAACAAGTAAAATAAATAATCCGTAATTCGTTTCTCAACTAAATTTGCTCTCATATTTTAAACCCATCAGAATATTTGTAATAATAATATTTTAAATTCAGACATTCTAATATAATCTTGTACACTCGAAATTACATTGATATAAGATTAACTTACGCGTTACTTGTATGATGCTCACACATGTGTGAGAGAAACGGTTTTGTATCACGGTCTCATTTTGAGAGGATAAAATATTTCTGGTTCGTATTTGGAGGGGTGATAGAGGAATTTTACTCTCCTAGACGCACTGCTCTCCGTTTTTGCAATAATTTTGCGAGGAAATTATTTTGTTAACGATTGAAAGTGGAGTAATTTGAGGTTAATACATTTCCTTATAGTTAAAGTCGCGGTCACTTCCGAGAATTGGCGCCACCTCCTTGACCACTGACACATAGATCCACTTGTCTGTGTGCTCGCCGCCGTATTCTCTCTCACTTTCGCCAAAAATGCCGAAAATCCAACTTTTGTAATTTCGTTTTGCGCAATATTTATTTCAAAAATTACTTGCAAATTTTGAAAATATTCTTTATCAGAAAAGATTATATTATTAATTTTAATTTTTTATTATTAATAATATTATTATTACATATAATAATTATTATTATTTATAATTAAAACATTTCAGATACTTAATTTAATTATTACACTGAAAAAAATTTTATTTTATTCAAATAACCAATTAATTGACTATTATCAATTAAATATTTAATTGAACCAAATAAATAATTTATGAGAGTCAATTAAATGGTATTTGCTTCAAATACTGAAGTTATTGATTAGAATACAATTTAATGGATAATTTAATTTTATCCAAGTAAATATTTAATTGATAATAATAGTCAATTAATTGGTTATTTGAATTAAATAAATTTTTTTTGCAGTGTAAATTAAATATCCTCTGGTCCAAGGTAATGAATAATTTTTATGGGGTGACAATGGATAATGTTATTATTGAATAAAATCAACATTTTTTATAATAGTGACTGCTGAAGAAAATTAAATTCCTTTGACTTATTATATACGACTTTTTTCAAATTTTAAAAAAGACAGAAAATATTTTTTTAAAAATTAAACAATTTTTGCATTATAAAAATTTTATTATCGTCTGATACAAAATATTTATCATTTTTCAAACTTGTATTTTTAAAAAAATTTACTTTTTTTATTTTAACAATTTTTATTATTTATTTTTCCAAATAGAAAAAGACAAATAAAATATTACTAGAGCTATGATTTCAGATTTTTGTGGTTTTGAAAAATTCAACTTTTTTAGTAGTTACTGAAAAAATATTAAGTTTTTTTAGTAGTGATAATCGATATTCACTCAGCAAAAATGATTGAGTTTTAATTTAAAAAATTTTAATTTTAATTTCTAAATATAATATTATAAATGTAAATTTTTTAAACTTATATTAAATTAATTTTGTATATGTATAAAAAATTAAATTTTTCCACTACGATCTTATTTAAAAAATTTAATTTTTAACTTTTTATTCTAAAAAAAAATTTTCACTTATTGTAAAACATTTCAATTTTCAATTGACTGAAGATATCTATAATTAAAACACATTGTATTAAACAATTTTTTAATTAAAATTCATAATTAAACAAATTTTATAATAACAATATTTTATTATTTTGATTTAAAAAAAATTTCTAAATTAATAATTAAAAAATTTTGTTTTTATTGAAAAGAAATAATTAATAAATTTTTTTTATAAAAGAAATTAATTACAATTAATAATCAAAATATTTTATTTCAATTGAAAATGTTAATTAAAAATAATTAAGTTTCTTTATTTTAAAAAATTGTTTTATTAGTTTTTTATTTTTATCACAAAAACACTTTGTTTTCAAAAAAGAAAAGTAGTGATATTGGCGAGAAATATGAAATTCTAGCCAATTCCAGCCTTTCATGACTCTAAAAATGCGATTTTTAAGCGGTAACCTTGGAAACGGCGAAAATTTGAAGAGGGCAGCTTACACTAACATACACTGAAAATTCAGTATGCTATATATATCGGTAGTCCCCACCACAGACCCTCGCCGCATCTAGTATATATATTTATTTATTTAATCTTAGATAACTAAGATTAAATTACAACTTTTATTGTCTAATTAGTCTTATTCATATACATAATTAATACTTTTACATTCATTTACTAATGTAAATTATTTTTTCCTTTATTTACATCGTTTTCATAAGTATTTATGAAAAATAACCTTGCTATAAAATCTCAATGAAATCTATGCTCATTTCAGTTAATTATTAATTATTCAAATTTTGAATTCTACTAGTTATAAATTATATTTTGAGATATGCAAGAGTAAATAAAAATTTCTAATATTATTGTATACTGTAAAATTGAGTAGTCAACATAACCTAAAATTAGTATAATAAATCGATATTTTAGGCAAATTCGATGGATCTGCTTCTTCAAATCCCAGGTCTAATGTACAAGACATTTTTTCATAAAAATAAATCACTTATTTTCACTTTAAATAAAGTAAAATAATTTAAAAACCGTAAAATATTTTCAAAAATTTTACAATTTCAATTTAATTTTTTAATGTATAAACTTAAAAAAAAATTAAAAACTTTCAACGCTAATATGTTTTAAAATATCTATATTTACTATTTCTTAAAAAAAACATAAAATTTTTTGATGCAAACTCCCTATTAGGAACAGATTTCAACTTTAAAGGCTTGTAACTTTTTTGTGTTTTGTAATATTGCATTAATTTTTTGTCTATTTTCTTGATCTTGGCGAGCACATTGAAGGGTTAAAAAATTGTTTTGATCAAAGCTGGGATTTTAGACAAAAAAGACGAAAAAGACGCATTTTTTCGAAATGACAAAATAGGGCTATTAGGAACAAGGCGTTAAAAACATTGGAAAACGTGTTTAAAGTTAATGAAGTTAATGTTTATTGCTCAAAAGTACACACACAATTTCAAACAAGTGTAAAAATGAAACTAAAAGAGCGAATGTGTGTTTTAAACGTTGGTAGTATCATCAGTTGAGCTCGATGATGGAGTCACCCTACTAAAAAAATAATGACAAAACATCAGAAAAATAATCAAAATTTCTGGTGTTTTTGAGCAGTTTTTCTTACAATTGCAGCTCAAAAACATGAAAAAGAAAAAGAACCCTTCAAAATACTGCCAAGAATCATGAAAACTTTTATGACTGCCACCGAATTTTTTTATAGCATAGCAAAAAATATTTTTTGGGGATGTATTCTTGTTTCTTTATGTAAAAAGTTCGTCACGCCTTTTATAACTTAGATAGAAAATCGTAAAACCAATATACCTTTTTTAATGTTTAAAATCATTTTTGTTTATTTCAACATTATATTTAATGTTTATAAACTCAGATTATTTTGAAGACTGTTTTACGTATATCTTATACTGTCTTGGATTAAAATTCAAAAATGATATCAGTTTTTACATATCAGTTATAGTTCACGAGATAGCTTATAATTTCTTCAAAATGAAGGTTTTGAGAATAAATTTTAGATATTTGGAAACATGAAATATCACAGATTCTAAATTTTTAAATTATAAACTTCCATTAGTTAAATTGCTCAAGTTTCAAGTAATAAAATTTTTGTTTAAACAATCATAAACCTTCAGAACAATGCCTTTTTTTGCCCACTCGACTCAACTCAGTCACAATGACCAATTCGCTACGCACCTTTCTTTAACAATAGATTTCCGAGTCTTTTGTGATGATTTTATAACAAGAATTTTATAACTTAAAACTTTTGCATTTTAACTAATGCAACTTTGTAACATAAAAATTTAGAATCTATGGTATTTTACGATTCCAAATATCTAAAATTTATTTTAAAAATCATTTTTTTAATTATGACCCAAACCTTATAATTTATTTTAATAAATGTTTTTTAAAATAAATTTTAGATATTTGGAATCGTAAAATACCATAGATTCTACATTTTTATGTTACAAAGTCGAATTAGTTAAAATGCAGAATTTTTAAGTTATAAAATTATTGTTTTTAAATCATCACAATAGATTCGGAAAATCTATTGTATCATTGTCATTGTGACTGAGTTGAGTCGAGTGGGCAAAAAAGGCATTGTTCTGAAGGTTTATGATTTTTTAAACAAAAATTTTATGACTTGAAATTTGTTTAATTTAACTAATTGAGGGGATTCGTTCTTGAGGGGGATTCGTTCTTGAACCTTTGTGCAAACTACTTGTCTAAATCGCGGCGAGAAAAATCCCTCGCCCCATAATTAATCTGTGCATCAAAACCATATATTAACTGAATTTCTCAAGTGTGTAAACTATTGAAACTCTCATTTAATTATATTTTAATCGTTAGTGCCGGAAATTATTAATTTGTATAACTAACCTCAAAAATCTCGACCCACGTTTTAATTTCAACAAGACTTATAACCTCAATTCAAAGATTTGGAAATCTATTACAAAACTCAAGATCTGATTTGTATATTAATGTTCAACGAATTTTTACAATCTGGATTCAACAATTACCTAATATTGTAATATTGCAACCACAATCATCTAAAGTCAAAAACCAATTTAATTGGATTTATGCAAGCAATTAAGTCCCTTCTTTTACCCTACACCTCCCTAAAAGTAAGGTAAGGTTAAAACGGATAATTTGTTTAACTTCTACAGCTTGTATACTCGCTTATTGAATGGTATGTGTTTTGGATTGCTTATTATTTGTTTTAATGCAGATTATGAATTCTAACTTTTTCATGTAAACTTTGTTATGCCGAGGAGTTTTTTTTTGTTATTATTATATCTATTGCTCGAAATCTACAATATGAATAAAAATACTCATATTTCACCTATTTCTAGTGACACGGGACCTGGGGAAGAATCATCTCTATCGCCAATTTACTATTCTCCAACTGATAAATCAACTCTACTTAAATCCAAATTTGGCACTTCCACCCCGGGACCTCATGGCTCGCGAGTTTTTAAAAGAGACCTATACTCCACAAGTTGGGCCGACAACTCCAAAAACAACTCATCTACGCAGAATGTACACAAACGTATGTGTGACCCAAAAAACATGACACCAAACACTGGTGAGTTATTAAATCCACAAAACAATCCAAACGACCAACATAATCAGAATGTTTTAGCAACCACAACTCTTTCTCAGCAATCTGTTCTCCCTCCTTTATCTCATAATCCTTTACCTACAAACAACGAAATGTTTCTGTGGCAAGTGAACCAAGTTCCTTTACAAGGAAATTTAAGATACATTCAATCAATGAATCCACCTTTTATCGTCATTCTCCAATTTGATTCGCTTCACGACCCTTCAATTAATTTAGGACGTTATAGTCCCATTGCCTTAGCAAAAAAAATCCGAACGATTACTCCAGGACCATTGACTATCTCCGCCAATGGTAAAAACAGCTCTAAAATTGTTTGCTCAGTTTATTCTGATGCTAATTTGATCCTCGATTTTTTTAGGGATAATAACACTAATTACATTGCCTTCCCACCTTTGTCTTTATTTTTTAAAAAAGGATTCATCAGAAATGTTGACTTAGACCTCAGCCTAAAGGATATTTATTATAACATGGACGCTCTTTCTAAACCCGTCATCTCATCATTAAAACGCAGAATAAAAACTGATAAAACTTTTTCTGATATTGTTGAACTAACATTTAATACTCCCACTATTCCAAGAATGATCAACACTTACAGCCATCTTTTTACGGTAACTCCTATGATACCTCCTCCTAGAAGATGCTTTTATTGCCAAAGATACAGGCATTCTGCTGATCAATGTCGCTCGGCTCATCCTATCTGCGAAATATGTAGTGAACACCACCTCTCGAATCAATGTCCTAATCGTCTCCAAAGACCTAAATGCAACAATTGCGGTCAACAACACTTGGCTTCATCATCTGATTGTCCAAGATATTCCTAAGAATTTGAATTGACCAAAACATGTTATATCCAAAATCTTGGATTTCAGAAAGCCATTGATTTTCTCGATGCAAGAGGTATCTTACCTCCATCTTCTCCAAAAAACTCTCCACAACATAAAAGGGCTAGCACACCGAAAACTCAAACTATTTCTAATGATCAAATTAAAGATAAAAATAAAAATCTAACGCAAAATCGAGCTCTTAATACAAACATCATAGACAGTGTCTCACAAAAACTCCTATTTATGGAACAAGCCTTAAAAGAAACTCAAAACGCTAACGATACACTTGACTCTTCAATGAATCAAGTGTAATATATATATTTTTTTATTTTTGTTTAGTATATAAAATATAAATCCCTTTGATTAAATCCATTACTTTATTTATTTGTTTGCAACTGAATTGTGCTTTATTTTAATTTGTCTTTAAATTAAAATAAAACTTATTACGCTACAACGTAATTAAAAAATTTTAATTTAATATAAATAATTAACTTCAAGTCCTGGATCTTTCACAATGCATAGTGTGCACTAATATTGAGTCGTGGGCATGTGACTCATTTACTTCTCAACTTTGAGATTCTCAAGAGAAGCTATATGATGCGACATGGTCGACCCCACGGCTCCCATGTGATCGCGCTATGCTATTGTTGTTAGTATACAGTTTAAATTAATGTTTAACATAATACATATTCAAGAAATATTTTTCCTTTACAGTATAAACAATTCAACCAAATGAATGATTTGTGATTTTAAATTATAATCCCAAGTAAACTCAAACATTTTTTTACATTGGAACATTTAAATTGTTAGATTTTATTTTATCTTGTTTATTTATTTTGTTTTATACGTAACCAAATAAACCTAATTTAATTAATATAAATAATTAAATTCAAGTCCTGAGTCTTTCACAATGCATAGTAAACACTGATATTGAGGTGTGGGCATGTGACTCATTTACTTCTCAACATTGATATTTTCAAATGAAGCAATATGATGTGGCATGGTCGACCCCACGTTTCTTTTGTGATTACTTTATGCTATTGTTGATAGTATGCAGCCTAGAATTGATTTTTATCATAAGATAAACTTAAAAAACAGTTAATAAACAGTTAATAAGCTTGAATATTATTGACGGAAATATTTTTTATCCCATGAAAGGACTAAGTTATAAGAGTTTTACGAAACCTCTGCAAATTTTTATAGTTTTCCTTTATTTACATGACAAATAATCTTATTTTTAAAATATTTGAATAAATTTTAAAGAGCTTTTATCAAGGAAAATTGAATATAATGTTAAGTTTACCTGTTTTCGATTTACACTGCCAAGTTTTTGTACCTTTTTTTAAAGTCTTCCTTAAATTTCACCACAGATGCTATATTTTGTTCCAACCGTTTTTTCGTTGTTTATTTTTTAACGCTCTTTATACTATTTTTTCGTCGTGTTTAATTAATTTTATTAAGTAAACACGCGAAAATTTTGTAAAATTAGAAGGTTAGTTTAAGTAGAAAACAAATGAATTTCACATAATATTCAATGGATTTTTGTCCCTGGCTTTTTCACCCCCAAGACCAGTTTTTCTAAAAGCTAAAATAAATTTTAAATTCAGTTCAATTTCCAAAAATTAACATTGTTTACGTTTTGAGTATAGTTTTCTCCTTATGTACAAACATTTACTTTAATTTCCCGTTTACTTAAACAGGTTGTAATATGTTCGAAAAGTTCATTGAAATATTATACGCAAAGCAATTAAAAAATTAAAATTACAATAAAAATTATATTAATATAGGTACAACATCCAAACTGGTATCAAAAGTTGCGTATTAACTGATAGTATTTATATTCTAAATAGCTGATAAATCGGTTTAATAGTTTTCAAATAAAAGTCAAATGGCTTTTTTGCACCATGGCTATTTCACCCCGTTCTACTCTATTCTTTCTATATATTAAAAAAAATAAATAAATAAATAAATAAATAGATAAATAAATTTTAATGTTACTAAATTTTATTTCGTTTGTTTGCTCAGTTTTATATGTTTATTTATTTGTTCAATCTTAAGTAAATAATTAACTAAGAATTTAATATATCTATTGAAAATATAAGGGATTTATAATAATAATTAACACCAAAGTTTGATAGTTGGATACTTGATATAAGAGACATATTTAATAAAATTGGATATATGTTGTTTAAAATAATGATAAATAACATTAATGAACATAAATGAATAATGCGTAAATTCATGAATGTATAAGTTATTCTAAATGAAAAGTAATAATTGATATGCTTCCTCGGCAGCACATTTTTACTACCACATATTAATTTTTTGTAACCACGCTTGATTGAGCCTCATTCTTGGAAATTGCCCTATATTTCACGGGAATATGAATAATTCCTTTACTAGACCATTATCTCCGGGTGCTTTTAAGATCTGCACATGGAACCCTAGAAGCATATTAAATAAAAGAATCGAATTGGAAACTCTTATTATGAATCACAACCCTGACATAATTTGCCTGTCTGAAACTTGGCTTACCCCTGAAAACCCTAATTGGGAAATAAAGGGATTTATCACCTTTCGTCATGATAGACATTATGCTAGAGGGGGTGGTACATTGATTTTATGTAGAAAAGAACTTGTCTCTGGTAGAATTGATCTCGAAAACTGGTGCATCAGGCTGGAGTTTTTAGCCGAAAATTCTGGTTGGTTCCCCTCCTTTCAATTTGGATCCAGAAAGGCAAGATCATCTACTGATTGCACGGCAGTTGCCTATTCTGACATCCTCTTAAACTTTGAAAGGGGCGAAAACCTTTTAGCTGTATCAATTGACATAAAAGGCGCGTACAACTGTGTTAGACATGATCAATTGGTGCGGCAAATAAGTAATCTGGGAACTCCTGCTCTCATATTGAACTTTATCAATTTTATGACCTTTTCACGTAATCTTTATTTTACCAAAGATGAGCCTAACCCAAGAACAACTTATGTTGGTGTTCCACAAGGAGGCGTTCTATCACCTTTCCTGTATAATGTATACACTAGTCAAATCATGAATTACATAAATTTCAACACAAAAGCAACAATTTATGTTGATGATATCTTTTTATACACTTCTCACAAGAACATTGACAATGGTATACAGGAACTGAACACTTCCATCAATAAAATTTCAACATGGCTAAAGGATTTGGGATTTAATATCTCTGTACCCAAATGTGGTTTTTGCATTTTCTCTAGAAGTAAAATCGATTTTGATGCATATTCAGTACAAATAAACAACCAGATTGTACCGTGCACAAAAGAGTTGAAATATCTCGGGATAATCCTTGACTCGCAACTCTCTTGGAAGTCACACATCCAACACATAACAAAACAAGCTTTAAAAGCCATCAACACCCTTAAAGCTCTTGCAAAGGTTTCTTGGGGTGCATCCTCAGAGTCACTACTCATGATATTTAGGGGACTTGTTAGATCTTATTTAGAGTGGGGTGCGATTTTTTTCATGGGTGCTGCCAAATACCTTTTAGATAAACTCGACAGGATTCAATATATTGCCTTACGAACTATCACGGGTTGCATGTCTTCCACTCCAATTTATTTCCTCCTGATCGAGACTGGGGAAATACCACTAAAAATTAGACGTATTTACCTCGCAACACGCTTTATAATCAGGAACTTTTCTTGGTCACAAAATCCCTTGAACAACAACCTTAAAGGGCTTAGAACCCGTGTATTAAACTCTAGGAAACCACCAAAATATGTCACAGAAACAGGAATCTTCCGTACATTTTCTGCATTGCATGATAAAATCGATACTTGCTTAATCACCAAAAATCCTCTGTTTTTCGATCTTCCATGGGAGGTAACTAATCTTTCAATCCCTATGAATGACCAAATTGGACATGACATTAAAACATCCACCAATCCTAAAGAAAAACTTTTTCAATTCTTGAATGCGGAATTTCTAAACTACGTATATATCTTTACTGATGGCTCATGTTTTCCTAATCCAGAAAGCTCGGGTGCGGGTTTTTATATCCCTCGTGATAATTTCCGGTTTGGAGTTCCTCTTCCTGGATATATTTCCTCCACTTCAGCCGAACTCTATGCTATTTATGCTGCCTTAAAGTACGTAATATCCGTCAATATTCAAAATCTAGTTATCCTATCCGATTCCTTAACAGCAATTACTCAAATATCGAAAAGATCATCCTTGTCTAACAAAGATTCTAAATTGCCCTATAAAATTGCAGACCTAATTCTAAATTCTCCTTTCAAACTCAATATACACCTGGTGTGGATTCCTAGTCACACAAATATCCAAGAGAACATGATTGCTGACAGTATTGCAAAATTCTCTGCTTCATTAATCATTCCCCCAAAAAAGATTGCCTCTATTGGCGATGTCTTTACATGGGGAAAAAAAATATGTTGCTACAATCAAAAAGACTTTGGCGGTATAAAAATCATTCCATAACTGCTGAGAGAGTTTTAAACAAAATCAAATTTGATACAAAAAGACCATGGTATCGCGGGATGGAACTGCCAAAGGGTCACACCAGTTTGGTAACTAGACTCCGCATCAATCATATTTGTACTGCTGAGCATTATAGGCGTATGAGGTGGAACTTCCCCAGCGACTGTCTCTGCGGTCAAGGTAAGAAATCTCTCGTACATTTAATAAACGATTGCCCTTCACTTTCTCCGGGAAGACCTGGATTTTTTGGATATTTGAATGCTATAGATGGCAATTTTTCTACTCCTCTGCTTGACCTTGATAAATACATATTTACACCTAATAAAGAACTAGTAATTGAAATTCACAAATTTTTCTATCAAGTACAAAATAACTACATTTAAATATATCCACTTACAACCAACTTGATAAATGGTTATTAAAAAAAATAAAAAAATAAAAAAATAAAAATAAATAAAAATAAATAAAAATAAAATAAAATAAAAATAGGATATAAATTAATATTTATTCAGAGCACTGCCATATCATTATAATATTTCAATTCACTAATTTGACTTATCTGTTTTGGTCCTTGCACACTTACCCATCCCTTTTACTCTATTCTCTTGAATTGAATTTTTTCCAACTTAGTCTATCCTACTTAAATTGCTTGGCATGATTATTTGGGAACTTTGTGTGCATCGAACCTATAACTCTCGACTATGACTGAACACCACCACCAAGTGCATCCTAGTTACATCATGCAGTCTATATAACTTCTTCATTGTACAATACAATGTTAAGTCTGTTTAAATGACTGCATTTATTTTCGTCTCATTGCCGTTCTTGTCAAGGATACCTCAAGAACCAAGCAGTCATGAACGCGAAGAAGGATGCCCTATAAGGGATGGTGGTCCCACTCTACTCTAGAATAGAATAGAATAGAATATATTTTATTATGTCCTAGGTAAATACCACGAGGACAACCATTAAAAATACAGTAATTAATAACATATATATCGTATAAAGTTAAATAAAGCTATATACAGATGTAAAAATAAAATACTTTGATTTACAAATTATCACAGCAACTCACACACAGATGACATACCAATCAAGATACACTATATACTCTATACATCCAACGAAAATAAATATTTATATAATTGTAGTTTAAATGTTTTTGGACTTTCAATATTTGTCATAGAACGAGGGAGAGAGTTCCATAAATTTATGGCAGTAACCATGAACGAGTTTTTATATTTTTCTGTTTTACATTTTGGAGCCCTAAGAATGCAAGGAGATCTTAACTCTCTAGTAGTAATTTCCTCTCTAAAGACAAACTTTTCATACAAGTACGAAGGTTTTTTATTGTTTAAAATTACATGTGTAAGACAGCCGATGTACCAAAGTCGTCTGTTACTAACACTAAGCCAACCTAGCTGTAACCTATATGGAGTTACATGTTCATCCCTCTTTAAATCAAATATGAATCTTATACATGAATTCAGGAGTTTCTCAAGTTTATAATTTAATTCTTCAGTCATATCATTATATACAACACAACAGTAATCAAAATGAGGGAAAACCAATGACGTAACAAGTTTCGTCTTTAATTCAACCGTAAGGGCTTTCTTATTTGTTTTGAATTGTGATAAGGTGGCATAGACGCTCTTGCACATTTTGCCAACCTGCTTATCCCAAGAAAGAGTTGGCGTAAAGAAAACACCCAAATTTTTAACTAAATCAACAAAAGGGATGGTATTATCATTAATTTTTATTACAGAAGAGTCACTTAAATTTATTTTATTTACGTACCAAGTAGAGCCGATTATCATAGAATAAGTCTTATTAAAATTTATTTTAAGAATATTTACTTTCGCCCAATCAAATACAGCCTTAACATCCTCATTTATTAATCTTATATTATTCTGCAAGTCTTCCAAACTAGAATGTATATAGATCTGCAAATCATCCACAAAATACATATGCTTCGAATACTTGAGAACACCCCTAAAGTCATTAGTATAAAGTAGGAACAATAGAGGACCCAGCACTGAACCTTGAGGAACGCCAGTTCCAATATTTCCCCACTCAGATAGCTCTCCATCTGGTCCCACAACAGCCTGGGTTCTACCTGACAAATACGAAGCAAACCATCTTATTACCGACCCCGACAAACCTATGGCTTTGAGTTTTGATAGCAAGATAGTATGAGGTACCGAATCAAAAGCTTTACTAAAATCAAAGAACACCACTATGGTTACCTTCTTTTGATCAATTGCTTTACATATATCATCAGTTGCACCAGCCAAGAGTGTTTGTGTACTGAACCCTTTTCTGTAACCAGACTGAAAAGGGCTAAGAACATCATTAGTCTCAACAAATTTATTCAACTGGTAAAACACAACTTTCTCAAGAACCTTTGACAATGAAGAAAGAATAGCAATAGGTCTGTAGTCCCCCGGCTGCTGCGGAACTTTTACCTTTCCAATAGGCTTAATCAAAACCCTCTTCCAATCTTCCGGAAAAGTAGAAGTCTGTAAAGACATATTAAAAAGATCAAGCACGTAAGGAAACAACACTGGTATTCCTTTCATGATATAACTTATAGACAGTCCATCAGATCCCTGCGCCTCTGTTTTGATACTTTTAAGAGCTTTTAATAATGTAGAGGGACAAATATCTTCAAAGAAAAACAGACCGTCATTAAACTCATAATTAACAAGCAAGTTCGAAATAAAGGAAGGTGTCACATTAAAAGATGAGTCTCCACAAACAGATAAAAAGTAATCATTAATTATATTCACATTAAAATTAAGTGGAGAATCATCTCTTTTATCTTTAGCAATGCCAATACGTCTTAACTCCTTCCAAAGTTTTCCCGAATCCGTTATGTTTTTTAGTCTACCAGTGTTGTACCTATCACGCGCTTGCTTAACTAAAGACTTTACCTTATTTCTAAGTTTTTTAAAATTACTTCTTGTCAAAGTATTTCCTCCTCTCTTCCAAGCTCTAAAAGCAGAGTCTCTTTGGCATATTAGATCCCGAATCTCATCATTCATCCATGGACACACTTTTCCTCGAATTACATGGTTATGAAAGGGCGCATGCTCATCTAACGCACTAGTGATTGCTTCACTAATCAAAGATTGTTTGTTGTCAACAGATTGTGATTGATTAAAACAAGACCAATTAAAAGAACGCAGAGTTGACAAAAAAGTACAATCATCAATCCTAGACAAATTCCTATAACTTTTAGTAGAGCATGTTTTATTCTCAAATTCCCATCTATAAGATATTGATATAAGTTCATGACCCGCCACAAAAGGAGCTTGAGATTGAGATATTGCAATCAGCTTATCCTTATCATCCACTACACACAAATCTAACCATGTTGACGAATTCGCCGTATGATGAGTTGCCGCGAATGGCACAATAAACAAATTGAAAGAATCAAAAAAATCTCTTACATAATTTGAGTCAGATGTATTCTTATTAAGATTATAATTAAAATCTCCACATATAACAACATTTTCATAAAAATTTAAAAATCTACTAAAATTATATTCAAAATGATTAAGATTCTCGCCTCCAGGTCGTCTATAAACTACAACAAAAAGTAAAGGCTTCACATCTTTACTCGAAATTTCAATAATAATATACTCGGGTTTATTATCAAAATCACATGGAGATGAATATAAAACCCGAAGACCAAGATATTTCTTAACATAAACTGCAACACCTCCACCTCTCTTACCATTTCTGTCTCTTCGAACAAAATTAAAATCACTAATGTTAACCGTACTATCATCAACCTCCTCAGTGAGCCACGTTTCACTCAGTGCAACAACATCATACGTATGCAGTGATAAATGCATACGTAGGAGATTTATATTAGATCTAAGTGAATTAATGTTAATATGACAGATCTCTAAGGACGAGTCTGTCACATGGTCAGAAACACTAGCTACAGCCGCAGAAACATTCCCAAGTGCAGAAGGCTGCGCAGGTACCGAAGATAGTCACTCCTTCAAATTATCTAGGTCCTTAATAGAGTTGACTCTTATAACCTCTTCCTTATCCTGACGTCTTACGAAGATAGTTCCATCTCTATGCCATACGTATTTATAGTTTAATAGTCTTGCCTTGACTTTTGTTTGTTTTAAGAGATTGTAAAAGTTTGTGGGCAAATAAGCATTAATATAAACACGTGATTTTTGCAGAGTAGAGCATATTTCGGTTGAGAAAAGAGATTTTTTATTTCTCATCGCGGAAACAAAATCACTAGCAGGTTTACTTGAGGAGAAACGAACTATGATATTCCTGTTTCTTGTGCTTGGATTATCATTATTAGAGGAATTAGATGAAACAGACGAAACACGATTCACTGAAACAATATCAGGCACACCGAGAGAGACATTTAAAAAAGAAGCCATCATACAGAGAAGCTGTTTTAGTTCTTCACCCTCAGTTTCCGGCAAACCAGCAATAACCAATAAATCCTCACACTGCTTAATCTCAGTCCTTATTAGTCTCTGATCCATCTTGCTTAGTTCATCCCGAGTAGTCCTTAATTGTTCTTGAAGAACAATATTTTCCTCAGATACTTGAGAAACTTTTAGATTTAGATCATGAGTTCGCTGAGAAATGTCATTTAACTTCTCAGAATTCTCATTGATCATATGCTGAAGATTTGGAAGGCACTCAACTTTTTGCTTGATATCAGCCAAGTCAGCATTCAATGCATTCTGTTCAGAACGTAATGTATGAACAGCATTCGTACAGCCAGTAATTGCTAACATAAGCTGTTTAAATTGACCGTTCGAAACATCCATCTGCGAATCCTCACTATCCTCAATGTCAGTAGTCAAATCACTTGAATAGGTAGAGTCTTTAAGATTGACACTAACAAGATTTTCAAAACACTGCACAAGTACATTTTTCTCATTATATACTTTATGACTATAGCAGGTTTTATTTGTGTGGAAATATTTATCACACTTTTTGCAATAAGCAGCTATTTTAACAATGACTTTTTTACAAAATCTACACTCTATAGGCATATTTAAGACAAAGAAAAAAGTTCAATAGGCCTATAAACAATAGGGAAGAGAAGAACACGGTAAATTTCTGACTTATACTTGACCCCTGGACATTAGGCAACCAAAAGCACATGTCAGAAGTATCTTTGTCAGCTCCTGAGCAATAGGCAACCGGAAAACATACGTGAATTTTAAGAAAATGCAGCTGATAAAACAGCTTTCAAAAACCAGTTGTCAAAGAAATTAATCAAAATATTATAGATGGCAGCAACTATCATTTGACAACAGTTTCATAAATACACAAACAGATCCACATAATACAACATAATGTATGTCAAAAAACAGTTTCAAAATTTAGAATCTGAAAATCCCTTGGATTAACTCACATAGTACACAAAAAGAAAACATCACTAGACAACATTTAAATATCGTCATTGCTTCTGGCAGGAAGCATAGCACAATCCATCAAGTCAATAAATAAAGTCAAAATTTGCCAAAAAACAGACCTCAGCAGTCAAAATCACTACACATTGCACAAAAACACAAACGTACATTTAGTGTGCACAGTTCACAATGGTAATAAAAAGTAAAATAACTAATAAAAACTTTAAAATACTGAGGAGCTTTACTTTTAACAAACAAATAAATCAGCGCCACCTGGCGTATCCTACTTGAAGAATCAATATTCCTTTCTGGTGTTTTAAATCTCCCGCAATTTTGACTTTATAATTTGAACTACGCGCATGCTAACTTGCTTGCTTTGAGTTTGCTATAGTATGTGATATGAACTTAGTCTCATACTCATCCTGAATTATAACTGTAATAAAATTCGTGTTTCTATATTGTGTTTAGTATATGGCCACTTGAAAATTTCAACAGGCCAATAAAGAAGAAGAAGAAGAACTAATTGAAGTTTATAATTTAAAAATTCAAAATCTGTGATATTTCATGATTCCAAATATCTAAAATTTATTCTAAGAAACTTCATTTTAAAGAAATTATAAGATACGCTTTAAGTATGGTCAGCCTGGTTTGTGAAGTGAAGTGAGAAACTGATAGAGTTCTCACAAAACATCAAATCCATTCTAAAAATTCTGTCAGAAATAATCTGAAAAATGACAAATCATCAGAGTCTAGAAGAAGCATCAGAAAATCTGACGAATAATCAGAACTCTGATGTTTTGTCATGATTCCTCATTATTTTTTTAGTAGGGCACTGGTCGTTTTTTGCGACTTGTCGGTCCTAACAATCTTTTACAATTTCGAACCATCTATGAACACTAAAAACCAAATTAGATGATAAAAAACAAAAGAAATTACGAAAAACTTACGTTTTGACAACACATTTTAACAATTCGGAATAAAGAATTGTGTTCCTTATAGTCCGCCGTTTGGGAATTTGGTTTTTGTCTGATAAATCTTACTGTAAATACAAAATAAACATATTTATAAACATATATATAAAAACATAAACATATATAAACATATAAACATATATTTATAAACATATATATATTTATAAACATATTTATTTTATTTATATTTATTGTAAACTCAATAAAGTTCTTCAAAGAAAAACCTTTAATAAAAAACAATCACTTTGAGAAGTTAAAACAGGAACAACTTACCTCGGCAATAAAATGTTTTCAACGTTTGAAACTTCACTAAAACACATTAAGTCACTTACAAGCTACTACTGTTGACAAAATAAAATTAATAGTCACAATTATTGCATTGAATAGTATTGCCAGTTACCGCAGCAACAATTTTTCAAAATCAAGTAACGCAATTTATCGATATATGGCTCCGATAGCATCAACTCCACCCGAAAAAAGAGTTTTGTTCCTAATAGCCCCAGTTTACGGTATGCAATTTATTAGAGACCTTAGCGTAGATTGCGTTATGTAACTCCCTCGGATCACTTTCCCGTAATTGGGAACGGCTAAACTGCAATACGCTATCTGGTGAGAGACCGATCTCTCCACCCATTTTGTTTCTTTGTCTCTCTTTAATTAACAGGTTAGAAAGAGTAGAAAAAACAAAATAGAGGGAGAGATCGGCCTAAAGTTACTAGATTGTTACCAGACCACCGTTTCCAATAGTTTCTCTCAATATTTTTACACATGCAGATAAAATTTTTCTCCTGGAATAAAATGGAACTTTAACCCTCCGTCACACACCTAGGGAGGGATTCCCTCTACGGTTTCAGTATTTTTTAAATAACTTTTGTTTTCCTCATTGCAAAATAAAATCAGTTTCTATACCTTTCGACAATTTCCTCCTCAACACATTTCTAAAAAAACATTTAGGTTTAAACATAATTAATCTTTAATTATGAGGCTTCAAAGCCAGAAAAAACTCGAAAAAGTGAGGTTATGTTAAGTAAAAAAATCAAGTTTTTAAAACATTTTTTGTTCAACTGTTGGTTAATGACAAAATTATATTATAAATATAATTAAAATGAATTGTTTAATGATTTTTTTGCTTATTTGTTAATGTTACATTATTTTTACATGTCAAGTGGAATTCCTTCGAAGATGTGCATTCGTGTAATTAATTTTTATTTTTGAGACCGAAAATTAATTTTATTAATTTTATAATTTAGAATAATTTACTACATACATATTTGTAAGTTTATGTTAAAATTAAATTTTTGTTGATTCCTTTGTAATGTCGCTTATTTTACAATGTGGTGAGGGATTCCCTCTAAACGTGTGTAAAGTCGTAATTTTTTCTAAGGTGTGTGACGGAGGGTTAATAAGAAATGAAAATATCACACTTGTGCAATCTTACACTTTTGAAAAAAATGATAATGAATCAGTCAACAAATTGGAAAGTGATCTTACAGGAAAAATATTAAAATGTGCTTTCAAGGTAGGAATAAAAAAAATGTAAATAAAAAAGTGGAACTTCAAAACCTTGGTACGATAAAGAATGCGTGGAAAAAAGTTGTTAAAAGATTGCTTAAAAATTTGCAAATTAAATCGATTCCTAGATAAAAAATTAATAGTGTGCTATAGTTATAAAAAAAAATTGGACAAGTGTGAGTTGTACTCGCACTGCAATGGCGGGTTCCGTACACAAATATTAAAACAATACTTGCAACATTTATCGGTAATTGGTAGAATTCAAATAAACAATTGAAAAAATATATTAAAATCATTTGATAAAAAAGAATAACTAAAAAAATTAAAGTATTGTATATATCTAATATTGTAAACAATAATAAGCAGAGAAACTATAATTTTGAAAATTTTGTTCCTCTGCTTATTATTGTTTACAATATTAGATATACAATACTTTAATTTTTTTTAGTTATTTCTTCTTATCAAATGATTTTAATATATTTTTTTAATTGTTTATTTTAATTCCACTAATTACCGATAAATGTTGCAAGTATTGTTTTAATATTTGTGTACGGAACCCGCCATTGCAGTGCGAGTACAACTCGCACTTGTCCAATTTTTTTTTATTTTTAGTTAAGAAATTAAAGTCAGAAAACAATCTCTCATTTATTCTCTTAAAATTTCACTCTTCCTTAAAATATTTAATGCCACGTGTTTAAACTAAAAAAAATTAAAAAAAAATTTTTTTTTTGAAAAAAAAAATTTAAAAAAAATTTTTTTTTTTTAAAGTTTCTTAAATAAATTTTTTGTCGTCAGACTGTAATAATACACCAGGATACCAATTTCCAGCTCATAAGGTCAAATAATGTAAAAGTTAGGGAAAACAAATTTTTTTTTTTAATTTTTTAGTTTTTCCTTGACAACGCTATGGCCATCATTACATATCAAGTTCTCTATATTTTTCCTGTAATATTCGAGTAAAAATACACCAGCATGCAAAATTTCAGCTCTCCATGTCGAATAGTTTAGAAGTTAAGAGGGGGGAATGGTCACTTTTTATTCATTTTTGGACAAAAATCAATAGTTCCGCCGATACACCGTAGGTGTACGGAACCCTAAAAAGAAGATTATAAGAATCTATTATTACAAAAGAAAGAAAATTTTAATAATAACTTATTGAAACAATTATCTATGATTAAAGACTCTGCTTCGTTCTGGAAAATTGTGGACCTATTTAGATACCGTGCAATTAGCGTTGAATGCTCTACAAGAAAAGTGATAGGCTTGGTGCGGGTGATAAGATTGTTAGGAACTTGAAAATTCTCTACAGCAGATGAGCCACGGTTGCAGTTAAAGGAACGAGTAGTATTTCAAAGCCGAAATTGGTGACGAAAGGAGTATTGCAGGGAGAGTCAATGAGCCCATTACTGTTTACCTTTTTTATTGCCGATTTTGAAGAATTTTCAAGAGCTGAAGGTGTAAGGGGGGTTTCAATAGACCAGCTGACAGAAATCATTGTTTGGCATTCGCAGATGATATCGCACTCTTAGCAGCCCACGTAAAAAAGTTCCCGGGAATTAAGACCGAGAAATTCCCGGGAGTCACTCCCGAGAAATTCTCGGGAATCTCCCGGGAAATTCCCAGGAGTGAAAAAAACAAATGAATAAAAAAAATTTTTCTTTTGTTTTTTTCACTCCCGGGAGATTCCTGGGAATTTCTCGAGAGTGACAACTGGGAATTTCACGGTCCAATTCCCGGGAACATTTTCACCTGGGAGACTCGGTTTCATCTATGAGAAAAATACTTAAAGCTCTTTATAAATACTGCTAAACTAATTATTTAAGTATGGAAATATCGAGGTTGTTTCTAATTACACAGGACTGATTACGATGCCGGTGTCCGTATCACCCCATCACGTCAGCATCAAGGTCAAACACCTTAATTTGAAATATTTAATTTTTTTGACCCAGGATTCAAAAAGAGCGGAAAATTTTACGTCCGAATAGGTTTTGTCCGTTTTTATGAACCAACCCTTAATGGTCAATTGAAGGTCATCTTGATCCGGTGTTGAAAAAATTAAATATTTTGAAATAAAGTTTCTCACCTTGCTTTGATCTTGACGCTGACGTAATGGAGTCATATCGATACCTGGATCGTAATCAGCGACCCCTAAACCATAAAAACAATTTGTTTTAAAATCCATTCCTAACTAACTTTCCGGAAAAGAGAATGAAATCGAAATTTGACCTTCTAGATGACTTCCCATTGACCTTTAAAGGTAAGTTCATAAAAACAGTCAAAACGTATTCGGACGTAAAATTTTCCGCTCTTTCTGAATCCGGGGTCAAAAAATTAAATATTTCAAATTTACGTGTTTGACCTTGATGCTAACGTGGTGGGGTCATGCGGACACCGGCATCGTAATCATCGACCCCAAAAACATAAAGGTCACCGTCACTTACAACATGTCCACCTCAATTTCTGTTTGTGGTCCTGTGTTATGTTTATTTGGGTAGTACATTTACATTCATCTCTTGTACCGAATCGAAAAACCGAAATTTAGGTTCGCTTGACGGGCCGTAACTGGCTAAATCGTGCATTCGTGATAAAAAATATTTTGTGTAATATGGGGAAGAGTAGATTTACGGTCGGACAAAGTTTTTAGCACGAATCGAAGTGCTCGACTCGTGCTAAAAACATTCGCCCTCTCCGTAAATCGTCCCTTCTTTCACGTGTTGTAGTTATGTTTAACAGTTATTGAACAGTTTTTTGGTGTTTACTGGGTCTTGTCAAACAGGCGATACAAAATAATTGAGATTTTCCATTTTTCTGAACCCTGACGAATGAGTAGACAGAAATTGTACTGAGATACTGACAGTTCAGTGCAATTTCAGTACATATTTTCTGCGTATTTGAACTGAATTTATACTCAGAAAAATTACCTGTAAAAGGGTTTATACCCTTATAACAGGGGATGTTACAAGTTTAGAACAACATAGATATGGAACAAATCTGAAACAGTTATGGAACAGTTTTTTGGTGTTCACTGGGGAGCAATAGAGAAGAATTGATTTTTAAAAATTTTAATGTTTCGTGGAATAGAGGTTGAAGTTAAATTCGTCTATTCAGAAGAATTAAAAAATCCTCATTTTGAAGCTTTTCTGAATAAGTCCAGTGGACGAAACTAGTTGTTACAGTTAGAAGTTTGTCGCATTTTTAAATGTAACAGTTTGGAGATTTGACTGTACCTGGTTGAGAGCATGTCAAAATAAATAAATTATATCAAATGAATGTATTGAATGTAGAAACTGTTTTAAATCACTACAAAAATATACATGTAAATTTTTTTTTGTTTTTATCAAGTTTAGTTCTTGTTTAAATCTCACTTTTTAACAGGTTATTGATGAAAAAATTTTGTTCATATAATAGTAATGTTTAGCACTAAACAGGTTAACATAATTACTTATGTTTCTAGAGAGAAGAAAGTTTATTAATAATAACATTATTGTTTGGTGCAACTCGAGATCAACAGAGTGCAGTTAGAGCTGCAAGTTTAAGAACTTTAGGACTTTTAGTATCATTACCTGCATTAGAAGAAAGTATTGGATTTCTTATGGATCTTGCTGATATTACATGCTTATCCCTTCAAGATGAAAACCTGGGAGTACGCATAAAATCTGCATGGGCATTAGCTAGTTTATGTGACTGTTTTATCAGAATAGAGTGAGTAAAATGTCCATTAATGTTCTATACAACCTCAAAGTTAAAATTTCTACTACTCAAGTAACCTGTAAGTATTCAGCAAGTTTGCACCATAAGTTCCATAAGCTTCCACGCAAGCTCTCTGAAAGTAGTAAAATTACCTTCTTACTGCAAGTTCACCACGCAACTTTGTTACAAAGTTGCAAAAAGCTTACAAGGCAAGATTGCTGCAAACTTTAAAAGCAAATTTACTGCGCATATAAGAATTTTACTAAAAATTTTGCATTAAACCCCGTGCAACGAGTTTCAAGCGAATCTAATATCGATGGGTGTTACGTAAAAAACACAATCAAGATTTAGGACAAAAAAACTCTCCCGAAGAAAATACCTATAACTAAAAATACAGTTTTCATTTTAAGTTTTCTGCATAAATAAAAGAGTTTTTCTAATTTTCTCTTTCGTGTTGTAATATGTAGTTAAAAATTTAATATAATCAGTTTTTAAAATGGTTTTTGCAAATTTTTAAGCATGCTAAAAAGATGAAATATATTTGGGTGATTCTCCTGAAAGGGACCCTTTTTTGGTTGAATTTCCAAAAAATCAAATTATTCTTTTTTTGTTACTTTTCTTTCATAAATAAGTTTAGAAAATGTTTAAAGATAAAAATATAAGTTGCGCAAAATTAATTTTCAGAAATAAGACCTCCAGGAACATTTTACTATCATGTGTTCTAGAGGTTAAGTATAATTAATTATAACTTTTAAATTAATTATTTTGTAAAAAAAACTCGGTAGGAATATTTTTTTTAAATAATAAATTGTTATGTTTTAATTTATTGCACTTTTTGCTTGTATATTTTATTTTTATTAAATTAATAATTTAATTTGAGGGTTAAATATTTCAAAACAATGATTAAAAAATTAAAAACAAAAGAAAACGCCTATCAAATATAAAAAAGGCTTCGGAGATGAATTGATAATTTAATGAAAAAATTCTCATTTTTTCTAATTTTAAAAATATTACAATTTTTTAAACAATATTTTTAGTTTTAATCATCAAATATTTTCACATCGATTACATATTATGTTTAAAACGTTAAAAAATATGATGTTATTATATAGAAAATGAGGCTTCGGAGATGAATTTAATTTTTACTCTCATTGATAATACTATTTTAATTAATAATTTAAATAACTTTTTTTACCTTATTTTAAACAAATGTAAGTAAAAAATAATCCTTATATTCTGAACTTTAATTTGATATATATCATAAATATGTTGAAATTGTTTAAATACGTTAAAATATAATTATAAAATATACATTCTGTTTAACCAAAATTCGATGACAAAATTAAATATGTTTTTTAAATAGGAAGAAATTTAAATATAAGCAATAGAAGATTATATAAAGATAGATAAATCTTCGTAGATTATAAATAAATTTTTCAAAAAATTTAAACTTGATAAAATATTAATGAAAAATTAATTTAAATAATGAACCTCATGTTGGAGACACGTGAAGTGGTCCCTTTCAGGAGAATCACCCATTTAAAGTTAGGGATCTTGGATAACTAACTACTGGCAAAGAAACTAAATTGATTCCATTGACTAGAAAAATTTTATTAAAAATGTAATAAAGTGGAGATTCTTCCCAAAAAATGTTAGTTCGGTTGTGGGTACCCCTGAAAAATGTACTAAAATGGGAAAAAATTAACTAAGGGGCCATTCATTAATTTTTTAGGATGGATGATTTTTGATAATTTTGACCCCTCCCCTCATGAAAGGACACATAAGATTTCTCTTACCCCTCCCCTATATTTGGTAAGATTTCGAATATATCGTACTTTCAGGAAAAGTTTCTAAAAAAATGTCTTACATAAGAATGGCTGGTCCACTTCATTTTCACTTCTATATATATGGGCAATTTCACGTGAGATTTTAGTCGACCTCTTAAAATCGGCCAAAATATTTTTTTTCTATTCTGTATCGAAAAAAAAACAGATACGTGTTTTTTTATTTTTGTTTAACCCTTAAACCACACACTGCCGAATCCATCCTTAAACCGCACACTGGGTGTGCGACACCCGGGGACTTTTAATTGTATTCTCCAAGCTGGAATAGGATATTATCTTTTGGAAAAATTATCTTATATAGCTCAGTACATCTATTTTGAAGCAAAATAGGTTTCATAATGATTTATTTAATTTTAATAATTAAAACAGAGTTTTTAAAAACTACTGAAATTACCTTAAACCAAAAACTGGGTGTCAAACAAGCAGAAATTTTTCTCCGACAACTTCATAAAGTTATCAAATACACAAAGACACTTGGGAGACTAATGTCCCTCACGGAACATAAACTTAAGTACAAAATGTATCGTCCAATAACGACACATGTTCAATTTTTACGAATTTAACTGAAATATTAGAGTAAAAAGCTAGAATATGGGTGTCGCACACCCAAGGTGCGGTTTAAGGGTTAATTGTCCAAATTTTCGAGTTATGAATTTTCGAAATTTTGGACTTGTAATTGTAGACCCATATTCAGTAGCTTATAAGTCCGAAAATATTGAGTTTATGAAAAAGTTGTCAAAGAATAAAAGTTTTAGTTTTCTTTCGACTTTTAAAAATTTAAACAAAAATTTTTTTAAAAATTTTTTATTAAAAATTTTTTTTTATGAACAAATTTTTTTTTTAAATTTTGGGCCGGATTTTTAAAAATTTTTTTTAAATTTATTTATACCTTATAATATAGAGGAGATTTTCCAAAAAGTCCCGAAATAGGCCTGATGTGTTAAATGAGTTTTAAAACATTTACAAAAATCACTTGCAAGCATCACAGTGGAATTTTTTTACAATTAACTATTTAAAACTGTCTACAGCGTATAATTCTTAATATATTTGAGTGTTATTTCTTTTAAATTGAAGGCTTTACGCTGTAGACAGTTTTAGAAAGTTAATTGTAAAAAAAATCCCACTGTGATGCTTGGAAGAGATTTTTAAAAATGTTTTAAAACTCATTTAACACATCAGGCCTATTTCTTGACTTTTTGGAAAATTTTCTCTATATTATAAGGAATAAATAAATTTAAAAAAAATGTTTAAAAATCCTGCCCAAGGTCAAGTTTCTTCACAAATTAATAAAATTCGAAAAAAACTGACTGTAAGCAAGATTTAAATAAAAATTAGCAGAAGGTTCTATTAAAAAACAACTTTAAAACACTGAAAAAATATTATATAATGTTAAACAATCAAAAATACTCGTAAATATTCAAAATTTAAGATCCAATATGGCGTCGATTTTTTTAAAATTCAACCAATTCGCCTGAATCTTGTTACTCGGGGGTTTTTGGGGTTGCTAAATACGAATTTCACTTTGGTTTTCAAAAATTCAAAATGGCGGATCCAATATGGATGACTAATTTTTAAAAAAATTATTTGATTTACCTAAAACGTTATACTCGGAGGTTTTCGGGGTCGCTGAATACGAATTTCACCTTAGTTTTTAAAAATTCAAAAACTGAAAAATTTTTAAATAATTCGTTAGCCATATTGGATCCGCCATTTTGGATTTTTTAAAACTAAGGTGAAATTCGTATTCAGCGACCCCAAAAACCCCGAAGTAACAAGTTTCGAATAAATCTGATAATTTTTTTTAAAATACGACAGCCATATTGGATCCGCCATTTTGAATTTTGAAAAACTAAGGTGAAATTCACGGGGGTGAAACGCAATGTAAAACTGATGGCAGAGCAATACACTAGTCAATGCGCTACTATAGAAATAGGCATATCTTTGACTTCAGCAGTTTTGCGCGCCAACATGGCGGCGCTGGGCGGGGAATTTTAAATTCTTGTAATTTATATATGTATATTTAAAGTACACTCTAAATCTGAATCAGTTAAAATTCCATTGATTTCAATTCAGTGGCCCAGGTTTCTTTGATAAATCAGTGGTTTTAACTTATTCTCAGTGAAATTCCACTAATCAATTAAAGAAAACTGGGCCACTGAATTAGAATCAATAAAATTTTCAGATTCAGATTTAGAGTGTTGTATAAACACTATACTAATAATAAAAAAAACCTTTTTTTGATAAAATACTTTCTGTATTTAAATCAAAAAGGTTTTTTTATTAGTAGTGATTTACAATTTTAACTTATTCTTTTTATCAAAGTGTCTTCTGGGAAAAGTAATAACAAAGCTAACTCGATAAAATTACTTTGAAAAGAAATAAGACAAAGTATTTTAGTGTAAACAAAAATATAATTTATTTATCATTTTTAAATATATACACATACTTGACAATACAATTTTTTTAAATTGAAAAATGAAACACTTAACATGACAATATAAATTATATTAAATCGTTTTTTCCAAATATTTCCGAAACTTTAATTCACCATTTTTTAGAAATATTTGCAAAAACCGTTTTTAAAAATTTAGAAACACATAACATATAAAAATAACGAGAATATTTTTATAATAATAGAGAAAATTTTTTTATAGTACTATTTATATATATATATATATATTACATAAATATATTCAAATTAAATAGAAAAATATTATTTTGACGCGTTAGTCAAAGAGAACAATTACAATTAATATTAGAATAATAATAATAATCGTTGTAAAAAATTTCTTATTTATTTAAAAGAATATTAAAAATTCGTTTTTACACTTACAATAAATAATGAAAACACTGCTGCGCTGCGACAAATGTCAATATTGCAGAATTGTCGAAATTCGCTCTTCTTCTCAATAAATGCTGGAATAATGCTGAAAGGAAAAGTAAACAATTAGTATAGTTCATGAAATCTTAAAGTTATTTCAATTTTATTCCTTAATATTTTTTATATTATTTAATAAACACTCTTTTATTTATATATGTAATATAAATTATAATAAATTTAAAAAACAATCAAGCTGAATTATAATTCTAACCTACAAAAACATAACATGCATTAATTATTTCTAAATTTTTTTGGAAACTTTTTAATTATAAGCTTGGGGTACTTACCATTGATTAACCTCAAATTTTTTTCATATTTGCACGTAAAAGCACTATTCGAATTTCACAGGTGAGATATTTATAAGTATCTCAAGTATCTTGTTACCTTGTTGTGATGTTGTTGTGACATCTTGTTTATGTACTTTATCCACCATTGTACTGCTGGAGTCATCAAGCGACCATTAGAATTAAGAAAATAGTATCTTCAAAACTCCAGCAGTTTTGCGCGGCAGTGACGTCACAAAAAATGCTCCCCTTCCACTAAGCGTTTCACCCCCGTGGTGAAATTCGTATTCAACGACCCCAAGAACCCCGAGTTACAAATTTCAAGTAAATCTGATACATTTTTAAAAGATTCGACAGCCTAAAAAACATAAAAAACATGGTCCGGCCAATACTTTCTTTGAAAAAAATTTTGTGGTCCTGTGTAATTAATGTCTGTTTTGAAAATGTAGGAAGTGGAGACTTATGCAACAGCGTCAGGGAGGAGTTGAGCAACACATCTGTTATAATAATTTTTAACCTAATTCGAATTTTCCATAAGCCTTTGGTATTAATTATGAATGATTTGAATGTTTCATGTAATTGACAATTTGACTCACCAATAAAAATAACATATTTTATATATTCTTATTAAATTTTTTTAAAAACACAGAAATCTTTGTTAGAATTTCAGCTTTAAAATAAGCCTTCGAAAATTAAAAAATGTTAGTGCGTTATCGATTTATCATTAAAAATGTGAAGCCGCGTTGCGACCGATTTGTGCAATGAAATTCAACTGTGACGACTCGATTCTGGCTTGGCGCGACTGTTGCACACAGTTCATTAAACTTCTTTGTTGCCCGGCAAGCTTTTCGCATGCTCGTAAATTCCTAAAGTTGGCTAACACGAGTTCAATGCTCAAAATCCACTATCCTTTTAATATGTATGTTTCTTTTCTTGGTATTTAAACCAATACATTTAGAGTCTTCCACTGGATAATAACTCTTTCGAAATATGGGTGTTCTCCATACTTCTTAACGATTCTTAATTTTCATAAAATAAAATGTCATTTAATATTGTTGGTACAAAAGGAAAATAAATAAAATTACTATTTAGATAAAATTTAAGGATAACAAATAGTAAAACTGCTATTTTTTCCAATTTTTAATAAAGTAATATAATATAAGAATTTTCAATTTATTAAAAAAATTAAAAATAGTTGGGTGATTCTCCGCGTAGTGCACAATTCAATGTCCCTCGTATTTTTTAAGAAATTAGTTGCACATATTGCAATGAATTCAAGGAGAAAAACTAATTTATGTGTTTACAAACAAAAGCCAATAGTCGTTTACATTTAAAAATTTATAATTTAGCTTTAAAAGCTGTTTTAAGGTGCTAAAACGTCATGGTAAGGCCTGTCCCCAGTACGTTGTATAAAAAAATTGTTATTTTTAATAAAATACAGTAATTAATCTAAAAACTATTCATAGTTTTGTATTGTTTATGTATGTGGAATTGTGAAAAACAAAAAACTTGCGAAAAAAATTTATTTAAAAAAAATTTTTATGATGTTAATTCACATTGGTCAATTGCTTGGCAAAAATATTCACACAACTTATCTGTGACCGACTTGGGAAATGGGCTTCTGAACTTAATTTGATCCCAGAATTGCAGTCTGGTTTCAGAATGGGTACACTGGGGGTCGATTACGTAACTTATTCCGGATCCCACATTCCGGATTCCACATTCCACATTCCAAATTTCGGATTCCACATTCCAAATTTCAGTTTCCACATTCCATATTCCACATTCCGGATCCCACATTCTGGATTTCCAAATCTCCATTCCGGATTCCACATTCTCAATTCCGGATTCCACATTCCACATTCCGAATTCCACATTTCAAATTCCACATTCAGAATTACACATTCCGAATTCCACATTCCATATTCCGGATTTCAAATTCCACATTCCGGATTCCACATTCCAAATTCCATATTTCACATTCCGGATTCCACATTCCAAATTCTACATTCCAGATTGCACATTCCGAATTCCACATTTCACATTCCGGATTCCACATTTCACATTCCGGAATCGACATTCCACTTCCCACATTTCGGATTTCACATTCCGCATTCCGGATCCCACATTTTTTAATGTACGAAACAGAGAGTACAAATGAGAAATCTCAAAGGTTTATTACCGTAAGTGAGGCTAAATTCGCTCAACCGATGTCTATTTTTTAAAATTCGATTTACATACTTTTTAGACAGAAATATTTAAGATTTACAATTGTTTTGGTTAATATAAATGCTAAACTTTAATTTAAAATTTATTTGCATCAAATTCATTCGTAATTTTCAGTAGAAATTATATTTAAAACGCAAGTGAATAATTTTCATATTGAACAAGTAGTATGAGAAAGTAGGGAATAAAGCTTTACTTCAAAATTTTTAAGTTGAATACTTCTAAAATAATTAAATTAAATTAAATAATTTTCTGCAACATATTTTAATTTCTTTATGCAGTAATATGAAAGATAAAGGGTTAAAGATTATATATTTTTAGTGCCAATGTTTATTTTCATCGTTTCCTGAAGTTATTTAAAAAAAGAATTGAAAAATTGAGCGAATTTAGCCTCACTTACGGTACCTAACATCTTAGATAAGGAATCGAATCGGTTTTTTGAAATCGGTTCGGTAGATTTCGAGAAAAGTTGCTCCCCGAAGAAAAGGTACCTTTAGGAAGACGCTACCCACAGCTGCGATACGTAACTAAATTTGCTTCAAAAAGTTTTTAAAATTCTTTCCACGAAATGTAAAGCAAGGTCCAAAAAGCATTTTGGAAAAAACGGTTATATTTTTTTCACAATAAAAGTTTTAAAAAATGTTTTTTGTCAATCTTAAACCAGAAAAAGTCCCCTTATCGCAAATGCAGCACAAACATGGAGAAAAATGTATATTAAAAATTTGAGTATACTAGATATTAAGAAAAGATACTAATAAATATTATCTGGATGTTATGATTTAATATCTTAGATCCTCCTACAGTTTTATTATTTTTAAATTTTGTAGGAAATAAATTTATAATTGTTTTAAAATTAATTTTGACTAATTCATATTTAATTTGACTTTAAACGCAACTATGTTTAGCTTCAAATTACACTGAGTGTTTTATTTATATTGATACCGGTCATTGTAGAGGGGAGTAACTGGATCAAAGGACAGTATGATTCATTAAATAAAATTCGAATTCACAAAAATTATATAAAGAATAAAAGGCTCGAATTGAATAACCATAACGGCGCAGTTCGGTATTCACGTTGTGTGTGTGTACTCTAATATTGAGAGGATATCTAACTCAACGTTGAAAGATATCGAGAGGCAACCAGCTCGGGATACTCTAATATTGAGAGGCTATCCAACTCAATGTTGAAAGATATCGAGAGGCAACCAGCTCGATACTTTCCGATAATTAGAGTGCCGAGAGACAACCAGCTCGGGGTACTCTAATATTGAGATGATATCCAACTCAATACTGTGCTATGTTTAAAGACGGCGGGGGGGGGGTGCATGCAAATAAATGAATTTAATCGAATCAAAAGCATGTAAAATTTCAAAGACAGTTTATTTTTAAAAGTACAAATCGATGAAAAAGTTTAAGTATCGGAGCTCGGGAAAATGTTCTAAGTTCCTAAGGACGAAAAATAGTCTGAGTCCAAAGTTGGACAGAAATATTCTAAGTTCAAAGTTAATCGAAAATATTTAAGTCCGAAGTTTGACGAAAATATTTTAAGTCCAAAGTTGAACGAAAATATTCTAAGTCCGAAGTTGGACGAAAATATTTTAAGTCCAAAGTTGAACGAAAATATTCTAAGTCCGAAGTTGGACGAAAATATTCTAAGTTCAAAATTGGGTAAAAATATTCTAAGTCCTTCCCAAAATGTACAGTGGGAGAATTTCTCTAAGAGAGAGGGCAAGATCGCGTCTGCGCTCCCTATCTCTGACACAAAACGATGCGCGTACGGTTCACGCGTTTCGCTTGGACCAGAGGTAGAGTTGCGCGTCTTCTCGCGAGTTTTTCCTATATCTCAAAGAATTCTCTTAAAATAAAATAAAATTACTCAGCCTTTCCTAATTACTAATTAACTAAATTTACTTAACTTCTAATTAAAACTAAAATTACAACTAAATCATAATGCACGGTATTATTAGATTATAAAAATATTATATATTAAACTATATATATATAATACATAACGTAAAATATACATATTAAAATATAACCTAATAACCCTTCAGCATTAGACTCAAAAATACATTTAAAATTGTTAATGAATGTTATTTACTAGTATTGCTTCGAAAAACCCTTTGTTTAAACAATTTGCCGCGAAAGAATGTCTAAAAGAAAGTCTAAAAAGTAAACTAAAAATGGTATTACAATTTTCCTTTAGGATAGTAACATTGGCTCGGAAAAAGACTGAAAAGACTGAAATTTGAAAAAATAGCCTGAAATGTCCTGGATCGTTAACTTTTGTCCTTGAATTTTCCATATTTTATTTTAAAATATTCATTAATTAAAAAATTTTACTCAAACTTAGAAAAATAATTTTTTAGATCTATTAAAAAAGAATTCAAATTTTAAGTTGGATTAAAGAAATAGGTATCTACCATATTGATTTTTAACGCTTTATATGGTAATCACATGCTAATCGTAATATAAAATAATATTATCCATTTTAATGTTTCGGAAAAATAAAAAATCTGTCCTGGAATGACCTGAAAATGTCCTGGAATTTTAAATCATATTTTCAGTAGACACACTGGGTTATGTTTAAACAAGTTTTTCAGGCTATTTTTTCAAAGGGTATAGCCGGATAAGTATGCAAAAAGTGCCCCCGCATGTATTTAATTCATAATTTATCCATACATTCCTACCCACTTAAAGATAACATTCTGAAATTTTGAACTCAAAATTCGCTTTTTTGGGGGAGTTATGGAGGGGGAAAGAAAAATCAAAAAATGCGTTTTTCTCGAAAACTACTGAACCGATTTTAATGAAATTTAAATATGTTATAAATGTCAACAAAACAGTTTAAAAAAAAAATTTTTGAATTTTTTTTTCAAAAAAATCCAAAAAAATTTTTTTTTGAATTTTTCAAAAAAAATTTTTTTTCATTTTTTTAAGAGCGACACCCGCCATTTTTTTACTATTTACTCGTCAAAGTGTCTATTTAAAGAAAAAAATTTTGCCCAATTTTTTTTTGAGGTGCGTGATAGTGAAAAAAATAAAAACCGCAAGTGGGTACAATGTACCGGGTAGGGTTTTTGAGTTATTTACTGTGACACACACTGAAATCATGTCAGGCAAAACTTTTTAATTAAGTAGATCACATAAGAGACTGAAATGATAAAATACATAAAAATGTCACTTTAATAGAACCAAAAAATTTTTTTTCTGAAAATTTCAAAATGAAATTTTTTAAAAAACAGATTTTTGGAATTTTTTGAAAAAAAAATTTGAAACTTTTTTTATCTCTTTAATTGTCTTTTCAACATATACAAAGCTCATTAAAATGCATACAATAGTTTTAGAGAAAAATGCGTTTTTCGATTTTTTATCCCTCCATAAGCTCAAAAAACTCAAAACTTTGAGTTTAAAATTTCAAAAAGTTATTTTGTGGGTAGGAATGAATAGGAAAAATATATTTGGATCACTTTTTCCATACTTGTCCGGTTTTTGACATTTTACTCAAAAAGTATATTTTTTAAAAATTTGGGAAAAAAAAAGGTTAAAGGGGACATTATAAGGTACTTTTTACAACAAAAGATAAAGTGGTCACTTCAAAAAATTACTCTGAAAAATTTTTTTGAAAATTTCAAAAACAAATTTTTTTTCTTTTTTTTGACAAAAAAATTTTGATTTTTTTTTACTAAAGTCGTCTTATCTATTTTTACAACCTCTTAAAATTTCATTAAAATTGGTTCAGTAGTATTCGAAAAAAATAAGTTTTTTGATTTCTCGTTCCCCCTCCATAACTCCCCCAAAAAAGCGAATTTTGAGTTGAAAATTGCAGAAAGTTATAGTCATATGGATAGTAATGTATGGGCCAAATTTGAGAAAAATAGATGCGGGGGCAATTTTTGCACACTTAACCCCCTAAGCCCCAGTTAATTGTATCTGAAATTTTTGTTATGAAACTTCAAAATATGATTCACGTTTCGGAAAATTTTCCGCCATCTTGGATGCGCCATTTTGAATTTTTTAAATTTTATAGTAGATTTATAATTAGAAACCTAAAAATGACTCGAAATAACAAATTTTTAAAGAATATGATGGATTTTTCAAAATTTAAGCTGTACATTGTACCCACTTGCGGCTTTTATTTTTTTCACTATCACGCACCTCAAAAAAAAATTGGGCAAAATTTTTTTCTTTAAATAGACACTTTGACGAGTAAATAGTAAAAAAATGGCGGGTGTCGCTCTTAAAAAAATGAAAAAAAATTTTTTTTGAAAAATTCAAAAAAAAATTTTTTTGGATTTTTTTGAAAAAAAAATTCAAAAATTTTTTTTTTAAACTGTTTTGTTGACATTTATAACATATTTAAATTTCATTAAAATCGGTTCAGTAGTTTTCGAGAAAAACGCATTTTTTGATTTTTCTTTCCCCCTCCATAACTCCCCCAAAAAAGCGAATTTTGAGTTCAAAATTTCAGAATGTTATCTTTAAGTGGGTAGGAATGTATGGATAAATTATGAATTAAATACATGCGGGGGCACTTTTTGCATACTTATCCGGCTATACCCTTTCAGGACATTTCTTATTTATTTAAAAAAATTTAATTCGAGAGTCATATAAATAAAACACTCACTGTAATTTGAAGCTAAACATAGTAACCTTGTTTTAAAATGCTTTTTGGACCTTGCTTTACATTTCGTGTAAAGAATTTTAAAAACTTTTTGAAGCAAATTTAGTTACGTATCGCAGCTGTGGGTAGCGTCTTCTTAAAGGTACCTTTTCTTCGGGGAACAACTTTTCTTGAAATCTACCGAACCGATTTCAGAAAACCGATTCGATTCCTTATCTAAAATGTTAGGTAATAAACCTTTCAGATTTCTCATTTGTACTCTCTGTTTTTAATGTGGGATCCGGAATGTGGAATGCGGAATGTGAAATCCGAAATGTGGGATGTGAAATGTGGATTCCGGAATGTGAAATGTGGAATATGAAATGTGAAATGTGGAATTCGGAATGTGCAATCTGGAATGTAGAATTCGGAATGTGGAATTCCGAATGTGGAATCCGAAATTTGGAATGTGGAATCTGGAATTTGGAATGTGGAATTTGAAATCCGGAATATGGAATGTGTAATTCGGAATGTGGAATTTGGAATGTGTAATTTGGAATGTGTAATTTGGAATCCGAAATGTGGAATATGGAATGTGGAATTCGGAATTTAAAATGTGAAATCCGGAATGGGGATTTTTAAATCCAGAATGTGGAATGTGGAATCCGGAATGTGGAATTTAGAATGTGGGATCCGGAATGTGGAATATGGAAACCGAAATTTGGAATGTGGAATCCGGAATGTGGAATCCGAAATTTGGAATGTGGAATCCCTGTAAAAAATTTCGGAATTTTTTCCGATAAAAAACTAGGATATTTTTACGAAATTAGGTGGAAATTACGGTTTTCCGAATATTTAGTAGGAAATATTTCCAAAATCAGTAGGAGAAATACTTTTCACAGAAAAATGGAAATTCTTTCTCAATATTCGAAAAATTTTCCGAAAATGATGGATTTTTTTCCAATATTTGTCGGAAATATTTCCGAGGAAAGATGGAAAAATATTTCTTCCACAGTAAAACGGAAATTTTTCTTCAATATTTGGAGAATTTTCCGGACCTTACGGATTTCTTTCCAATATTTATAGGAAATATTTTCGAAGAAACTAGGAAAAATATTTCTTCCACAGTAAAACTATATATAAAGTATATCAATAAATTTTTTCACTAATTACTAAAGAAAAAAAATCCGATATGTGTATTTATATACTACTCTTTAAATCTAAAAAAGTGAAAATTCACTTAGAATACATCAAAAGTATTCCTCGTAAAATAATAAGTATGTATATATATTTAAAAATAAATAAAAAATCATTTATAAATAAGTCTACATGCACGTACTTTTTTGCGTGATAGACTTTTGACGTAACTTTTCTAAGCGAATTTTCACTTACTTAAATTTAAAGAGTAATAATTAGTTTATTTTTACTGATTTAAATTTAAAAACTGATTAATTAGAAAAATAATTTTTCTACAAAATTGTGTCTGTGTATGCAGTAAGTAGTTCTATTCCTCAAAAATCTAAATATGGGACATTCCACGTCAACACGGACAGAGCTCTAAACAAAAATTGCTTTGATGGATTTAAACGTTCTAGGGCTTAAACGATTTCTACGTTCATGTACTTTAAGATGCCGATGGGCGTTTTTTGCAAAATTCCATTTCCGATGCCAATAGAACTGTCAAAAGTCAAAAGGTCCAAAAATCTTAAAATACTTTTATGAATTAAAAGCAAAAAACGAGGTAAATTATTCTGTAACTCATTCCTTATCAGTTTTTAGGGTTCCCGAATATGAATCTAAAGTTTTTTTTAAAAATCCAAAATGGCGAATTCAATATGGCGGACAAATTTAAATTTGATCAGATTCGATTAAAACTTGTTACTCGGGGGTTTTTAGGGTCGCTGATTACGAATCTGAAATCACTTTTAAAAAATTCAAAATGACGGATCCAATATGGCGGAAAAAATTTTCAAATTTGATCCGATTCCCTTAAAACGTGTTACTTGGGAGCTTTTGGGGTCGCAGATTATGAATATGAAGTTACTTTGTAGAAATTCAGAATGTCGGATCAAATTTTTTAATTTGATCAGATTTAATTAAAAAGTGTTACTCGGTGGTTTTTAGCGTATCTGATTATGAATTTGAAGTCTCAAACACAAAGTAACTTCATATTCATAATCTGCGACCCCAAAAGCCCCCGAGTAACACGTTTTAAGGGAATCGGATCAAATTTGAAAATTTTTTCCGCCATATTGGATCCGCCATTTTGAATTTTTTAAAAGTGACTTCAGATTCGTAATCAGCGACCCTGAAAACCCCCGTGTAACAAGTTTTCATCGAATCTGATCAAATTGGAATTTTGTCCGCCATATTGAATTCGCCATTTTGGATTAAAAAAAAAAACTTTAGATTTATATTCGGGAACCCTAAAAACTTATAAAGAATGAGTTACAGAATAATTTACCTCGTTTTTTGCTTTTAATTCATAATAGTATTTTGAGATTTTTGGACCTTTTGACTTTTGACAGTTCTATTGGCATCGGAAATGGAATTTTGCAAAAAACGCCCATCGTCATCTTAAAGTACATGAACGTAGAAATCTTTTAAGCCCTAGAACGTTTAAATCCATCAAAGCAATTTTGTTTAAAGCTTTGTCTGTGTTGACGTGGAATGTCCCATATATATCATAAATTTAACGGAAATGTGAAAAGAAAAAAGTTAACAATACTATTAATCGGTTGGTCAACAGTTTTAAAGAGATTGAATCTTTCGAAATTACATAGAAGTTAGAAAGAACAGATTTTACTCCACATGTTTCTTAAAACTGATACTTTGCAGCAGATTCTCATAGCCTCCCTTGGTCGAGCGCGTCTGGCCGCGCGCTCCCAATGGTTAAAGGCTCCATTAAAAAAAGCCCTACCCACAGACAGCACTATAAGGCTGAGAGTTCAAATCGTGGTAGATTGATAAATAGATACTTCCGGAAAAATGTAAATAATATTTTTTTTAAATTAATTTACATTTATTTTAATATATCAGAATACAATATAAACAGTTTTGATTTTTTACATAAATATTCAAATGATTTAAATAGAATTTCCGAATAAATAGTAGGAAATATTTTCGAAATTCATGAAAGATAATTCCTTTTATTTATTCGGAAAAATTTCCACCGTTTGGAGTTCCGTGATGTCCGTATTTTTTCGGAAAAAATTCCGAAAAATTTTTTACAGTGTAGAAGTTGTTTGGATAATCTTTTTTCTCTCATGTCCATAATGCAAATTCATTTAAGTAAAGAAAATACAGTCGTTTATGCAGCATTTATAGATTTTAAAGGTGCCTTTCCATCCATTTCGCAATAGCTTTTATGGAAAAAATTAAGAGACCTAGATGTGAGCACAAAAATTTTGGAACAATTTTATTCAAATGCATTTACTTGCATAAAGACAGAAACGGGATGCACCAAATATGTAAAAATAACTAGTGGGGTCTTACAAGGTGAAGTTTTAAGCCTTTTATTATTTTTACTTTTTATTTTTGACTTTGAAAAATTTTTTATAGAAAATCAATGCAGAGGTCTCTCGATTAATAGTACTGAGGAAATTTTAATGTTAGGCTACGCCTATGATTACGTCATTCTTGCGGGCTCCCCTATCGAATTAAGTAATTTGGAATTGATAAGAAAGGTTTTGATGTAAAACAATATATGTTTATTTAATTAATGTAGTACATGGTTATAAGAATTAGTAGTGCCATGCTCAATGAAGGCAGAACAGAAACTGAGAAATGTATATTTACATTCGCAGTTCTATGGAGCAATTGAGGAACTATATATGACAGTATCGTATAAAGAATTTAGAGAAACACGAAGATATAAATGTATCTAATTCTCAACACAAATCATTTAATTATGGTTCTGAGAAAATTGAAGTAGTTAAGGAATACACTTATTTGGGTTTAGTTTTTAATGACTCAGGCTCCTTTCTCCCGGCAGCAAAGGCTATTAGTGCAGCAAACTTGGCAATCGGGAATATCATGAGGATTATTCACACTCTTGGAGTGAATTCTTGGCGATCTTATGACACTTTATTTCAAAGCCTCTCTGTAAGTACGCTTGTATATGGGGTACAAACCTGGGGCCTAAAACATTTAGATTTGCTGGAAAAGGTTAAGCTGTCGTTCTTTAAGAAACTTCTTTCGTTACCAATTAACACACCAAATTATGCAGTTAGATTGGAAACTGGGTCTCTTCATATTTCATATAGAGTTTTATCGCTCACGCTAAATTGGATTAGTAAAATATCTGCAATGGACAATTCTAGGTATCCAAGGCTGTGTTTCGGAAAACTCAGAGAATTAGCATTGAAGAGAGCTGACCTTAGATCTACTGGTTTTCGCAAATGGAAACATTTTTTGCATGGGATGAACAACAAAATATATGGAATTCATTATCTTTAGATTCTATACGTAAAAACAAGAAGGCCATTCTTAAAAATTACGCGAATTTTCTTATTTCCCAAGATAGAAATCAATTTGTTTTATAAAAAAATTTATTAGTATATCACCAGCTTTCAATCCAAGAGAGAACTCAAGATTAACTTACGGCAAATTTACGTTTATATTATTTTATTTTTATTTTATTTTCATGTATCAACGGGCTTACAAAATATAAAACGCCCTTTCGTACAAAGTACTAATATAAGAAAAAGAAAGAAAAAAAAAGAATATTAATTACAATGAATAATTAATTATTTGATTACGCTGTGTAATATTTAAATAATAAGTTGCGCAGGGCAGTGGTAAAACGTAGAGTTGAATTTTCGAAAAAATTTAGATCATGTGCACTTTCATTAGCCTCACGACATATACGTTCGAAAACATTATTATCACCATACTCTGTTCTATGATATTTAACTTTGAAAAGAAGAAAATTACGTGATGGTTTGTAAGGCACAGAGAAATTTATTTTACATAAAATATCCGGACAGTTAATCATTCCATTTATAATTTTAAAAAGAAACATTAAATCCGAGTACAGAAATCTGGATGAAATTGTCGGGATCTTCAATTGCCTCCTTACGTCATCATATTCATGTGAAAAAAAATCATAGGTAATATCGAGTTGCTTAGCAGCGAAGCGCAAAAAACTATTTTGTATTCGCTCCAATCTTATTAAAAGGTATTCCTGCCAGGGCGACCAAATCTCAGAAGCAAACAAAATAATCGAACGAACCAAAGTAAAAAAAAGTGATTTTAAAGTTGAGGCATTATGAAAATGCAAAGCATTTCTTTTCACAAATCCCAATGTCCTGACTGCCTTATTAATAGTCTCATCAATATGATCCCCAAAAGTAAATGACGCATCAAGAATAACCCCAAGGTCACGCACTCTGTTTGATCTAGAAAGCATGTTGTTACCAATCAAATAGTTATAATTTAGTGTTGTCTTCTTCTTTGAATAAGAAATAACACAACATTTATTAACATTTAATGGAAGTGAATTTTTCTCACACCATATTTTCTCACATAGTTTCTCACACATATATTATAAAAAATTTTTTGCTCAAATTAGATTGCTTAATAGCTTTATTTGTAGAATTTCTTGGGATCGTAAAAAATACTTTTTCAAACCGAATCAAATTTGCCTTTCATGCAGACGGGAGGAGGATAGTCTGTTTCATGTTTTAATTGATTGTCCGGCGTGTGCCCACCTACGGGAAAATGCTTTTCCGGAATTATGTAACGAAGGGGATCGTCTTTTGTTTTGGTTGCAAATTTTATCTACGAATGATGTTAAGATTATTAAAAAATTTATAAATGTGTTGTCTACCATTCTATCGGAATGCTTGAACAGAATTGAATAAACAAAATTCTCTTTATCCAATTGTATACTCCTGTTAAACTTATTTATATACATATTGTATTCAGCTCTTATAGCTCAATTATTATTTGTAATGCGATGCTCATCAACTAATCTCAGATGTTAGTACTCTTATTAGAGTCATAGAAGATGCGTAGTTTTATTTATTTATTATGATTATATTTTGGTAGTTACTAGTTTCTTGAAATATATAAAAAACATGTAAATAAATTAATAATTATGTAAACATAACATGTATCTATGAATCGATAATAATCAATCAACACAATTCTCAATAAATTATAATTTAGAGGTAATCAATGTTATTATAAACAAAATATAAACAAATACATGCAATTTTATAGTAATTATTTATTGATTGAAGAATTGGTATTATGGTCATTAGTAAGGCATTTGTTTTGTATTGTAATTGAAGGTTAATTTTTAAAAAAGTGTAAAATTCGAATGGAACTCTGTGCAACCACTGAAAAGATTTTTAATATCATTTAAACCCTAAAGAACACCATTTTTGCATAAGTTGGAAAAATTTCTTTATTTATCAGTGATTGTAATAAAAGAAAAACCGCTGCCAAGTTGTACATTTTTATAATTTTAATGTTCATTTCATGAACACTTTGCTTCCTCATAGAAATAATAATAATTGAAATAAAAGAATTAATTTTTATAAGAAGTTAAAAATCATTCAATCTTGGTCCAAAAAATATGTTTTTATATATTCTATAAGATGGTTATAATAGTTTAATCATTACACATAAGTTAATAAACAAGAATGTTGACAAAATTATATTTTCCACAATTTTTGATTTTTCAAATACCAATAATTTGATAATTTTTGACCGAATCAGGTTCAAAAATAGGTCAATCGAAGCCTTTTTTAATGCTCTACAAGTTGGTAATGAAAGTTTTAAAGTTTCTTTTATATTTTTCAACAAAATTTTCAAAAAAGTGTTATTTTCGAAAAATTTAGATTTTTAAAACTTTAATATCTCTGGTTAATATAGACGAAAAATGTTCAATGAAGGCTCAAAAGATGCGTCTCAAAAAACTCTACAAAACTAAAGAAAAACATTTATAGGTGCCCTAACATTTTTTTTAAGTTATGGCCAAAAAACGTTTTTTTACAAAATGAAAAATACAAAAAAAATATAGTTAAACTTTATGAATCGGGCTGAAAATACTCTCATTTTATGTCCCCCGGGGAGACCTACAGTTTAAAAAAAATTGAGGCCTTTAGCTCTTTCTCGTTCTGAGATATTGAGGTAAATGTAATGTTAGTACACACACACACACACACACATCGGGACAAATTTTTAAAATACGTTTTTTGGACTTCGGAGGTCAAAATACGTCGAAATTTTTTTTTATTTATTTAGAACATTTATACGGGCAGTGCCCATTCGTACATAAAGTACTAAAAGATTAGGTATAATGAAAAATAATTTATAAATATGTCAAAAAATCACAATCGAAAATTTTGCTAATACAATCCTTCCTCTATGAGGGAGCAAAAATAGAAAATCGATCACTTCGGTTTTGAGAAAAATCACTTTTTAGACGAAATTCCAATATATTTTGATAAGGTAAATCACGATATTCTGGTGGCAAAGCTGAGGGACTTTGGGCTTTCTCAAAATTTTCTTTTATGGGTAAAATGCTATTTATCAAACAGAACGCTCACAGTTCGTGTTAATCACGACTATTCAAATGTTTTTTATGCTACATCGGGAGTGCCTCAGGGTTCGAACCTCGGACCACTTTTATTTATTTTATTTACAAATGATGTCTCATCTTTATTTAAACACTCTTTATTTCTTTTATTTGCGGATGATATGAAATTATATAAAGTTATCAATTCCACAGCTGATGCCGAGGACTTTCAAAAAGACATTGATAAATTATATAAATGGTCTTTAACTAACAAACTCTTGTTAAATGTTAAGAAGTGTTCGGTAATCACTTTTTCAAAATCTTTATCACCGCAATTATTTAATTACAAAATTGGCAATTCTATTCTAAATAGAGTGGGGGAGGTTCGTGACCTTGGAGTAATTTTACAATCTACTTTCGATTTCACTAAACATATAGATCATGTAGCTGAGAATTCTCTCAGGACTCTTGGTTTTGTGACCAGAAATGCATCGATGTTTAACAACATAACAGCTATTAGAACTTTGTATCTTTCTTTAGTTAGATCGCCTGTTTTGTTCGCATCGATTGCCTGGAGGCCTTATTATGATGTCCACATTGATAGATTGGAGAAGATTCAAAACAGATTCTTGCGTTTTTTAGCCTATAAGGCAAATGTAAATCACGATTTTTATAGTCATGAATATGGTATGCTGAGATCGCACTTCAGAATTCAGGATTTATCGACGAGATTCTTATATTCTGATCTTCTATTTTTATACAAAACTGTAAATGGAATATTCATTTGTCCTGAATTGCTTGAACTAATTAATTTTTATATACCATCGCGTAATTTGAGGAGAGTTAGTGGTTTGTTTAAGTTAGGTTATCATAGAACAGAGTATGGTGAGAATTCACCTATTCATAGAATTTGTAAAGCAGCAAACTTACTTGCTAATAATAATTTAGATTTTTTTACAACACCAATGAGCAAATTTGTCAGGAATTTAAAGTTAGCAATCTTCGAAAATAATAATGTTTGAACTTTCTCTACGCTAACTTCTTGTTAATTAGTTTTAATATATTGTTAAGTACTTTGTACAAAAGGGCTTTGTGCCCGTAAACACATATAAATAAATAAATAAATAAATATTTCATGTTTTCACTTTATTAATGAGGCATTTCACGTCAGAAATATCACGATTTGCAAAGGGTATGCTGATTTGCGCAAAACTTTGTGGGATTATAGTTCTATATAAGAGACTTCTTTCTCTCAAATTTTAAAAAAAAAATTCAAAATTGTTGAAGATACGCCATTTTGAATTTTAATATTAATTTTATAAAATTTTGAATATCTCGGAATATTTTTTATGGATTTTTATGAAATTTACACATTTTTTAGGTAAAAGTGTTCACTTAAAAATGCAAATAAAATTAATTAAAAGAAATTAATTTTTAAATAAAAAAATTTTTTAAAAAATTTTCAAACAATTTTTTTGTTTATTTACTCCTCTCTGAGAAAAATATTATTAACATATTTTGATTCCTTATGAATTCACCTTTAATTTCATAAAAAAATTGATGGAGACTCAACTGGGTCCGGAGATATTAAAGTTTTTGTAAAAATCGTGATGGAGACTCAGCCTAGTTGCTGCTGCAACTAGGCCTATTTTTTACAAAAACTTTAATATCTCCGGACCCAGTTGAGTCTCCATCAATTTTTTTTATGAAATTAAAGGTGAATTCATAAGGAATCCAAATATATTACTAACATTTTTCTCAAAGAAGAGTAAATAAACAAAAAATTGTTTTAAAAAATTAAAAAAAATTTTCATTTAAAAATTAATTTTTTTTAAATAACTTTATTTGCATTTTAAAGTACATACTTTACCTAAAAAAAAGTAAATTTCATAAAAATCCATAAACAATATTTCGAGATATTCAAAATTTTATAAAATTAATATTAAAATTCAAAATGGCGTATCTTCAACAATTTTGAATTTTTTTTGAAAAAATTTTGGGAAAGATGTTTCTTATATAGAACTACAATCCCACGAAGTTTTGCGAAAATCAGCAGACCCTTTGCAAATCGTGATAGATATTTCTGACGTGAAATGCCTCTAATGTTATTCTTTATTACATATTTGAAATATTCAAGAAAAGACAAATATTTTTTATATAGGGTCATTTGGGGTAAATGTAAACGGAATATCTATTTTTCACCAAAAACATTAGTTCTTTTTGGTAAAAGGGAAAACGGACTGATTTCTTTTGCATGAACTTGTTACTTTACTTCCCTAGAAAAATTTGATGAGGTACAAAAAAATATTGATGCACCTGAATCGCCTAAAACTGACTGTTTACATTTACCCCGAGATTTTGAAATTTTCCTAAAATTCGGGGTAAATGTAAACACCACTGTAGTTAAGCGAGGTTTAAGAAACAAGTTATTTCAAGTATACTACTGTTTTAAGGGATGGAAAAACTGAAAAAAAATTCTTCGTAGATTTATAGTAAATCAACCAGTTGACTGATAATGTATAATATAAAATAAACAATCAACCATTACAAAACTAGTAATGTAAAAACTTGAATAACTTGAACAAATTTTAATAGATTTTCATTCAACTTGGTAAAAAGAAGTTTCTAAGGTTGCTGAATAAGAATCTGAAATCAAATTTTTAAATTTCAAAATGGTTGATCCAATATGGCAAATAAACCTAAAAAAAACCGCTGCCAAGTTGTAAATTTTTTTTATAATTTTGGTGCTCATTTCATGAACACTTTACTTCCTCATAGAGATAAAAATAATAGAAATATATAAATAACTTTTTATAAATATGGTAAAAGTGATTGAATTTTGGGTCAATAAATGTATTTTTAAATACCCTACAAGATAGTTACAATAATTTAATAGTTAAACAAAAATTTTTAAACAAAAAAGTTGAGAAAATGTCATTTTTCACAATTTTTGGTTTTTAAAATACCAATAATACCGAAAATCTATTATTTAATAGATTCTTTAAATGGAATGTAATTAAATTATTAAAATGTAATTTTCCAATTGAACTTAATGTACAAAGCAACATATCATAAATAACATAAATATTCATTTAATAATAATTTATTAATAATAACACAGGTCAACAAAAAAAGACTTACTTTTTTTTATGAGATAGCGGAATGGTTTCCTATGTATTTTTGGACGCTGAACACGATCCCGACTTCCAAAAGTACCCATCACGTCATGATTTTGAGAAAAGTGGGGGTAAAGACCCCAAAAACGCTTTTTTGAGGATTTTCAAATTTTCTTTTCTCTTTAACCTAACGTGTTAGAGACTTTCACAAGGTCTTAAATTAAAGCTTGTAATGTGAACTACAAGATCCATATCCATAAAATATATCCATAAAAAATTAAATTTTTTTCAAAAAATGGGTTTAAAGACACCAAAAATGTGTGTTTTTGGATTGCTTTAATAGACTTTTTGCAATTGCTTGGATTCGCTTGAAAATGGTTACTCAGAGTTTTTGGGGTCGCTGATTACGAATCCGATATTAGTTTTCAAAAATTAAAAATGGCGGAACCAAAATGGCAGATGTAAAAATTAAGAATTGCTTGGATTCGCTTGAAAATTGTTACTTCAGGGTTTTTGGGGTCGCTGATTACGAATCCGACATTTTTAATTTTAAAAAACTAATATCGGATTCGTAATCAGCAACCTCAAAAACCCCGAGTAACCATTTTCAAGCGAATCCAAGCAATTTCAAGAAGTCTATTAAAGCAATCCAAAATTCAAAAGCTGTCTTTTTGGAGTTCGGCAAAGTACGCAAAAGTACAGCAAAGTATAAAAGAGTAAAAAAAATTTTTTGGAAAATATTAAAACAGAAAATTAAAAATCTGAATTTTTGAAACTCGACAAAGTACATAAAAGTAGAACAAAGTATGTGAAAGTAAAAAAGGTTTTTTGGGAAAAAATTCAGATTTTAAATTTTCTTATTTGATATTTTCCAAAAAACCCTTTTTCTACTCTCCCATACTTTGCTGTTCTTTTCCGTACTTTGCCGAACCCAAAAAATTTAGATTTTTAATTTGCTTATTTAATATTTCTAAAAAAACGATTTTTTTAGTCTCTCATACTGTGCAGTACTTTTCCGTACTTTGCTGAACTCATAAAAGATAGAGATTTTATTTTCTTATTTAATATTTCCCAAAAAAATCTTTTTTTACTCTCCCATACTTTGCTTTTCTTGTTCCCGTACTTTGCCGAACTGTCCCCGTACTTTAAATATCGTTGTTAATCACGTACATTCCGAAATATGGGAAACGCACATAAGCCGTACTTTACTGTACTTTGCCCATACTATTCTGTACTTTGATGAACTTTGCTGGATTCTGCTCAAACTTTTATTTCCACGCGGGTTATAAAATGTTGTAATATATATTTTGTGACAAATCTGTAAATAATTTTTAATAGAGCATCGACGATAAAATAAAAATTTCTTACATTTAATCGTCATGAAATTATTATTTATTATTATTAATTTAAGATTATAATTAACAATAATAATAAATAATATTGTTTTTATTCTAATAAACTATTAAAACAATTTCTATAATAATTTATGAAAGCTTAAAATTTTAATATACAATTATCATTAGTTGCTGCTGTATTATTATTATTATTTAGAAAATATTAAAAATTAAATTGAATGGATAACACGAATTAAACCAGCAAAGGTAATTATACAAATTATAAATAAAATATAATCATTATATATAAAAATTATTGTTACATTTGTAATATTATTATAATTATAATAATCATTTTGTTATTATTTATTGAATTACCTAATATATTAATATAAATACATTAAATAAAAATAATTATAGTTTCTTAAATTATTTATTGATAATAGTAATTTATTTTTTATTTTATTGTTATTTAATAATTATTTTTTTTCCGATGTTTAATATTCATGTGACTTAAGTGGGGAAAAAAGGATTTTTTTAAATATCTCCTTTTTTCCCTTTAACAGTTTGCGTTTTTTTATCTTTTAAACAATTGCTCTTATCGCATTGGAAATCTTTAAACACAAATTGTTATACACAAAAAATAAAAAAGATATTTTAAAAATAATATTTGCCCATCTTTTAGTAGGTACTTTTGACCCATTTCCCCCTAAATTTTTTATTAAAACCAGCCAATATCGTAGGTTTTAACTTGTCCAAAATGTGAATCATCTTAAAATGCTATATGGGGCGTTCCATGGCTCTATGCACCGACAAAATTTTGGTTTTGCTTATACCCAAGCAGCACGGAATATAACCTTAAAATGAAGGGAATATTACATTTCATATTCAGAATATTCTAGTGGAATGTTTCAGAGATCTTAAAGTAATATTAAAATGTCCGCCCCACAGGAATATTCCAAAATAAGATTGAGAGAATGTTCCACAGTAATTTCAAAGTAATATTCCAGGATGATATTGAGAGAGGCATGATTATTCCGGAAATCTTATTTGAAATAATAGTTATTTGACATAAAACCATTTACCATAAATTTCATTTGACAAAAAATCTATTTCGTATAAAAAACATTTTATTTGCAATTTATTTGACATACATTTCATTAAACAAACAATTCATATAGCATAAATGGCATTTAATATGATATCCATTTGAACCGACAGATTAGCTCAGTCGGATAAATGCCTCGCTCGGCGGACGCTGTAGGACCAAGGGTACTTGGTTCGCGCCCATTTGCCTGGGATTTTTCCGAAATGTGAGATAATCTGAGCGGGAGATTTCATATATTGGCTTCAAATTTGTTACTCGCAGGTTTTCGGGATCGCTGATTACGAATCTGAAATCAGATTTAAAAAATTTTAAATGACGGATTCAATATAGCTGGATGATAAACTTAAAACTTCATCCTATTGGCTACAAGGACGTTATCGTATGTTAGAATATTTAATAGGGCATGAGCAGTTAATACGATGCATTTTTAATTTTGTGGTCCGCCATATTGAATCCGCCAATTTGAATTTTTTAAATCTGACTTCAAATTCGTAATCAGCGACTCCGAAAACCTCCGAGTAACAAATTTGAAGCCAATATATGAAGTTTTAATATTGTCGTCCGCCATATTGGATCCGCCATTTTGAATTTTTTAAATCTGACTTCAAATTCGTAATCAGCGACCCCGGAAACCCCCGAGTAACAAATTTCAAGCGAATACTATGCATTTTTAATTTTATTGTCCGCCATATTGGATTCGCCATTTTGAATTTTTAAAATCTGACTTCAGATTCGTAATCAGCGACCTCGAAAATCCCCGAGTAACAGATTTCAAGCGATTTCAAGAACTTTGGAAAATTGTTTCCATCCTGTGTTAAATTTTGGAAAATTTTTCACTTTCAGCCGCCATTTAGAATTTAAAGAATACCAAACATCTTTAATCCCAAAGCATATTTTGAAACTAAAACTATCGGGAATACGTTTTTTAAACTTTAGATGGCTTGGAAAAATCGGTATCACAACTAAAATTGGATTTTAAAAAAAATTACTTCCCAAAATTTTCTATTTTTTAAGTATTTTTGAAAAAAATAAGGGTTAATAAACGTCACTTTTTGGAAATTTTAACCATGCCATTCGAAAGAGCGACCCCAAAAACATATGGACATGTCCTTGTAGAATTTTTAATAATTTTTTTCTTTTAATATTATAAGCTTGAAACCGAAGTTAAAAATCAGCACATTTGGACGTTAAAGGGTTAAAGAAATGAATCTTTTTCCATTTCCATACGTAAAAGAATTATAAAAATAATAAAAAATAATATAAAATAATAAATAAAATAATAAAAAAATAATAAAAAATAAAAAAATTTCTGAAATTATATCAAGATTCGTGGTAGAGAATTGACGCTAAGTAAAAATTAAAAACCGTGTATAGGGTAAACCAGACAGTAGTCGGACACTTTTCAATTTTGAATAGCTATAAAACCGTATGAGATAAAAATATTTTGTTTGTTGCTAATCATTTCTAAGGTGATCATAAACAAATCTTAGCTTTTGTAATTGAAAAAAAAAATGTTGTACGGTTTTTGAAAGCTTTTATAAGTGGCCGATCACTGTCGTATTCTTACTTGTTTATTTACTAATTTTTTTAACGAATATAAATTTATTTTTTATAAACATGATTGTTTTAATAGTTTTGTGTGATCGTAAGAAACAACATCACAGAAAAGAATTCGAAAAAAAATATAAATTGCACTTTTAAAATAGTGTTAATTAAAAAGATTGCTTCAAGTGGCCGATTACTGTCAGATTCTTACTTTTTTTTGTTGGATAAAGAATGATAAAAGAAAGAATTATGATAAGGTTATTCAATATTTTGGATACTTTTATAGAATTAAAGCAAAGAAAACTAAACTTCTAAATGGATTTGTAAATATTTTGGAATATTATTAATTGGTTTAAAATCTCGATATATATTTTAGGAAATTTTAAAACATTTCGTATTTTTTGAAATATTTTGATTTTTCCGAAAACAATACGATTTTAACAAAATGTTTTTTGTTTTTAATTTTGACAAATGTAGAGCCTACACTGAAAAAAATATTTTTGTCTCAAGAAGATTTCTTTTATTTCAATTAATATGGTATATGGTAATATGTATATGGCTCAAAAACGTCCTCTTATTTTAAGAGGATTATTCTCCACTTACGAGTAATTCCTCTTAAAAGTAGAGGAATAGTCTCCAATGAAGAGTAATATTCTTAATTCAAGAATAAAATGTAAGAGGATTTTAGAAGAGGAATTGTCCTCTGAAAACAAGAATATTTTTTTTCGTTGTAAACTTCTAAACGGATATGTAAAATAGTCTGGAATATTATTATTAATATTATTATTAATTAAACGGATTTGCAAAATATTTTGGAATATTATTAATTGGTTTAAAATCTCGATAATATATTTCAGGAAATTTCAATACATTAAATATTTTTTGAAATAATTAGATTTTTTTTTAAAATTGGATTTTTTCACAGTTAGACAAACGTATAGACTAAACTCTTTAACGGATTTGTTAAATACTCTAGAATTTAATAAATTGGGTTAAAATCCCTATATATGTTCCAGAAAATTCCAATACATTAAGTATTTTTTGAAATATTTGAATTTTTTCTAAAAAAATTGGATTTTTTGACATTTACACAAACGTAGAGCCTGAAGTACTAAACAGTTTCATAAAATACCCTAAAATTTTATTAATGATGCAAAAAGTATTTTGATCCAAATAAAAACATCTTTGATGTAAAAAGTTCCGCCAAATAAAAGTTTTCGCAAATGTCTAAACAATTAGTGAAATAAAAGTTTACCAAGTAAAATTTAGAACTAAAGTTTTAATATAGAATTGTAACAAATATAAAATTTAATTTAATACCCATTAAGTCCCATGAAGAAACCAGATGTTTTATTTAAAAAGTAACAATTGGATTCATAGGCAAATTGAAAAAAAGAAAGACATGTTTTTTGTTTTTAATTTCCAATTGTTTAAACAAAATTAAAAATTTTTTCAAACATTTGAAAATTGTTAACGCTAATCGATTCTATGTGAAAAATTAAGAAAGTCATAAACAAATTATGTTGAGTATAGGATGTTTCATCCCAAGCATAAACAAATTCATTTTGAGTAAAAAATTAAAAAGAATATACCTGTTTTTTTTTAATTTACAATTTTTCAACAATAATTGTTTAAGGGGTTACACCACTGTAGACATTTAAAAAAAATTTTTATTTTTTTATTAGCTTAAAAAATTTTTCGAACCTTCTAGAATAAGGAAAAAAAAAGGATTTATACATGTCTGAAATCGATTTCATTGAAATTTCAAGCTTTTTTACCGGAGAAGAATTTTAACTTACATAAAACATGCATTACAGAAATGGCTCCAGTGCGGACATTTTTGAATATTTATTAATTAAAATTTGTAATTTTTAAGTTGAATATATAAGTTAATAACTACACTGAGAGAAATTTCTGCATAAAATAGTATGAACTGTAGCCATGCTTTTTTCACATCTATATGACATACGCCATTGGTGAAAACAACATACTCATTTCGTAGGGATAACGCTCTTTTGGTATGACTGCGGAGTGAATTCAGTATGTTTTCGTAACAAAAACTCACGACAGAGGGCATGTGAAGCGCGTTGAGTGTTTCAATACTATTTTATGCAGAAATTTCTCTCAGTGTACTTAAAATATTGTTACTGTATTTCCTTTCCTTACATTAAAAAAAATAATTGAACAAATGCTTCTTACAGCCCGCTGTAGTGGTGTTGCTCTTTTAACTCATTTTTCTCAAAACACAGTTTTTGAAATCTGCAAGCAGTATTGGCGATTCAAATAGTTCAAGCAGCGCCACTGTTGGAACTAATATATGCAGGACAGCTGGTCTATGTTTCTGTTTGTTTACTTAAACTTTATATTTATTTTAATAAATAAACTGTATATTATACAATTAAACAAATTATTTTATTAAAATCATTACAAAGTTTAAGTCAACAAACAGAAACATAGACCAGCTGTTCTGCATATATTAGTTCCAACAGTGGCGCTGCTTGAACTGTTTGAATCGCCAATAAGTCAAACAATTTTCAATATTTTCAACCGGTTTTTTATTACATTTCTAAAATTAAATTTTGAACAGAAATACGTAGAGGTTTTTTGATAAGTTAATTTACAAAATTGTTATAAACAATTAAGTGTCGTTTTTTGGTCGAAAAATGAGTTTTTTCTTCAAATGCTTGCCAATTACACAAAAATCAATATTTTTAAAATCCCCTACGTATTTCTGTAGCTATTCTCATGTAGATTTAGAAAAACAATTTTATTTGTTTCTAGACTGAAATTTACATTACTTATACTGCTTGCCGCAGAGCTCTTGGAAAAAAATATGCATTACTAAAATGGTTCCTGTGCCGCCATTTTGGAATATTTATTAATAAAAATTTGTAATTTTTTACTTGAATATGCAGTCAATAACTTCCTAAAACATTATAAATATATGTCCTTTTCTTCCATTCAAAAAAAATTCCTGAAAAAACGTTGTTTTTATGGCATTTACAGTGGTGTAACCCCTTAAATCAATTAATAAAAATTTCAAAATTATCGAAAATTGTTAACGTAAATCGATTCTGTGTAGAAAATTAAGAAAGTTTTGTATGTGATATTGTCTTCTCCAGGTCGTATTTTGTTTATAAAATTGTTATTAACAAATTATGCTGGATAAATGTGTTTTATCCTAAGCATAAACAAATGCATCTTGAGTAAAATTAACAATTGGATTCATAAGACAATTTGGAAAAAATATACCTGTTTTTTTGTTTTTAATTTCCACTTGTTTAAACAAATTAATAAAAACTTATCTATTTTTAACAATTTATTATTTAATTTCTTTATAACAGTTTTATAAATAAAATACGATTTGGAGGAAAAAATGACCCATACAAAAATTTCCTAATTTTCTAGACAGAATCGATTTGCGTTAACAGTTTTTAAAAATTGCTAAATTTATATTAATTTGTTTAAACAATTAAAAATTAAAAACAAGAAACAGGTACTTTTTTCAATTTTCCTATGAATCTAATTAGTTTCTGAGTTGGCACAAAACTATTAAATTAGCAAACTGAGTTTAGTTTCGTGTTGAACTGAAACTAAATTCAGTTTGTTAATTTAGTTTCGTGTTGACCCGAAACTAAATTAACAAATTAGATTTAGTTTCATGTCGACTGGAAACTAAACTAAAAAAAATAAATTAGATTATTAAACATTTGAATTCATTTTAGTACAGATCAAAAAAAAATATCTGAGAAACTCAATTATCTAGTTCTAATTAAAAAATCACAGCTAACAATAAAATATTTAAAGAAATTCTGGGAGTATCACGCATGCACAGTAGTGTTCTATGAGTATCACGCATGCGCAGTAGTGTTCTATAAGTACCACGCATGCGCAGTAGTGTTCTGGGAGTATCACGCTTGCGCAGTAGTGTTATATGAGTATTACGCATGCGCAGTAGTGTTCTATGAGTATCACGCATGCGCAGTAATGTTCTGGGAGTATTACACATGCGCAGTAGTGTTCTATGAGTATCACGCATGCGCAGTAGTGTTCTATGAGTATCACGCATACGCAGTAGTGTTCTATAAGTACCACGCATGCGCAGTAGTGTTCTGGGAGTATCACGCATGCGAAGTAGTGTTCTATGAGTATCACGCATGCGCAGTAGTGTTCTATAAGTACCACGCATGCGCAGTAGTGTTATGGGAGTATCACGCTTGCGCAGTAGTGTTATATGAGTATTACGCATTCGCAGTAGTGTTCTATGAATATTACGCATGCGCAGTAGTGTTCTATGAGTATCACGCATTCGCAGTAGTGTTCTATGAATATTACGCATGCGCAGTAGTGTTCTATGAGTCATTTATGTTATGTTTGTGATAAATATATTTTTTTAATAATTGAATTTATTTATATTATGATTAAATTCTTTGCATTAATGCAGTTAAACATTTGACAATTCCGACTAATTTTAGTAGAAACGAAATTTTATTTAAAATTAAATTCAACTGATGCGTAACTATTCTAAATGGGCCCTATGCTCCTTTATATTTTACTATAGTGTGCAGAAATGTGTCCTCTAGTGAATTCAATAGTTAAAACATTTAAATTAAAAAATTTTTTGGGGGTTTTGGCCAGGTTTTTTACAATCTGGCCCACTGTGTCTCGGGGTAAATGTAAACACTTTATTATTTATTAACTTAATTGACGAAAATCAAAAATCAAAGTCATTGATGAACAACTTGTTTAAATTTATTTTTATGCAAATGCGAGACAAAATACTGAAACAGTCAAACTTTGATTTTCAATCTTTTTTGCATTGAAAAATAACATACACTATATGGCACTGCTAATTGTCAAAAAAAATATTGGCAATACTCAGAGCATCTTGTAGGTGAGCTGAGGTAAAAATATTGACGTCGTACTTATTTTTAAATTTGTAAATTTAGCTGAAACATCTACTGTTTACATTTACCCCTTGTTTACATTTACCCAAATAATTCCTAATTACCGTAATTCTGTTATCAGTTTAAAATAAATATCTACATCTAATTATAAACTACATCTAATAATTATAAAATGAATATCGTAATCAGCGAACCCGAAAACCCACAAGTAATAAGTTTCAAGCGAATCCGATGAATTTATTATTATTTTTTTTCTTAAATGACTTAAGGCTTAGTCAACTGTCAGAACACACACACTTATATGTAAACCAACTATTTTTGCGTTTCTACAGAACGACTTTGACGTTAGGAGTACTCGCATTTGCCTGAACCACCAGTCTAATGGGTTTTCTTGCTACTGGAGAGGGAAACTGTAGAAAACCTCTCCTGAGTACAACCGGTTTATCGACAGCCGAGTTTTGTCGGTGTGTACTGGACAATAATTGACAGTGTACATCATTATACCTCCACGTAAAACCTCCCGCTCAGATTATCTCACGTGCCGGAAAAATCCCATGCTAATGGTCCTACAGCGTTGTATACAAGTTTAATTGTAAAAACTGTCCTGCAACATATATTGGCGAGACTAAACGATCATTACTTACTCGCATAAATGAACACAAAAAAGTGAATGACAACTCTGTAGTTTATCGACACCGAACCAATTTTAATCACGATTTTGACTGAAAAAACACAAAAATCTTGGACAATGAAAAAAATTTTACAAAACGACGAATATCTGAAATAATCCATATTAAAACTAATCGTTCCACTATCAACAGAAAGGAAGATATTTTCACTCTAAACAAAACCTTCTTTCCTCTTCTCAGATGTATAGACTCTTGCCTATAATGATACACAACAATAACATAACTTCCTGACAACCTGTGTTTATATGTAAGTTCATTGCCCCTTCTCGTATTAATTTGACTTTCTTATATCGTTAAATTCTAATTTTATTTCAGTTGACACTGAGACAGTGTAATGAAATGTCTTCCTTTTTAAATTTTAATTCTATTTTTAATTATTTAATGTGGAACATGTGTTGTATTTTATTTATTTATTTATCTATTTATTGTTTTTATTTCTTGGCAAGTTAAAACGTGCCTCTATGTTTTAATAAATTAGGTATGATAATATTATTGTCATTACTTTTATAAAAATAGTGCTTTAGATCTTTATAAATATTAAAGTGTTTTTTCTTTTAATAAATTCAGCCTGATGCGGTTGGCAAACCTTAGCCAACGAAACGTCACTATACTGACAATACACATTGGATTTTTATTCAATTTCCACCTTTCCATGATCATTTATTCAACAACTATATCTATTATTACTATTATTATTATTTTTTTAGGGTTTAAAATTTTCGGAATTTTTTTTCCTGATATTTTTTCAATTATTAAATGTATATGGGTGGTTCTCCAAAAATCTCATTTTGCATGAAATCAAGATTTTCTAAATAATTATAATCATTTGGGAAAATACCAGGTCATATTTCACTATTTTATGACTTTTTCTAAATGCTCTACAAGAAAAAGTTGTAAACTTTTATTGTTTAATGAAGTTTTTTTATTATTTTGCCTCCTCAAAATCGATCTTTTAATCTGTCATTTAAGTTCTTTTCATTCTTTTAATACGTAAAACAATTATTTCAAACATGACAATTGGTACTTTATCAATTTTTTCTTAAAGTTATGATATTTAAGAACAGTTTTCCAAAATATGAATAAAATATGTCGTGTAGATTTTTTAAGTATAGAAAATGAAACTTGTCATATAGTATCGCGTCATTCCTCTCACCCGTTGAATATTATCCAATATTTTTACTGTGGGTAGAAATATTGATTAATTATTGTGATCAATATTAAAATTAACATCTCTTATATTAATTTCTTAAGTTACTTTTTAAAAAATGTCATTAGATGTCATTAGAATGTTATCACCGAAATTTTTAACATAATTTACCAAATTAGTATGTTTAGTTGAACAATTAGCTTTAAATATTTTTCCCAATTCCCACATGGTTCTTTCAACTGGGTTAGATTGAGGATATCGAATACTCGAAAAACATATCTCCACCCCCTCCTCAGGTAATTCCTTTTTCCATATCGCGGATGTAAATTGCATACCATGGTCAGTCAATATTCTATTCGGCTTACTCTTTTCTTTGAAGTATCTCGTGATTAATTTTTTCAAACAAGTACGCGTATCAGCTTTTTTGATTGGATACAGCGTAATTAATCTCCAATAAAAATTTCTTTCTATTTGCTTTTCTGATTTTTGTACCCCAGCATCACCCAACTATTCATGAATATTATCAATAATTGAATTTTTATTTCTTCTAGAATTATCGCCCGACAATTTTTATAATTTTTTGTTTTGTGAAATACTATTTTATTTTTTATCACATAATTTTCTATTACATCTCCTTTCTCCAATTTACTGAAAATTTCTTTTTTATCCCACATGCACAAAACTGTCGCTTTCTGATAGCAGACGACAGAGAGTAAATTTCTTTACTTTCATTTCTTTGACTGTATAAAAATGGCGGCCGTGTTCTCCCATGGGCAAGAAAATCAGCTGTTCCCATGCGTTCCCATGGGAGAAAACGGCCACCATTTTTATACAAGTCGAACACGTGAATGACTTTTACTCCCTGTCTCATCTGCTATCTGAAATCGCCACTTTTAGGCATTTGGAATAAAAAATATCGTAAACATGGGAATAAAGGCAGTCATTTGTTTACGAAGATTTTTGTGACAGGTCGCCTACGGTGCCCTCGACCTCCACTTGTGTCACAAAAATCACCGTAAACAAATGACTGCCTTTATACCCTTGTTGCTCAATATACTATTATTTTTGTATTCTTTTGTTGTGACTCTTATAAATATTTTACAATTTTTATACAACTCAGGCGTATTATGGTAACTTTATTTACCTGTACAGGCGCGTACTAAGTTCCCCCTTATAACCCAGCAGTCAATAAAGTAACCATTATAGCCCTAGGGAGATAATGGTTACTTTATTGACCAGCTAAGTTATATGGGAGAACTTAGCATGCACCGGTACAGGTAGCATAGAGTAACCATAATACGCCTTTGTTGTATAAAGTAAAGTATGGAACATGGGAGGTAAGTCTGAGTTTATGTACCGAGCACAATATTGAAAAACAAGTCGTCGCACGAGCGATCCACTTCCAGACATGACTGACATCATGGATATGTTCGGTCGACCTTGCCGTGGTGGCGGTGCTTTTCACTAAAAAACAGCCAAACAGCAAAAAAAATAGATTCACAAAATTCAAAGAAGGTACCCCATGTAAGCAGGCCGAAAACGGGAAATCTCACCATCAGTCCCAGGACTGATGCTCAAGTCATCGAAGTCATGCTGAAAGAGACAAAAGTAAACCATTCCGCAGCCGATGAGTCGGACTTCTATTTGGCACGCGTTCTCAGCGGTGCGGAGTGTAAGGACCGTAAGGAAAAGAGAGAGCGTTTCTATAGGCGTAATCTCAAAAGCGTCATAAGAGATGCCCAAAAATGGAAGAAAGAGGATGACAGTCCAGAGGAGACTCGAACCCAAACCAACAAGAGGAAAAAGGAGGAAGCTCCTGCAATGGAAACGGAAGTACCAGACCCAAAGAATCCTTAATTGGAAAGAATGAGGTCAAAAAGATCCTCAGTTCTAATCCGAGTCGGTCAAGGATTAACGTATGCTGACGTTTTAGGTCAACTTTTAAAATGCTTGTTTCCAATCGAAAGAGCATAAAAAAACCTTTCGAAACTGTACTCGGCCAAATTTTTATGTTTAATTGTTTAAGAGTAAAAAATTATCAAAATAAGCATTGTACCGAAAAACCCAAAACTGTTACCCCCTCCCCCTCGGAAAATATTGGACTAGGTAAAAAAATATTTTTACCAAAAATCACTATCCACTAGTACTACAAAAGCCCCAAGTTTAGGCACGATTGGAGAAAATTTTTTTCCACCTTGATCACTTGACATGGAATCGCGCATATTGTCAATTCCACGTGAGATTTTAGTCGACTTTTTAAAATCGTCCAAAAATATTTTTTTTCTATTCTGTATAAAAAAACAGATACGTATTTTTTTATTTTTGTTTAATTGACAAAATTTTGGAGTTATGAATTTTTTGATATATATTCATTTCTGTTTTTTATGTCCGTTTACAATTTTATCTCTTAACACTTTTTAACATTTGTTTCTTTATTCTTTGACATTGAAATAGTTTTAAATTTTAACTATTGACGCAGGAGAATCGCAGGAAAGTTACAAAGTCACAATAGCGACAGAGTTGCAGCGCCGCCCTTAAAGGCTAAAGTCGTACGACAGTTCCGAGGGTGGGTCAAGGGCTTCATAAGAAGGGTTACGGGTTTTAGTGGGTCAGGGTTGGCAGTAGGCCGCCAGTTTATTAAATTTATTTTATATTTTTTTTTATTCTACTAACCCCACATAACCTTTTTTCTTTAAAGAAAAGAAAAAACACGCGATCTAAATTATAATGAGCTAATGTAACAGTTTGATACCGGTCACTGTGTGGTGGTGAGTGACTGGCTCAAAGGTGCGAAAGAAAGCACAAAAAAATGTAAACTTGGAAGTGAAATTAATATTGTGAAAAAAAAACAAATTGAATTGAGAATTACGAGGGGGGGGGGACTCGATTATATTAGAGGCAGTAGTGGACAGAGCCGATCAGTGACGTCGACCTCAAACCCAAGCAGGGTTCGGAGAGACGAGGACCCGTTCTACTCCAGGTGTCGGGTACTTGAACCTAAGCAAGGTTTTAAGTACTGTCCCCTGGAGCCGGTTTTCGCTGCTTGATGGACCTGACAAGTAATGATACATTTGTTTGAAACAAAATATTCTTACGAGAGTTAACTAATCCTGAAAAGGACAAATTAACTCATATGTAATCTTACGTAGAATTTGGGTTGACAATTTGTCCTGAAAAGGACTAATTGTCAATGTATTGAACTAGTTTGTCCTGAAAAGGACAGGTTGTTTGTAATGATGTGATACTTCCGTGGCCAACGGAAAAGAGATGAGACGGCGTTGATTCCAAATAAAAATATTTATTCACAAATATTTTTCCCTTAAGAGGACGGCAGGCAGTTGACGGTTTGGCAGGCGAGGCGTCGGTGTTGAAGTGGCGGCTGAGAGCGTCACTCGGCAGAGTGACAGTTGGCGAGAGTGCGTGGCGTCAGCGACGCCGCGCAGGCGTCGGTGTCTCTCGGCGTGAGAGACGTGTTTCTCCTTCGAAGGCTGGCGAGGTAAGAGAGTGAGTCAGGGAAAATGCGCGGTATTTATGCTCCTCTACTGAGTAGCATCCGCGACATCCCTTCCACCTTGGCAAGAGCCAATCAGCGCGTGAGTTGCCCCCACCCGTTCCGCGCAAGCGCGGTATGGTTGAGGTTTCAAGAGCGAGAATCAGTCGAGCGGGAGACACAGGGCGAGTCAGACGTGTCTCCAGACTCTCTCGTAAAGGCGACGCACCGTGCCACTTTGCCTTTTACCGTCAACTTTGTACCGTACCTCCGGTACAAAAATCTAATTTAAGGCTAAATAAAAATAAATAAATTTACTTTTATAATATTCTTTAATGTTATATTCGGTATTCTATCTAATATATTGTAAAAATATATTAGACAGAATTATAATATACATTAAATAATATTATGTGGGACAAGAAACAAAATTAGTGAAAAAGTGAGTGTAAAAATTACACTTTAAAGGAATTTTCAAAGTTTATTAATATTTGATTAATTTTGCAATGAATTGAAAAATTGTCTCAAATATTAAAACTTGCAAAGTAACCAACTATAACAAGTTTTCAAAAAATTTTCTTTTAATTTTTTAAAATCTATGTCATGTTTTTGTGTCCAACAAAAATTTATTTTTTTTATTAAAAGTTCTCTAAACGGAGTTTAGAACTAAAGAGTTCTCTGCTTCTTGGTAAAGGTGTGCAAAAAGTTCGAAGCTCGATCGAGCTTTTCGAGCTTTTAATTTTTCGAGCCGAGCTGAGCCTAATCAGTTCGAGCTCGAGCCGAGTTCAAGCCGAGCCGAGCTGTGTAAAAAGCTCGAATAATTTCGAGTATTTGAATTTTTTTGAGTACTCGAATTTTTCGAGCACTCAAGTGAATTTGAGTACTCGAATTTTTTCAAGCTCTAGAGTAAATTCGAGTTCTAGCGAAAATTCATATAATTTTTGCATATATTATAATTAGCAAATAGAAATACACTTTAAAATTGATTCAGTAATTCGAAATTTTCTACTTAAATAGTTTTTTTAGTAATTTAAAAGCTCGAATCCATTCGAGTACACGATTTTACTCGAGTACTGGAGTTTCTTCGAGTAAAGAAAAATTCGAGTAGTCGAATTCACTCGAGTACTCAAAATTATTCGTGTAATCAAAGTCACTCGAGTACTCGATACATCGAGCCGGCTCGGCTCGACCATTCGAGCTTTTTGCACATCTCTACTTCTTGACGATTTTTTGGTATCGGTATTTCTTTTAACTATTTTACACGCTTCGGATCTGGTTTGATTCCCTCAGCTGACAAAATGAAACCTAAAACATTAATTTCTTCCTGACAGAATCCTTTTAAATTGATATGCCTTTCCTTCAAAAAGAAAGGCTGTATATTTTCGTGATTCCTTGCTTAAAGGTATCTGCAAATAGCATAATGTTAAATCAGATACCGTAAAAAATTTTTACCCTTAAACCTTTGTAGAATATCATTAATTTCTGGCGGCGCATCCGTTTTAGAATGAATTACTTCGTTTATGAATCTTTCATCTAAACATAAGCGAATATTAACGTCAGATTTTTCTCCTTCTCTATTATTTCTCCTTATTTTAATTTTTTTATCTTGTCTCTAACTTTCGGTCGTCTTGCAAGTGGAACCGGATAATTTCTTTTTGCAAACGCTTTTTAATTTTTTAATTTGATTTCATGTTTATAACCCTTTATTCCCGGTTTATCCGAAAATAATTTTCTATGTTTTTTATCAAATTAAATAACTGCTGTCTCTTTGCTTCAGTGGTATTTGTCAAGATCCATATTTATCCTTACGTCATCTATTTGATTTTCGTCTTTGTTATATCTAAATTTCGATTACACTGTTTCTTTTAAATAAGTCAATGTTTTCTGACACAATTTTTATTTCGCGTTTGTTCATTTCTATCGTTTTATATGCTTCCGTGAACACGACATTTGATTTTTCAAGTATTTATTATTTATTTTGATTGTTATATTTGTATGCGACATTTCAACTTTAATTTCGCCACACCAATTTGTGCCCAAAATTATATCGTAACACAAATCCGAAATTACTAACAGACACGTTCAAATTACCTAATTTTCAATTTCTACATTCAACATAACTTGTTTCTTTATAACTAATTGTTTTCCTTTAAATGGCCCTGAAATTTTGACATTTGCAACCGGGAGTGTTGTAATGTTTTTTTGATTAATTTTATCAAGACATTTTTCTGAAATACACTCTAATTGTGATCCGGTATCAATTTGTCTTGTTCACGTATTGCTACTCTGTTTCTCCTATACGCGCTGTCTTGTTTATTTTGTTTGTCATGTCTATTAGTTTTTACTGCGCCAATTCTCTTGCTTATTTCTCGATTCCTCTTGTCTATTTCTATTTTCGTAATTATTATATTTTCTATTCTCATAATTATCATTTCTATTTCTCTGTCCTTTTCGCCAATCACTCCATCTCTCATTATTTGTCTCTCTATCTGACCTTCTACCATCATTATTATTTCTTCTTTCATTCATTCCTTTACTTATTTTCTTTACTTTACTTTTTAATTTCCTTTCATTTCCTTTACTCTTACTATCATTCCTATTATCTCTTTCATTCCTACTTTTATTCCTATAATATCTCTCACTCCTACTATCATTCCTATCCTGATTGCTCCCTTCATCTCTCTTCCATCCCCCATATTTCTTTTTTTGATATTGAGAATCAGTTTCTCTTTTGGAGTTATCGAGCCATGATAATGTTTTTACTCTTTGTGAGGTTTCTCCAAATTTACTACAAGCTAATGTGTCCTGAATTTTTCTAGGCAATTGTCTGACTATGGCATTATTCCTAGCATATTGAGATAAGGGTGGATCTATGTAATTCGATTCTCTCACCTGCTCATAAAAATATTGAACAAAAAATTTTGTATTTCTCCATTCGATTGTCTTCTCGGCTCTGTATTCAACAGAATCAAATTCCTCATTAAAATCTATTTCAAATTTATCAAAATTATTCCATTTATACAAATTTGCAAAACACCTTACCTTAGCTCTTCCCTTTAACGATCTTCTAATTATCAAAGGTATGCCATCATCTTTAATATTTTTCAAATCTAAATATTCTTTTAACCCTTTCACGCCCATGGGACGTATACGTCCCACCTACAAAAACCTCAATATCTTTGACGAAAATTAATATTCTTGAGTCAAATTTAGTGCGTTCTCTTCAGGAAGAATTTACCTAGATCATGTTAAAAAATTCATAAATTACTGTTAAAAACCACGAATTTTTTAAACATTTTAAAATCGACTGAAAATTGTTACTCGAGGGTTTTTAGGGTCGCTGATTACGAACATGACATCAGTTTCTAAAAATTCAAAATGGCGGATCCAATATGTCAGACAATTTTTAAAAAATTGTTTAGTTTTACATGAAATTTATCACTCGGGAGTTTTTGGGTCGCTGATTACGAATATGACATCAGTTTCTAAAAATTCAAAATGGCGGATCCAATTTGGCAGACGATTTTTTAAAAATTGTTTAGTTTTACATGAAACTTATCACTCGGGGGTTTTTGGGGTCGCTGATTACGAATATGACATCACTTTTCAAAAATTCAAAACGGCTGATCTAATATGGCGGAAGATTTTTTTAAATTGGCTAGTTTTACCTGAAACTTGTCACTCGGAGGTTTTTGGGATCGCTGATGACGAATCTGATGTTAGTTTTTTAAAATTCAAAATAGCCGATTTTTTAAAAATTATTTAGTTTTACCTGAAACTTGTCACTAGGGGGTTTTTGGGATCGCTGATGACGAATCTAATGTTGGTTTTTAAAAATTCGAAATTGCGGATGCAATATGACAGATGACAAATGTAAAAAATAATTAGATTGTCACGAAATTTGTTACTCGGAGGTTGTTGTGGTCCCTGATTACCAACCTTTAGTTTATTTTTAAATTTAGATTGTGGATTAATAATTAGGGGAGAAATTTTTAAAATTAATAAACTGGAATATGTTTATTATAAAACTCCTGCTAATTTTACAACAAAAATTTCTAATTAGTCGGCAACTCAGTTTTTACAATTATCCAATTGATCTTAGATTTCTAAAAAGCATTAACTCTTGACAATAAGCATCAAGCAAATCTAAATAAATTTCGAAAAATCTCATCAACCATATTGCAAACGCCATTTTGAATTTTAAAAAACTATCACTGAATTTGTAATCAGTGACCTGGGTTCACCCGAGAACCAACTTTAAGGTCAATTGGATCAATTTTGTAAAAATTCATCCGCCATTTTGAATTTTTAAAAACTAATATCAGAATTGTCATCAGCGATCCCTAAAACCCCCGAGTGACAAGTTTCAGGTAAAACTAAATAATTTTTAAAAAATCGTCCGCTATATTGGATCCGCTATTTTTAATTTTTAAAAACTGATGTCATCTTCGTAATCATAGACCCCGACAACCCCCGAGTAACAATTTTCATGTTAATCCTATTATTTTTTACATTTGTCTTCAGCCATCTTGGATCCACCATTTTAAATTTTGGAAATTTTGAAAATCTTTGCCTGGGTGTGAAAGGGTTAAATTAATCATACATTCTACTGAATTATTCGTATAGTAATTTTAGAATTAAAGTTTATTTTCTTTTCATTACTAATTGCTCTTGACTTTTCGCTATCATTCGTTTGTTTTACTTCTAAATTTGATTGAAAACTGACAAAAATTGTCTTGATCTGTTAATTCTGAATATAATTTTCCTGAACTTACATTTTCATTACTATCCTTTATTGTTTTAATCATTTCCTATTCCCCCTCACATTCTTCTCACCTAATTTTTTGTTAGGCGTCATTTGTAATATTTTATTTTATTCTAGATAGGTAAAATATAATTTTTAAACAAACTAGCTCCTCCGACGGCCGCAAGCGGCCGTCTACGGTGCTAGTTTTTATATGTCCATTGTCCAAGTCCATTATTTCATTAATAATAATATTTAAATTTTTTCAGTTAATAATTTGCTTATTTATATTTGAAATGTTGATGTTTTTTTTGACAATGCAAAATAAGATTTATTATGAGTACTTTCTCTTAACAAAAATAAAATTTATATATTCGCGCTCTTTTTAAATAACATACGACTGCAGCGCCACCTTCACATGTACAAACAATTTTAAAAACACCCTTCTATTAAGATTTTACATTCTCATTGCCCATTCTTTACTTCGATACTTTTCGATACATTCGACCTTTCCACTCCATGTCTTTTTTAAGAAAGGACAAAATATTATTTTTTATCCCACATGCACAAAAATGGCGCTTTTAGATAGCTGACGACAGGGAGTAAAGTCACTCATTTGTTCGACCATATGAAAATGGCGTCCATTTTCTCCCAAGAGGCAAACATAACAGCTGATCCCATGCGTTATTTTTGCCCATGGGAGAAAACGGCCGCCATTTTCATATAAGTCGAACAAGTGAATGACTTTTACTCCCTGTCGTCTGCTATCTGAAATCGCCACTTTTGTGCATTAGGAATAAAAAATATCGTAAGTAACACGGGAATAAAGGCAGCCAATTTGTTTACGATGATTTTTGTGACAGTCGTTTCGGTCTCAGGGCGCCTACGGCGCCCTCGACCTCCACTCGTGTCACAAAAATCACCGTAAACAAATGGCTGCCTTTATACCCTTGTTGCTTAATATACTATTAAGTGGTGAGTCAGAAAGCAGCAACGATGACAATTAAACTCAAATTTATTATTTATCAATCAACCAACACAGATCTTTATATACATCCAAACAATTTTAATATTTTCGTCGATGCTACAAATCTTCGATGCAGTTTCCCAGGAAATGTTTTATAAGTTGAATTTGTCTGGATGCTCCTCATATTTGATCTGGTCTTAATATTCGGGTCAATCACTATGATAAAATAATTAAACTTGTGCACTTCACCTTGTCTTTTGTGAAAACTATCGATAGAAATAAAATTAAGAGGCATATTACACCGCCTCTCTCCAGTCGGACCGATTTGCAGAATCTAATTTTCTGTGTCGAGTTGTGTGACACAATAAAGGCTGTAGTAAGTTTAAATGGTAAGGATGTGGTAATGTTATTATTAAGTTGTAAGATGGAAAATTGTATTATGGAAAATATTAACAAAATAATTTATATTTTGTAATTTTTGTTTTTGTTTGACCGTATTAATTAATTTGTTAAGTAATGAGAAGGCCTAGATACAGTTTTTTTTATTTAATAAAATTTATTAATTTATTATTATTATTAATTAATTATTAATTTATTAATTATTATTATTAATTAATTTATTAATCCCAACTAGTTTCGAACTATATATAGTTCCTCATCAGGGGATGAATAATTTTATAAACATATTGACCTGGGAAAAAATTCTTTTAAAAACCAACGGTAAACGAGAGAGTAAGTAGAACTGTGTCCCTTTTTAAAGAAGTGTCCCTTTTTTCCTTTTTGAAGAGTTAAATGAGGATAAATTAACAGACTCTTAGACTCGGTCAAACATTTTTTTCTCGTATAGGACTTCCAGGAAACTACCCCCAAAGAACGAGCAACTCTCAAGATGCCACCAACATGCAGTATTTGCCGTGTTGATAGCTTCAGATGCAGCTGGGAAAAAAGAGCCCGAGTTAGAAAACGTGATCCCCAAATAAACATATTGATTAACAACTTCTATGTGCTCTTCGCCAAATTCAAAAGCTTTAAACCTTTTAGCTCTAGAATTTCCTGATCTTGTAAAGATCACAATTTTTGTTTTTTGCATGTTAACTGTCAGCCTATTTAAGGCACAGTATTCTTTTAGCGCTTTTAGTTTTCTCGAGAGTTCCACAGGGGTGTCAGACAAAAAGACAAGGTCATCCGCATATCCCAAGACCAAAACTTCATTACTACTATCAATCGCAAGACCCCTACATCCTTTTTCAATGAAAAATTGATCAATGTCAGCTACAAACAATAAAAATAAGTATGGACTTAGAACTTCCCCCTGGGTCGGAATTCGTGAAATTTTAACAGAAAATAAAAAATATTCTTTTTAAATCGAAAAAACATTTCTATTTGGCCTTAAGAATGTGTAAAAAACAAAAAAACAAAAAACAGAAAAAAAAATTATTTTTTATTAAAGTTATTGCAAAATTAATTTCTTTGCAACTTTTTAAACAAAATTTGATTTCTCCTAAATGAATGAACCGATTTAAATGAACCAAGCGGGAATATAAAGGGGATAAAATATACTTTCGTTCAGAATTAGAAAATTTTTTTAAAGTTTATTTTTTAATAATTATTTAAGGGGTAACACTACCCTAGAGTCAGAAAAAGAGACCTATATCTTTGATGATTTGTTTTGAGAAAATGGAAACTCGAATAGGATTTCTTTTTGAAGGGTTTATTAAATACATATTGAAGAGTAGAAAAAAAATTTTTATTAAAAATTTTATAACAAAATGGCGGCGGTAAATTGCATAGGAAAAATCGACTATTTTTTTTTTACCAAAACGGCCGGAAAGGTTTCTTGAAAAGTTTAAGTCCTGGAACAGAAAACAAAGAAATTTTATAATCTATATAATATAAACTTGAAAAGTACATAGGAGTTTTTTTTATATCAATTTTTGTAGAAATGGTGCTCTTTTTTAGTAAAATTATCAATTTTTCGACAAAAAATAAAAATTAAATTGTTTATAAAAATTAAAGTTTACATCCAATTAAAAAAATCCTATGTACTTTTCAAGTTTATATTATATAGATTATAAAATTTCTTTATTTTGTGTTTTAGGACTTAAACTGTTCAAGAAATCTTTCCGGCCGTAAAGAAAATAGTCGATTTTTACTATGAAATTTACCGCCGCCATTTTGTTATAAAATTTTTAATAAAATTTTTTTTTCTACTCTTCAATATGTATTTAATAAACCGTCCAAAAAGAAATCCTATTCTAGTTTCCATTTTCTCAAAACAAATCATCAAAGATATAGGTCTCTTTTTCTGACTCTAGGGTAGTGTTACCCCTTAATGAATTTTTTATAAACAATTAATACTGACAGATTGGCTCGGTCGGATAAATGCCTGGCTCGGTGGGCGGACCAAGGGTACTTGGTTCGCGCCCATTAGCCTGGGATTTTTCCGGCACGTGAGATAATCTGAGCGGGAGGTTTGACGTCGAATTCTAATGATGTGCACCGTCGATTATTGTCCGGTACACACCATTAGAATTCGACTGTCGATAAACCAGTTGTACTCGGAGAGGTTTTCTACAGTTTCCCTTTCCACTGGCGAGAAAACCCATTAGACGGGTGGTTCAGGCAAATGCGAGTACTCCTAATTTTCAAGTCGCTCTGTAGGCGCAAAAATTTAGTATTAAGAAATGTTTGTAAGGAATGTTCTACGGTTGTAAAAACACTTGTATAGCCAAGATTGTAGGCTTAAGATGGGTGTATAAACAAATAAATAAAAAATAAACAATTAATTTTTTTTAATGTCCGAAATGTTGTTAAAGCCGTGTACATCCCAAAAAATAATCTTGATTTGACTTGGTAAGGTGGCCGACGGGTTAATATTGAACTCTCTCTCTCTCTCTATTGCAGATTCCCTCTCGCTGCTATTCCTTTTCCGGTGATTCCTGCCCTCTGAGGCAGCTTCGTTCATTTGAATTAAGCGAATCCTGAATGCTCGTATTAACAGGTTTTAAAAAATTGCTAAGTAAATTGTTTTTACGCGGAGCGATTAAGTCCTTTTTAACTTTAGAAGGGCGTCCTACCGAATTAGCACTTTTTTTCGCTTATTCGATGTCGGGGTTGTTGAAGATGCATTAGGTTCTTTATTCTCTTCCATTTCTGAGATACCATTTTTTTAAGCAAAGCTTCAATTTCATTTGACGAAACCAGAACATTGTCAACGAAAACTTTCTCGCCTTTTAATGCAGCCTTATATCCTGCGTCCTTGATGCTATGTACCGTAGTTAATAGACGGCGACGAGTTTGGTGATCTTCCTGAGAACGATCATTTGAAATAATGAGATTTAATTTCTTAAGCTCTTCGACATTTGTGAAGACGACCTTGACCCATCTGGTAGCGATGAATTTAATCATTACAGGGCGGCTACCTACATTTTTTCCTAAGCGGAAAATGTCATCCAGAGCAACGTCTGGAATTTGGAGACCCACGCTGTTGAACACATCAGTAACTGCATTAAAAAGGTTTCTGTTTATTTCCTCCGAGTCCTCCAGCATAAACAAAATTATGTTTTTAGCAAGATTAGAATTTTCCGCAATTGACAATCTTTTATCTGTAGAAGTCACTCTGGTTTTAAGGTTGTTCAGTTGATAGCCCATAGACTCAAGCTTATTTGTATTTGATCGAATCTCATTACGCAACTCATTGTTCGATTCTGTAAGCCTATCCATCGATGAAAACAAATTATTCCATCTCTGTTTCTCAAGAACAGAAGTATTAACGTGTGTCATCATTTATTTTATAGCCTGTCACTTTTCTCTCAATACAAATTATTTTATTTTATTATAATTCAATAATAACTGTAATTAGATTTATTGAAAAAGGGAAAAGTTCTCAATTTAAGTGACAAGTTATAAAGGCGATCTTTAATGATTTGAGCGCCTGGCTGCCTTTATTCAATTTAAGTCTAAAATCTAGCCATATTTATTATCCTTATTTAGAATTTTATCATTACCCGACCGGAGGTGAATTCGTAAGGTGACTTTCTTTGTTAATTAATAAGAAATAAAACACTTTATTAACAACACAAATAATCACATTTATTCAGAATAAAGAAAGAAAATAACATAAATTGTCTCTTTAAAGAAATTAATAAGGCCAAGTCCGTTACTAGGTCTGAGAGCAAATTCAATTTTATTATCAATTTAATAAATTATTGACGTAAACCAAAATTCTGACTCACCGCCATTATTAATAATGTTGATTGTCCTTTATTTATTTCCAATTATTTATGGACCTTTTGCTTATTTATAATTTCTGCTTTCTTTCAATTATTTTAATACTCTTATAATTTTCTCTTTAATTTTGAGATCCGTCCACCGTGACGTTACAGATGTGAAGGCCGAGGGGCGTCGATCGCCCGTCGGCCTAACCTCGCTGGATACATTATTTCAGTAGGGCACAACCCTGTCGATAAAGTGCTATTCTAATTTATTAGACTGATTGACGGGTTGCGGTCCTACCGGCGCTAACTATCTTATGTTTAGTGAGACAACAACTAATTTCGGACTGGCCGTTATTGAGACTCCGGAGTCATGTATAGGTTAACAATTTAAATACAATAATTACTATGAAGTAATATTTATTATAAAGCCGAAATAATTTTCGGCTCTTTATGCTTTTGTTTCTTGTCCCTTGACTTAAGACGCCCTCAAGTTGTGCCTCTGGTTCTTCTCACTCCGGAACTGAGAACCAAGTGAATTTGTTATAGTCTCACGTCTTTGAAAGGCAGCGTCCAGCGAGCTTAAAATAAAATAAACAAAAAAGAAGGCAGACTACTTTCTTTAATTCTCGATATAGGCAAGATATGCTCTCAGACTCATTACAGTTGAACTATCAAGATTCACTTTATTCTTATAATTTGAGATTTGTTCTGTGGCATAATTATGCTATTTTACCCTTTTGGTTTTTACAATTTATAATAAAAAAGGGGCCTCACATCCACATCATCACGGTCGAGGAATCTAAAGAATGTCAGAATTGACATGGTTACAATTTATATATAAATCTCTCCCTATTATATAAAAACATTTCGCCGCCGTCGCAGAGTCAGGATTTCTAAGGACCTCTTATAGTAGGGGGCACATAGTCAAGGTTGGCCCACTGCCATGGTAGGTCCATCGTCAAAAACAAGTTACAATTGACCTAAATGCAGGTCAATTTTAATGGCAGTTTTAACCTAGAGGTCAAAAATTGACAAACTAATTCCTCTGCCCTCAAAACTTAGGTCAACTTTAAGGGCAGTTTTAACCTACAGGTAAAAAATTGACAAACTAATCCCTCTGCCCTTAAAATTTAGGTCAATTTGAAGGGCAGTTTTAACCTACAGGTAAAAAATTGACAAACAATTCCCTCTGCCCTCAAAATGTAGGTCAATTTTAAGGGCAGATTCAACCTACAGGTAAAAAATTGACAAACTAACCCCTCTCTGCCCTCAAAATTTAAGTCAATTTTAAGGGTAGTTTTGACTTAGAAGTCAAACATTGACAAACTTATCGCTCTGTCCTCAAAATTTAGGCCAATTTTAAGGGCAGTTTTGACCTAAGCGTTAAAAATTGACAAACAATTACCTCTGCCCATAAAATATATGTCAAATTTAAGGGAAGTTTTAAATTACAGGTCAAAAATTTACAAACAATTCCCTCTACCCTCAAAATTGTCGAAAAAACTCCCTCTGACCTGACCTTCACTCAAAATTTGGATCAAATTTTACATATTTTTTAACCTACACATCAAAAAAGCAAATTAGGATACTTCAAGAGGTCGTTCCCTTATATTAAAATTTGACGAAATTTTCGACCTTTAAAAAAAAGGTTAAAAGGTTAAAAGAAGTTTCACCTAAATTTTAATATTAAGTTTCAAGCAATAAAAGATGTTATAAATTAACATCTATTTTTAAAAATTCTATTTTTTTTATTGTTTATACTCCTGCCCTATTGGCCTTACGCACTTCGACAAGAGTCCCCGAGAAATACTTTTTTGGATTAAGCATAACCATTCTACTTTAGAAATTTTTCTATATATTAACCTAATTTTTGCGTCTACAGCCGACTTTATTAGGAGTCCTCGCATTACGCCTGGACCACCCGTCAATGGGTTTTCTCGCCAGAGAAGAGGGAAACTGTAGAAAACCTCTCTGAGTACAACCGGTTTATCGACAGTCGAGTTCTAATGGTGTGTACCGGACAATAATCGACGGTGCACATCATTATACCTCGACGTCAAACCTCCCGCTCAGATTGTCTCACGTGCCGGAAAAATACCAAGCCAAGTGGGCGCGAACCAAGGATACTTATACCCTTGGTCCTTAAACGACCGCCAACGCCAGGCATCTATCCGACTGAGCTAATCTGTAGGTTAAAAAATTCTATTAAAATTAATTTTCTGTCCTCAAAATTTAGGTTAATTTTAAATGGCAGTTTTTCCTACAAGTTAAAATTTGACGCTAATCTCCCTCTGATCTGACATTCTCTCAAAGCTTAGGTCAATTTTAAGGGCAGTTTTGACCAACACGTCAAAAATTGACAAGAAAATTCCCTCTGACCTACTGTTCCCTCAAAATTTTTTAAGTCAGTTTTGACCTACGGGTAAAAATGAGGCCCACAAGCGTCTATTACATTACGTCGTAATCTTTAAGTAATTTGCCATTTTCCTTTACTTACAGGTCATAAATGGCTAAATAATGGCCCCTACATTACGTCAACATTTATGTCAGAATTAACGTATTTTTTAAACTACAAGTAAAAAGGGGCCCTATAATACCTTTGACACTGAGAAAAAAGAATGAACAAATTTACTATGAGGAGTGTCAAACTTGAAAAAGTTAAAACTATAACCATATCCGTAAAGTAGAATTCTCTATTAGTGCTCTTCTTTAATATCTCCTGTTATAATTTATTCTAACTTATTACTATGCCTTTATATTAAGAGAACATGATTTGAAAAATTAAAATAAATATAAAAAATAGTTAGCGGGTTTGCGCGCGAAGCTCCCCTAGTGATTCAAAGACGATCAAAACAGATAGAGTTTGGAACAGAATTTAGACGCACAGCGTGAAATAGTATAATATTAAGCAACTAGGGTATAAAAGGCAGCCACTTGCTTACGATCGAGGGCGCCGTAGGCGCCCTGAGACCGGAACGACTGTCACAAAAATCATCGTAAACAAATTGGCTGCCTTTATTCCCATGTTACTTACGATATTTTTTATTCCTAAAGCATAAAAGTGGCGATTTCAGATAGCAGACGACAGGGAGTAAAAGTCATTCACTTGTTCTACTTATATGAAAATGGCGGCCAATTTCTTCCTTGGGCAAAAATAACGCATGGGATCAACTGTTATTTTTGCACATGGGAGAAAATAAACGCTATTTTCATATGGTCGAACAAGTGACTGAGTGACTTTACTCTCTGTCGTCAGATATCTAAAAGCGCCATTTTTGTGCATGTGGGATAAAAAAATTTTTTCTTTACTTCTCTTAAACACTGCACCTTCTTTATTTCACTCAGCAAAACAAAAATGTTAGCACACCATAAGAGGGAACTGCATAATAAAATTGTCAAAAAAAGAGAAAAAAACTAATATCACTATAAAAATTTCAAAACTGACAGATTAATAATACATCAAATAAATTTTCAATAACAACCCAGTGGGCACAAAGACAAAAAACGTTCTTTAAACGTCTGTAGAACGTTTAATGTCTGCCAATTTATGTTTTAAGAACGTCCGACTGTTCCAAAAATGTTTCGGAACGTTCGGATGTTCTTTGAACGTAAATTGTCAGACATTAAACGTTCTACAGACGTTTAAAGAACGTTTTTTGTCTTTGTGCCCACTGGGAAGAGCTCACGAAATAACGACATCACTCGACCAAAGCTCGAGAGAGGTTCAACATAAACAATATGTACTGCTTTTTACTTAATATGCAAATAAAGTGTGCACTATATAAATTTTATACATTTCAGGAAAAATGCAGAATTAGAATCATTACAAATAAACATTTTACTACCCAAAATATATGAAACAAGTGTTAAGGCAGCAAAAGATAGTGACAAAGTAAAATGTAATATAACAAGGGTTATCGGAAGTATTTTGTATTTGAGTTTTAATTGTCAAGCATTACGTGACACGTCGGAAGGTTTAGAATCCCTAATTGAGTGTGCAACTCTTAGTAATGACCAAAAGGTAATAGTATTTAACGTATGTTTTTTATTGATAAATGTTTTAAACACATTTAATAAATAGGTGATGTTATTTTGTCATTTTGAGTAATTAACAGTTTTGCAAATTGAATATTTTCCAGGTTAAGTGGAATGCATGTCGTGCTCTAGGGCTGGTCATGAGTCGACAACCAGATTCTATCCTTTCTAATTCCTGGCAGTTAAGTATAATTAAAATGAATTCTTCTCTAGGTTATGATTATTTATGTGATACTTAAAATAGTGTTACATATTTTTTAATAGTATATCTTGATGAATACTGTCTGTAATATTTGTTGTCCTATTATTTAACCCGTTAATGCCCATGAACAAACTAATTCCGTAAAACGAATCAATAAATTCTTTGATAGCTTTAAGGCTTGTAGCTTACTGTATACTGCAATAATCTGGGGCCTTAGATATATGAAACAATTAGAGAAAAAAATTATTACAGAAAGGGTCCTCAACCTCCCTCAAAACACCCCTAATTATGCGGATCATTCAAAAAATTTTAAATGATTCTGAATTGGTTGGAAATTACTGAAAATTTTCAAAATTTTTTTAGTTAATAAAGATTTAGCAAGACTCAAATCTCTAAAACTCTATTCAAAACTATCTCCAACTGTATTTGAAATCGAGACGGCCTCTTCTGATACCCAAAATCTTTGCTCAGGTCAAATTACTGAATACTTTTAAAACTAGAATTAAATTAAAAAATAAAGAGTACTACTACTCGAGCCATTATAAGGTCCCGTACAGCACATGATAATCTATGGATATCCAAATAACGTCCAGTTAGATCTATAGATATCTGGAATATCTTATGGATATTTCAACATATATCCTAAAAGAAGGGACTTTTTATATCCTGAGAATGTCTGGGGGATATTTCTGAATATTTGTTGGATGTCCTGTGGATATCTGTGGGATGTGGCACTTAATGGCCCAGTAACATCTCTAAGATATCTTTGGATATTAAAGGTTAAATCACTTACAACTTTTTTCAATAAATTAACCTCGAAAAGTTTTCAAAACAGTTTAAGATTGGAAAACTTGAAAATAATGAGAGTGACAACGTGAGTTTGACAGCTCTGTGTTTGCAGACGTCTAATTTAAAAGAACTGCCACATGAAATCAATGGAACTATTCGTGTTAATAGTGAAATTCTGTCATTTAAGTGTTCCTGCAAGGCAGGTTTATCGGAAAAGTGTAAACACATAATTGCTGTTCTCTTATATTGTTCAAAGTAAGTTCTAACCTAAAATTTACCTAGTTGTTTACATTACAAAAATTATATTTAATTTATATATATAATACATGTAAAAATATTTATTTTGCATATTATTATAGATTTATTATTATTGATTAACCTAATTTTATCTTTAGATACGATTTCGAAACTTTCGAGACACTTTCATGTACAGATCAACCGTGCGCGTGGAAAAAAGTTTTACACAAACAAGCTTTGACTCAATATGAATTTAAACCTTTGGATGAACACGAATGTTTAAGACCACCGTTAAAAAAATATATTCAGGATGAATTTAAAGTAATCTCTCTTTATGAAAAAATATTTCAAGAGCTTCCACATTCTGCCATTACAAAAAGAAAAATTGGGAGACACAGTCCCGTAGAATTAAAAATTGCAACTGAAGGACAACTGACAAATTTAGAGAAAACTTTAATTGGCAAAATCTTTAATCAAGAAGAAAGCTTAGTAATGAAGAAAATTTCTGAAATCAAAGTTGATAAGTTAGAATCGTGTTGTGAAAATACTTTGATTTCATTGAGTGGTGATTGTCAAACTATTTGCGAAAAGACGAAAGTATTTTATGCTAATTGGCATGAAGAACGAAGATTTCAAGTTACTGGCTCAACGTGTTATGCTTTTTACACGTACACAGAAAATAAAAATCCCAATTGGGAAAAAAGTGTAGTAACCACATTAATCCGAAGAATTTCAAAACTGAATATACAGAATACGGGAAAGTTATGGAAAAGGTAGCTCGTGATTTATTTGTAAAAAAATACAACGAAGTCGTTGTTGAAACAGGTTTAATTGTTTCAAAACTGAATCCCTGGCTGGCTTATTCACCTGATGGGATTATTTGCAAAGATGGAAAGCCTGATAAATTACTAGAAATAAAATGTCTTAAAAATGGAAAATCCATGACAGCCGAAAGCGTCGCTGAAAAGGAAATCGGTAAATGTTTGGTATGAAATAAATTTGGTAAAATGGAATTAAAACAGAAGCATAAATATTATGGCCAAGTACAACACGGAATGGCAATTCTTAAATTGAAAAACGCTGCTTTTGTATTATATGCTGACTTTGATAAAAGCTTATATATAGTAAATGTAAAATTCGACGAGACTTTTGTAATAAAAATGCTTAAGGCTTTAAAAAACATGTATTACAAATTCATGTTGCATAAAATATGTTTGGCCATTAATAATAATGAAAATGAACAAAATCTGGACAAACTTTCTTAAAGTTATAGTCGATTAAGTATCGAAATTCCAGATAAGAAAATAATATTTTCGTTATATACAATAATATATTACATTTACTATTTTACTTAAAATATTTTAAAAAAGTTATTTGATTTAAAAACTGAAAGTGATATTAGAAAATAAAAATGTGATTTTACTTAAAATATTTTAAAAAAGTTATTTGATTTAAAAACTGAAAGTGATATTAGAAAATAAAAATGTGATTTTACTTAAAATATTTTAAAAAAGTTATTTGATTTAAAAACTGAAAGTGATATTAAAAAATAAAAATGTGATATATCTAATATAACAAAACTATAATCAAAATAGCTAATTAAGGAAATTGTGATATTTCTTGTGAGGAAAATAAATGCTAGTTATTTATAATAAAATTGATGGTTTTTATTCTTATCACACTAATTTTTAGGAATGGGAGGGTCTTTTCATGAACTTGTCATCTTTCAAAATCGGGTCACAAAGATTAACAGTGCTACACACAACTAAAAATATTAGATCAACGTATGGGACAAGTTTCACAGGCATTGTATCACCTACAAGTTTAAAAGTTTTAATTCTTTGATTAGAGCGTTCTACGTGGACTCTTGCTTTGGTGATTTTTGCAGTCATCAGCGATTCCGCTTGCGATAATTGTTTTTTATCAGTCAAAAATGGTGGTCTAATTAATTTCCATTTATTTTTAGCACAAACTTCATCGATTCCAAAACCTTTGTCAACCATTATAGCGTCTCCAGGCTCTAAAAGTTTTATTATATTGCTTTTTTCGAAAATCTTTTGGTCTGATGTTCTGCCACCCCAAGCTTTACTTATATATGTTATACTTCCATCAGGTGCCACGCCAGTCATTATTTTTGCAGTTCGTGCTTTTTTGTAATTAGAATAAGTTATAATTTGACAACATAAATTTTTCGGTTCTTGAATGAAAATCTCAGTGCAGTCAATAACAACTCTCACATCCTCAAATCCTTCAAAGCAAGAAGGCATATTTTTTAATATTTCCTTTTTTGATGGCCATGTTACTGCAACCTTCATTGTTTCACTCAACATATTCAAAGTTTCAAGAAATATTCACCGACAATGAGTATTTGTGTAGCATTGAAAAAGCAGAGCGAGAAAGTTGTAAGATAAATTCTGTTTTAGTTTTACATACGTCATAATGATTATGTCATGTAAACTCATTTTTGTATTTTGATGTTCTGTCGTGTTGCCGAAAGCTATTTGAACCATTTCTACAATACAATTTAAAACTTTAAATGAATTTATACCAGTAGCAGTACTTAAATCTCTCTCATTTTTAATAATATTTTTAAATTTAAAAATAAAGTCACCACTTGTAACTTGAACTCCAATCTCTTTTGTGATTTGTGATTCTGAAAAAACATGATTATCACAAGTCGAAGTTTCTGTAGATTGTTGGATCAAATCAATAATTCCATTTTGCCCTTGTGCAAGTTCGCCTTCTTCTGTAATTGAAACATTTTCATGAATAAAGTGCTCATTGACGACAGGAGCACTATCCCAAACACTTGTGGAAATAAGCTTTTCTTTTCTTTGAAGTTGCCTATTTAATCGACCATCAGATGATTTAAATTCTCCTGACTTCCTTGGTAAGTGCTGAGATGGAACTGCGGTTTTCTTCAAACGCTTTTTTTCGAAAATGCATCTATAAACGAAATAAATAATACAGAAAATTGATTAAAATGCGTAAGTTCTCTTTAAAAATAAAATGCAATACAAAGAAAATACAAAATATTTTAATTTAGATTGATTTTTCATTTCAATTATTTATATTTTAAATTGTTTTCGAATATTTCACTTTGATTTATATACTCTCTAAAATTTCAAAATTTTATTTTTTATTTCATAACCTCACTTAAATTTACAATTCAAAATTTTTATTTATGTTATATTTTTTCCTCATATATTAAAATTTATTTATAAATTTCAATTTGAAAATAAAAAAACATGATGTAAATATTGTTTACTATAGGTTAGGTTAGACCAAAACAATTTTATTCTCTAAATAAATGTACTCACCAGGCAAAATATAATCTTCCTTTTTAAAGTGGAGTGAGCACACTCCTTTCTTGGTTGTAACTTTATTTAATTTCACTGCAATTTTCCAAGCCTTTAATTTATCAACTTTTTCCACTTTTCCAAAAAAATTTGTAACCTCTACCACGCAAAAATTCGGTTTTGGAAATCTATGTAGAGATACTAATAAGTCTTTCTTGGCATTACTCTTGCACCCAGGAACTGAACAATTATCCCGATAAGAAGTTTCAACACGATTTGCTAACTTTACACCTTCCATTTTTCGAAAATTATATGTATTTACATTTGACACTGCAAACTTTGATAGAATCGGGGTATTTAAATAGTTTGATTTTCCGCCACCAGTTGGCGACCGATTTATGTCAATTCCCACGGCGTTCATTTTTCGAAAGAACTGGACTGAGTACTAGTTGTTCAATATTCGCTGTTAGAATCTTAGTTTTGTTTTAAAATTGGTCATCTGACAACCATGTAGAATAAATTTTAATTCTGAATTAGCAACGTCGCGACGCAGCGACGCTATGCCTGAGGATATTTTGACACCTTGATAACGTCAAATATCACATCATGAGATGTCTTTAACTAAGAGATGCTTATAAGAAAATAATAATTAGAGGGACAAAAGAAATTATTATTTCTTTCTCCTTCTACTAAATAATAAATATAATCACTAGTTATTAGTAATTGTACCGGCGAAATCAATGCCGCCTTTACTGAACCTTGCGGTAATATTATTTAAACAAACCCAAATAGTAAGTGTAAAATTCGTACCCAAATTATCTGTAAAACATAAAAGGAGGCGCAATGCTGCAGCCAATATATATATATATTCCATTTGTCATTACTGTCTACAACTAAGAAAATACGCTGTGAGGTTGCGCGTGTGTGGGGATGGTCGGCGGCAACACACACATGCCTGTGCGGCCGCCGTTTATGGACACCAGCACACTCACTGGTTTCCCCGGCTACAGAACTAATACCTTACTGGCTTTCATGCTACGGACACCAACACAAGCGCGCTATGCTTGCCTCCAATCGCTACCTTGTTGTGCGTAGAACTTTCCTCTCCCCTCAGGGCCCATAAGCTACCCATAAGCTTTTGACTACAGCTTCAAAACAAACGCACGTGCGTTACAGCTGACGCAAACTACAAGGCATGCATGCCTTATGACACTTGAATTTATGAATCAAGTCAGATGCACATACAAACAATTTAACAATAGTTAAACATTTTGTTGTAAACATTGTTGTTACAACAAAATGCCGGAGGACATTAGGTATATATATATATATATATTACTCAATATGTAAAATACATATACAAGCAACCTATAAAAAGTAGGAACAATATAATTACAATAAATAAATTATATATACATTATTATAACTAAGATAAATAATAATTTTATTAATTAAACAATATAATTATTATTTAAATTCTAAGTTATTTCAAATAATATCTCAAAAAGTATCATGTTAACAGACTGTTTCCGTTCTTAGGGTGCGATCCCATGTGAGCAGAATACGTCGACCGAAAGCAGAAAATCATGAGAGTGAAAAGAACAACAATATCTACCTATCTCTTTTGCACTCATGATTTTCTGCTTTCGGTCGACGTATTCTGCTAACATGGGATCCCACCCTTACGGACCTACCGTGAGATCCAAAACGTCAGCAAAAATGCATAGACTAATGGGCCCATGACCTTCCCCGCTTTGCACCAAAGGTAAGGGTTAGAGGCTTGTCGCGAAATTTCAATTATCGCATTACGATTTCTCGCTTCTTCTCGAAGACACCTCTCCTGGGTCTAACCTAGTAAGTGTTTTGGGACAGAGAAATTTCGCGATTCGCCCGTCCGCGACCCGGAACCCGAATTTCTCGTTGAAATTTAGGGCAGACGTTAACTTCTCAAATCCTGTGAGCCGGTGGAGTCCAGTGCGGGCTGATTTTGGAGAGATTTTAGAATTAATAATATAATTAATAATTCTGAAATCTTGTTATTTATAACCGGCCGGTTGCATAGATATTGCCCGCGTCCGTCTTAAATATCGGTGGCCCACGAGCGCGGTCAAAACTAATTATCGAATTATCGGTTGCATAGATATTGCCCGGACTAATTCGGTAAAAAGTAGATCCGCAGTGAGTTTTACACAGTTGTGTGAGACGGCCGGTTGCATAGATATTGCCCGCGTCCACTCACCACAAGTGCAATCTCGCAAACAAAAGAAAATTACGCGAATCTGACGTCGCGATTTTCCGAAAAACAAAAGCAAAGGATAATTTTCGCCCGACGGAGGTTTCTGTAAATCGAAAGAGGAACAGCTCTGCCGGTAATTGTAAGTAACATGTATCGTTTCAATCATAAGTAATTTTCTTAAAATCACACTACACTTTTCCACACCTTTTGTACAAGTATTAATTTGGTAAATAAACTAAAACAAATTGATGTAAATTGCATCCTAATTTTTTTACTTACCTGTCTAAATTATATTTTGTTTGTCTTAATTGAAAATAAACAAAGCAGAGAAGCAACTTTTAAAAGTAGCATAACGGTCCCGCAAATTAAACAAGGTCCTTCAGACCTTGGCAGCTTGGAGCCTCCCCAGATAAGAATTTAGAGCCATCTCAAAAGCTCAATATTTAAACAACAATAAATTCTCCTTTGTAACATTCGCTTCTTATTATTGACTTGTGTTTTGTACACTGCCACGTTTTTTTAACAATTACATGAGAAAGTAATTTCTCATTCCAATTTTTTATACTCTTATTCCCTCTTAGACTATATAAACAGTCTTATTTAAGCTGATGAATGGGATAACTTGTGTTGAGTCCCAAAGTGTTCAGCTATAAAACTTCTAATTCTATAGTGTGTACCTGTCACATATTATTCTATAAAGGAGTACTACACTGACTGCATAAATCATTTTTCTCCGTGTAGCTAGAAAAATTTGGATTTATCATAATTTTGAAAAAAAATATATTTGGCCTTAGTTTATCATTATTTTGTTCATAAAGTTTCGTAAGATGTATCGAAAAAGATGAAACCAAATCGAAGAATATAAAATTTATTCTTTAATTCCACAGAATGCAAAAATTTAAAGAAATAATGTTGAATTATTGTCTAACACTGTTTCTTTATCACATTTTTTTCGCAGTATCAATTAGAAATTAATAAACAATGAGAATTTATAGAAATATGTAAATTTTTGTTTAAAACTTAATTCCCTTTACTTTATGTGCTGTCGTTCATTAATAGCTTTTTATAGAGAATGAAATTTAAATTTTGACAAGATATATTTTTATATTAATTTTTAAGGCACTTTTCCTATGTGACGGCCGAAATTTCAGGCTTTTTTCAGGAATTTTTTTTCACAGAAAATAAAATATAATTCTATAACTTATTTTACATGTTATAATTGGTGTCTAAAAATTTACAAAAAAAATTTTTTTTAGTGATTTTTCAAATCATTTTATAATTATTTTTATGAGTCAAAGGTGACTCCTTTGAAAATGCACAGGTGAACGGTCGCAACGATAACTTTCTTCAGTATTGTCTGAAATAAAAAAATCAAACGTAGTTTCACTTAGTAGGCTTACTGTTATCGTGTGAACCTCAATAAACAATTTAGCTTAATAAATAACAAAATGGCGGACTGTTAAAAAAATTTTCAAAAATCGATTGTTTTTTCGTAAGTAATTGTTTAAAAAAAATAGGAAAATGTTTATGTAAAATCATGACCGAGGTTCACACGATAGCCACTCATGTGTAGAATAATGCCTCTAAATTGCTGTAGCTCGCGCCCGTGCACTGTTTAATTCTACGTGCTGTAAGTTTATTAGTTTTTCAAATATCTGTCTAAAACTTTTACATGATATTTCTAAGATATTGTACTTTCGAAACATGAAAAAGAATCGATTTTTTCAAACCGTCACATAGGAAAAGTGCCTTAAGTTTTTATGGAATTTGAATGTACTTGGATTTGTGGAAATACTGCAAAAAAATAGTTAAATAACTTTAAGAAAAGAAAAATTGTTATTACAAAAAGTTTCTTGTTTTCATTAGATGCAAGTACGAAATAACATTAAATTTTTTTTAGTTTTCAACGAGAAAAATAAATAGATTTTTTCTAAGAAAAATAATTTTATTTAATATTAAAGTTTATAAATTAATACTGTTAAGTTTGTTAATTTATGTTATTGATAATATACAATAGTTTCATTTATGCTTGAAATTTAAAGTATTTCTTTTAATATTATTAATAAGCTGTTATGAGAAAAAATAGAATTACTTAAAAATTACGATTTAGCATAATTTAATCAGAGCATCAATGAAACATAATATTTTAAAAAATATATCAACGAATAATATAAGGGAGATTGGGGAATTGTGGGCCACACTTTTTTTAGCTCAATATCTTACACACAAAATTTTTTTTTCAAATTTTTAAATTTTTCATGTCAGTAGATGGTATAAACTAACATATACACTACCGTCGGAAATTTCATGCCTAAACTTACATTATGACTCCCCCTGCTTGAGTTTACCTATGTCTAACCTATTCCTAACCTCTCTGATTTAACTCTTGTTTCTAGTTCCCTCCATGTTTTGTCTCGTAATTTTTTATTTTTCTTAAAATAAAACGCATTTAATTTTTGCTTTAAATTCTTTTTCACATTTGAGCCTCCGGAAAGTATAACCACACATAAAATTCTGACCGCCATGCTAATTCAATGGGCGTCAGAATTTTATGTGTGGTTATACTTTCCGGAGGCTCATTTGATTTTGATCTTTCTTTTTGGATTTCATGAACCCATTTTCTTTCATTAACTACTTTTACTTCTAATTTCGGTTTTACTAAATTGACTTTCCATACGAATGACATTGACCCCGGTATACACAAATTTTTCTGAGTGGCACTATTTAATGTCGTCATCTTTCTATTATAGTCCGGGAGCTGGCGACTAAATCAACTATCTCATTTCATACCGGCTGAAAATATGAGTAAAGATTACTTAAGACATGTAAATAACAGAAAGGCACGTCTGGTAGGGAAGTTTTAAATTACAGGTCAAAAATTTACAAACAATTCCCTCTACCCTCAAAATTGTCGAAAAAACTCCCTCTGACCTGACCTTCACTCAAAATTTGGATCAAATTTTACATATTTTTTAACCTACACATCAAAAAAGCAAATTAGGATACTTCAAGAGGTCGTTCCCTTATATTAAAATTTGACGAAATTCTCGACCTTTAAAAAAAGGTTAAAAGGTTAAAAGAAGTTTCACCTAAATTTTAATATTAAGTTTCAAGCAATAAAAGATGTTATAAATTAACATCTATTTTTAAAAATTCTATTTTTTTTATTGTTTATACTCCTGCCCTATTGGCCTTATGCACTTCGACAAGAGTCCCCGAGAAATACTTTTTTGGATTAAGCATAACCATTCTACTTTAGAAATTTTTCTATATATTAACCTAATTTTTGCGTCTACAGCCGACTTTATTAGAAGTACTCGCATTACGCCTGGACCACCCGTCAATGGGTTTTCTCGCCAGAGAAGAGGGAAACTGTTGAAAACCTCTCTGAGTACAACCGGTTTATCGACAGTCGAGTTCTAATGGTGTGTACCGGACAATAATCGACGGTGCACATCATTATACCTCGACGTCAAACCTCCCTCTCAGATTGTCTCACGTGCCGGAAAAATACCAAGCCAAGTGGGCGCGAACCAAGGGTACTTATACCCTTGGTCCTTAAACGACCACCAACGCCAGGCATCTATCCGACTGAGCCAATCTGTCGGTCATTTATGAAGGTTTTAATCGGTATGAAATAAGAAAAATGTAGGTTATTTTCACCTATTGACCCATCTGCCGCATCTTCGAAGGGCTGCCAGACGTACTTCGCCCCACCCCAGAACTGCCAGACGTGTATTTTTACACTTGTTTGAATGTAAACTTTCGATTTATAAAGGTTTTAATCGGTATGAAATGAGATTAAATTTTACGATTTTTATAAGTGTTTAACCCTTTGCCAGACGTACTTTGCCCCAGCCCAGAACTGCCAGACGTACATTTTTACACTCGTATAGATGTAAACTTTCGAGTTATGAAGGTTTTAATCGGTATGAAATGAGAAAAATTTACATTATTTTTCACCTTATTCGCCCCCCTGCCAGACGTACCTTTCTGTTATTTACACGTCTTAAGTAATCTATATTCAAATTATAAGCCTGTATGAAATGAGATAGTTGATTTGGTCGCCAGCTCCCAGACTATTACTTTCCGTGTCCAGTGTATCAGTTTTCATTTTATTTGTCAATTTATCTGTCACAGTCTCTGTCTCATTGTCTTCATTTATTAAAAGTAGCCGTTTTTCCTCAGAATAATCTTGAATTTTTGTCACAAAGTTTTTGGATTTTCTATTTAAAATTTGGATTTCTTCTAATGTCTCTTGATTCACACACTTGACAGAAGAAATGGTCATATTCCTTTAGAATCTTTGTCTTTATGTGATGTTTCTATTAGAGGTTTTGCATTTTGATTTATTGTTACACCCCTGAATTCTTCTATTTTTCTTCCTTCTTCATTCTTGCTGTTTAATTGCTCTTGAGTTCTTCCTTCTTTCAGATTTTTTGTATTATTGATGTTACTAATAGTAATATTTTCTTTTTTTTCGCTCGATTTCTCGCTTTCTGTTTTAAGTTGTGGTTCATTTACGGAGGGAGAGACATTACAATGCAATTGTTTTTCGTCCTCTAAAGAGTTTTGGTTTGTGGGCGAATCCTTAAAACGAATTGGCGGTATTATGAAATCATAATTATGTATTTTTAGGGTTCCGTACACCTACGGTGTATCGGCGGAACCCTATTGGTGAGACTCTGTTGTCCGTAGCCAAATCGTGTCCCCCCCCTAGCGGCTAAACTATTTGACCTAAAGAGCTCAAATTTGGTCCAGATATGTATTTTCACTCGTACACGGAGAAAAATCTGTTGCGAATAATGCATAGAGTAGAGGTTATGAATATAGCATAAGCACTTACTAGCGAAAAGTATAAGAGGTCCGCCTGAATATCAGTCGACTCCGCCTAATATTCAGGCGGACTCGAGCAATAAATAGGCTCTCTGTTAGGATTTTAGCATCAAAGAATCTATGGAAAAAGTATATGAAAAGTTTCGAGCATTAATCCTAACAGATTTCTCTCCGTGTAGATTACAGGAAAAATATAGCGAATGTGATTGGACGTGATGGGCATAGCGTTGTCAAGGAAATAACAAGATTTTTGGCCAAAAATGCATAAAAAGTGACCATTCCCCCCCCCTTAACTTCTAAACTATTCGACATGGAGAGCTGAAATTTTGCATGCTGGTGTATTTTTACTCGAATATTACAGGAAAAATATAGAGAACTTGATATGTAATGATGGCCATAGCGTTGTCAAGGAAAAACTAAAAAATTAAAAAAAAAATTTGTTTTCCCTAACTTTTACATTATTTGACCTAATGAGCTGGAAATTGGTATCCTGCTGTATTATTACAGTCTGACAACAAAAAATTTATTTAAGAAACTTTTAAAAAAAAATTTTTTTTTAAATTTTTTTTTTCAAAAAAAAAAAAATTTTTTTAATTTTTTTTAGTTTAAACACGTGGCATTATATATTTTAAGGAAGAGTGAAATTTTAAGAGAATAAATGAGAGATTGTTTTCTGACTTTAATTTCTTAACTAAAAATAAAAAAAAATTGGACAAGTGCGAGTTGTACTCGCACTGCAATGGCGGGTTCCGTACACAAATATTAAAACAATACTTGCAACATTTATCGGTAATTAGTAGAATTAAAATAAACAATTAAAAAAATATATTAAAATCATTTGATAAGAAGAAATAACTAAAAAAATTAAAGTATTGTATATCTAATATTGTAAACAATAATAAGCAGAGGAACAAAATTTTCAAAATTATATTTTTTTTGCTTATTATTGTTTACAATATTATATATATATATACAATACTTTAATTTTTTTAGTTATTCTTTTTTATCAAATGATTTTAATATATTTTTTAAATTGTTTATTTTAATTCTGCCAATTACCGATAAATGTTGCAAGTATTGTTTTAATATTTGTGTACGGAACCCGCCATTGCAGTGCGAGTACAACTCGCACTTGTCCAATTTTTTAGGGTTCCGTACCCGGTAGGAACCCTATTAAAACGGTTACGGAAAATGACCATGTACCCCCCCCCTAGCGCTCACAGTTTTTCATGTAGAGGGCTAAAAATTGGTACATGTATGTATTTTCACGCGTAGATTGCACGAAATATATAGCAAACGTTATTGGAGTTAATCTTTATAGAGTTTTCCGCGAAATACATCAAATTTTGGCCGTTTTTCGCAAAAAAGGCATGTACCCCCCCTAGCGCTCACAGTTTTTTACCTAGAAAGATGAAAATTGGTATGCATATGTATTTTCAAAAATGGATTACAGGAAAAATATAGCGAACATATTTGGTATTGATCTTCATAGTGTTTTCAGCGAAAAACTCGAAAATTTTGAAAATTTCGAAAAAAATGCATTAACCCCCCCCCCTGGCGCCCACAGTTTCTTATCTAAAGAGCTGAAAATTGGCATACTTATTCATTTTTACGCATAGATTACAGGAAAAATATAGCCGAAGTGATTAGAATTTATTTTCATGGTGTTTTCATCGAAAAACTAAAATCTCTTTTTGCAAGCTCGAAAATTCTTTAACCCTTGCTGGTTCTCTCAATTCTTAATCTAGTGGACTGGCGTTATACATTTTTATTTTTTTTGTGTAGATTTTAGAGGTGTGCAAAAAGCTCGAAACCCGAAGCTCGAGCGGGTATTTTCGAGCTTTTCATTTTTCGAGCCGAGCCGAGCCGAGCCTATTCAGTTCGAACTCGAGCCGAGCTCGGGCCGAGCCGAGCTTTATAAAAAGCTCGAATAATTTCGGGTACTCGAAATTTTCGAGTACTCGATTTGATTCGAGCCCTTGAGAAAATCCAAAATTTTCTACATTAATTTTTAATTAAATTTTTTTTTTTCAAAAAAAATTTTTTTTTAATTTAAAAGCTCGAATTAAATCGAGTACTCGAAAATTTCGGTTACCCGAATTCATTCGAGTACCCGAAATATTCGAGTACTCGAGTGAATTCGGGTACCCGAATGTTTCGGGTACTCGAAAATTTCGGGTACCCGATACATCGAGCCCGGCTCGGGCTCAGCTCGGCTCGACTCGAAAAAATTGCGGCCCGGCTCGGCTTTTCGAGCTTTTTGCACACCTCTAGTAGATTTCATCAAACATACAGAAAAAATTATTGGAATTCATCTTCATATTTTTTTTGCGAAAAACTAAAAAAAAATTCGTTTAAAAAAAAGTATGTTCCCCTCCTTGGTTTTCACAATTCTTGGCCTATTGGACTGCAGTTTTGCTTATTTTATGTATTTTCGTGTGTAGATTTTAGAAAAAATATAGCGAACATAATTTTTTTTTTTTTTTTGCTTAGGGACTTTTGGGAAATCTGCCTACAGATACCTTGGATTCCGCACTCCAAGGTTATGTGGGGTTGGTATGATAAAAAAAACAAAAGGAAATATAAAAAAAAGAAAAATAAATAAATGTTATAATAAATTTAACAAACTGGCGACCTACTACCAGCCCGACCCACTAAAACCCGTAACCCTTCTTTTGGAGCCCTTTACCCTCCCTCGGAACTGTCGTAAGACTTTAGCCTTCGAGGGTGGCGCTCCAACTCTGTCGCTAATGCGACTTTCTGCTTTTCTCTGCGGTCATCCTGCGTTAATAGTTAAAAATTTAAAACTATTTCAATATAAAAGCGGAATTAACAGCACAACAATAATAAAAAAATGTTTAATTAAGTGTAAACAGTCAAAAGATAAAATTGCAAACGGATATAAAAAAAAAAAAAAAAAAAAAAACGCGTATATAATATTAAAAACATAAAACGGAATAAATTAAAATTGTATAAGGACAAATAAATCACAAAACAAATTAATAAAAAACAAACAAAACAAATTAAAAGCTGTTTAAATTACGCTTTTTTGGCGGCCGTCGAGATCTTTCCTCAACATAACCGAGATTTCGTCAAAAAAACGTGTTTTTTACCCTAGCGCCCACAGTTTTTTATCTGAAGAGATGAAAATTAGTTATTTATTTATTTTCACCTGTAGATTACTGAAAAAATACAGCGAAAAATATTGGAGTTGATGTTTATATTTTTTTCAGCAAAAAAGTAGAAGTTTTAAACGAGGGTACGGAACCCTCGGTTTTAGTACGAGTTCTACTCGCACTTGTCCGGTTTTTTAAATTTAGGTCCATTGTCTACAAATTCCTTTACTTCAAAATAATCATTTTTAAAAAATAGTTCCTCCCAGTTCATATACGATGCTTCGTAATTGGTTTACATATACTCCCTATGTTCCTCTCTTCTGTAACCGTCCTGTATATCATTGTATCTTCTGTGTTCGCCTCTGAAATTAATTTTTTGTTCTTTGTAGGTAAATCTGTGTTGAAAATTTCTTGTGGTCCTTGAATGTTGTGGTCCTTGAATCCATGTTGGTTTGCCTCTCTATCTTTTGCTAGTAAGTTTTCAGCAAAAATAAACGCTTCTTCTAAACTTTGGAGTTCATGTGCTTCCACTTTATTTTTTATTTCAACAGGAAGTAATTTTATAAATACTCTTCGTGCTATATCTTGTGTAATTTTCATTGTACATTTAACAATGTTGTAGTCATTTTCTGCCTGCATGGTATTTCTAACATCATTGACGTAATGTTGTAATCGATTGTACAAGTTGTTTAGATTTTTATCATTGTACTCACACAATTCTGCCATTTGCGTAGAGTAAAATCCGATTGATGATGTCGAATCAATTAGAAAATTTGAACTAAATCTCTTCTTTAAAAGAATTAATAAATCGGGTAATGTTTTAAAATTCTTGTTTGCTGTACAGGTTTTTGCAATACCTTTAAGTTTATTCAATATAGCAATTATAAATTAATCTTCAGAAACAGCTAAAATAAATTCGGATGCATAGACTATTTCTTGAATAAATTTATTGACTGGTACACTACCGTCCAAAAGTCTCAGGACGATTACATTTGACTCTATGAAAAAACATGCCATCACTTTTTCAATCATATCTCGGAAATAAAAGGAGGTACAGAAAAAACTTAAATACGGTTAGAAAGCTGATTAAATTCTGCAAAGTCTTAAAGCGCCATTTTAAGCATTTTTGAAGGTGGTTCTGCCGGGGCGCATGATTATCGCCCAAAATTCAATTTCATAATATTCAAAACATCGAAATTCTTCTTATGGAAACGTCAATTCATATAATTTTCATATTTCGAAATACCATTCAACATAATTGTCATTTTGTCGAATAATCATTGATTCTAATTTTTAAATAATCGAATCGTTTTTTAACATAATTTTTATTCTGTCGAAAAATCTTTTGACATATATTTTATTATTCTTAATGACTATTTGTCATAACTATTAATTCACCGAATGACTACATAACCTAAAATTCATTCACACTAATCGCCATTTAATATAATTTGTATGTTTGAGAAACGTCAATTCACATAATTTTCATATTTCGAAATACCATTCAACATAATTTTCATTTTGTCGAATAATCATTGATTCTAATTTTTAAATAATCGAATTGTTTTTTAACATAATTTTTATTCTGACTAATGTCTATTGGTTATAAGTATTAAATGTTCGAATTATCAATTCGTCGAATGCCCAAAACATAGAATTGTTAATTCGTAGAATGCTCAAATCATCGAATTTTCAATTTGTCGAATGTTCAAAACGTCGAATGTTCAAAACTTCGAATGCTGAAAACATAGAATTGTTAAATCGTCGAATGCTTAGAACATCGAATTGTCAGTTCGTGGAATGCTCAAATAGTCGAAGCGCCATCTGTTCGAATTGCCAAGTAGTAGAATGGTAAAGTAGTCGAATGGACAAATAGTCGAAACGCCATCTGTTCGAATTGTCAAATAGTAGATTAGTAAAGTAGTCGAATGTTCAAAAAGTCGAATCGTCAATTCGTCGAATGCTTAAAACATCGAATTGTTAGTTCGTCGAATAATCAAAATGTCGAAATGTTTATTCGTCGAATCGTCAAAACGTCGAATTGCCGAAATTTCGAAAAATTTGTTTGATTTAATTAAACATTTGTTTGTTTTAAGTTAATGTTTAATTAAATCAAACAAATTTTTCGAAATTTCGGCAATTCGACGTTTTGACGATTCGACGAATAAACATTTCGACATTTTGATTATTCGACGAACTAACAATTCGATGTTTTAAGCATTCGACGAATTGACGATTCGACTTTTTGAACATTCGACTACTTTACTAATCTACTATTTGACAATTCGAACAGATGGCGTTTCGACTATTTGTCCATTCGACTACTTTACCATTCTACTACTTGGCAATTCGAACAGATGGCGCTTCGACTATTTGAGCATTCCACGAACTGACAATTCGATGTTCTAAGCATTCGACGATTTAACAATTCTATGTTTTCAGCATTCGAAGTTTTGAACATTCGACGTTTTGAACATTCGACAAATTGAAAATTCGATGATTTGAGCATTCTACGAATTAACAATTCTATGTTTTGGGCATTCGACGAATTGATAATTCGAACATTTAATACTTATAACCAATAGACATTATTAGTCAGAATAAAAATTATGTTAAAAAACAATTCGATTATTTAAAAATTAGAATCAATGATTATTCGACAAAATGAAAATTATGTTGAATGGTATTTCGAAATATGAAAATTATGTGAATTGACGTTTCTCAAACATACAAATTATATTAAATGGCGATTAGTGTGAATGAATTTTAGGTTATGTAGTCATTCGGTGAATTAATAGTTATGATAAATAGTCATTAAGAATAATAAAATATATGTCAAAAGATTTTTCGACAGAATAAAAATTATGTTAAAAAACGATTCGATTATTTAAAAATTAGAATCAATGATTATTCGACAAAATGACAATTATGTTGAATGGTATTTCGAAATATGAAAATTATATGAATTGACGTTTCGATAAGAAGAATTTCGATGTTTTGAATATTATGAAATTGAATTTTGGGCGATAATCATGCGCCCCGGTTCTGCCAGCTTGAAGTAAGGCTGACAAAACCATGCATTTTTTTAAAAAATAAAGGGCCGAAAATTCGGCATTAAATTAGCCCTAAATGAGCCCTTAATTATGCAATAGGTCCCATTGTGATCCGGCAATATGGTTCTGTCAAGTTAACGTTGCTCGTGTGGGAAGTGAGAGTGGAAAGTAGAAGGTGGGAGTGGGAAGTGAGAGTGGAAAGTAAAAGGTGGGAAGTGAGAAGTAAGAGTGGGAAGTAAAAGTGGGAGTGGGAAGTAGAAGGAGGGAATTGTGTAAGAATACACTAATGTATTTCTATAACACCTTACGTCAAAAACTTGACTAAAGTGCCGTTTTAGACGCACTAGTGCGAGAAAAAAGGGGAGGTAGAAGATTCTCGCATAGTTCTTCCCACAATTTTCCTCGGGATTACTAAAATCGTAAAACGGAAATTATGAAGAGTGATTAATGTCATAAAGTATTGAGATTTGAATAATATTGATTGTGAATGGGGGGCTTCGCCCCCGAAGCGCTGTTCTGCTTGTAGACAACACAAGTTTTTTCAGCATTACAACTGAGACAAATTGTTTATTTTTTGCATGTTATAAACAATAATTATTTTGAGTTGGTTTTTTTGTTGTCGGAGGGCTTCGATCTCCAACCCCCCACACGGCGCTGCCCATGGACCTCTTTGGGGGAGACCCCCCCGAACCCCCCGCGTGACCAAAGAGCGGCGTACGTTTGATTGTATATCGGTACACTAGCTTGTGTATCTCGTTTTTGACTTCAGGTGTTTATAGAAAATAGTGTGTGTTACGCTTGCGCATCTAGGGGAATCTCAACTCGTGTGATTGCCGCACTCGCTTCGCTCGTGCACTTGTAACACGAGTAACTATTCTTTTTAAAAAAGAAATAACGCAACTTTTATAAATATTAAGAGTCATATGACTAAGGGAACACCAATCATCTAAACGATCTAAATCCTATTAAAGGTCAGAGCAATTCAGACATGGATCATCAAGGACCAATAATCTTATAAGATTTAAGATCAGCAGCGTATAGAAGAAAAAAAGAATGTCTAAAAACAAAATTAATTTCATTAATTTATAAAACAAATAGAAGTGGTCCAAAATGTGATCCCAGAGGAACACCCGAAGTAGCAAACAAAAGGATCTGAATAATATTAATTTGAAAAAATTTAATAGATTTGAACACTTTTTCTCTGTTATTGTAAAACCTAAAACTTTATTTTTAAAAATATTGAATTAATTAAAATTAAATATGTAATTAATATTTATTATTTTAATGCTATTTTTTAACGCTAATATAATAATTTATTTATTCTTATACTGAGTGATATTAAAACATGTTATTTTCCAAAAAAAGCACATTAATGTTTTGTTTTTATCGATGTGTTTTTGTTTACATTTAGTTGACTAAAAAGTCAAATTCCGAAGAACTATGTGTTCAACATGAGAAATATTTTTTTCTTTACTAGTTTTTGAGCATTTTCGACTAAGTATAAACTGTATTAAATTATATTTTACGTGGTAGTTAATAATAGTAATTCATTAATATTTTTCATAGTAGTTAAAAACATTAATTATTCTCATTATTCTAAGCTGTGAAATGAAAAAACAGACAGTCCTAGCTGGCTCCGACAGATATAGAAATTCAATTCGTTAGAGTCCGCCGCGCGAGAAAAGTTAAACGCTGTTAGAATTTTTTCTATCAATTTTGACAATTTAATAATTTCCAGAAAACTTTTTTATACTATTTTGAACAACTTCTTCACTAGAAGTTTTTATTTGCTCAAAATTCCCTCGATAAACGAAGCGTTCAAAGATTATGGTGTTGAAATTTTACCGTTGGCTAATAAATATTTTTTAGTTTGTTTATAAACAAACATATAAATTTTTACAACATATATTCGTAAAAAGGGTAATATAAAAAATGTCCATTCCAAGTTTTATTGAAAAATATGCAAAATTGTAGATTTGGCAGCGAGTTGAAGATGAAATTTTAATTAAAAATTCGTTTGAGAAAAAACAAGTTTTTTAATTTTATATAAAAAAATATTAATCCTACAACTTTTTCTCAAAGGAAAAAAGATGCAGTTTTTTTATTCTTTATAAGAATATAATTTGAAAATTCAAAAATTTTGAAGTTGGATATTTTATTGCCAGGGGACTGCCTCCCACTCTTCTCTCGGAGCCCATGTCTGGTTCTTGCACCAAGGCGTTCGATTACTTTTACTTCTAACATGATTTAAATGAGCAACTTTCTTTTCAATAACTAATTTTTTCAATTCTCCTGTATACCAAGGAGGGAAGTGTGACTGATTTATAAATTTCATGGGTACGTAAATATTAAAAATGTTATACAAATGATTATTAAAAATACCAACAGCCTCATCAATACTATTAACATTCAAAAATTGTCCGTGTCTGGTTGGAACTTTCGTTTTAACTTTTTAGAACAACCTTATAGACGCAAGTCTTTCTAAAAGAGTATTGCTTCTAACGTTGTCAAATGCGCCACTAATATCCAAAAACGCTACCAACACTTGCTGACGATTCGTAAATGCTTCATTAATACATATAGACATATTTATAAGATTGTCAACACAAGATCTATCGACCCTGAAGCCACTCTGAGTCATGGGGAGAATGTCATTAGATTCGCACTACCACTGTAAGCGATTTTTTACAAGAGTTTCAAAAAGCTTACATATACAGGATGTTAAAGCAATAGGTCGTACAGTTTTTCCATCAGATTTATCTACAAAATGTACAAAAGTGTCTCTCCATTCTTCAGGAAACTTAGAATATCTCATGAAATATATCGAGTAGAAGTAAATGATATTTAATTGGTAGTTGTTTTAATATTTCGTAATCAATACCATCAAGACCTGGGGAAGAACCAACGTGTTTTGAATCAAGGGCTACATTATATTCTATAAAATCAAAATAATATTCAAAAAATGGATTTTCCGGACAAATAGGAATTTTAGTTGGGTCAGTATTGACCCAAGGAGGAGAGATCTTGTCTAACATATCTGAAACAACTTGCTCAGTTGATTGAAGATTTTCACTAGTATAAAAAAGAGTTGCCTTATGCATCAATTCAGTAATTACATTTATAAAAAATTTATATTTTTTATACATTAAAAAGCGTCATATTCCTGAGTATAAAATTCTAAAATATGATCATTCAATTTCGAAGTAAATATTTGTCAATTTGTCTTAATAGTTTTTAATTTAAAAGACTTTTTATAATAAGAACTTTTTTCAGTAGACACTAATAATAAAATTCACAGGAAAATGATCAGAACCCAGGGTTTCTTCTTCAACTTTAATATTAAAATTTTCAGCCATATTCATAGTTGAAATAATTAAATCTAAGTTGGATTCTTATGCATATCAATGTGAGTATGGCTATCATTATTAAAGATAAAAAATCATAAGAGTCTTGGCTTTGATAGAGCTTGTTACCATTAGTGTCTGATTCATTACAATTCCATGATTCATTATGGGAATTAAAATCACCTATTAAAATACTATGTGAATTTAAATTAGTATTTTCAACAATTATATCCCATTGTGACTGTGCTAAAATCAAACCCGGGGTTCTGTAACAAATAATAATATTGAATTCAGGATTTGTATTATTTACATGATTGTATGCCACCCATTTCTACAGTTAAATCTGGAGTCTTTATGTTTTTAGTTTCTGAAAAAGCAATATTTTTCTTAATTAAAATTAAAATACCTCCTTCCCTTAAGTGCAGACGGTCCTTCCGGAAAGTGCAGAATCCTGGAAAGGTAAATCTGTTATCCATCAGTTGTTGAGTAGGGTTAATCCATGATTCAACACACACAAAAATGTCCAAATTAATTAAAAGTGTCTGCAGTTCAATTACAAGGGGTTAAATTTGTTTACAAAATGTTTATAACAATAGTAATTGTTAATTTTATTTTTTATTTTGTTAAGAATTATATATACAACTTAATAATTAAAATAATAGGAAGGATTAACTAAACAGAAATAAAACAAGATCATGCAACACATGTACCTCAGATGCGACGAATTTGCATAAGTGTAAAGTATGTGCGCTCCTGGACAAAAAATTCGATATTTTGGTTAGTTTTAAAGTCTCCAGGAATATTTTTTTTGCAAAAAACTATGCCCGAAAAAATTAAATCAAAATTTTTTTTGACTTTCTTCCGGCCAAATTTTGGATTTTTTGTTTTTTAATATTGCACTTTAAATTGTTAGAAAATCAATTATTATTACCTAAAATATAAACAAAATCTAACTTAATGGACAAAAGTTATTCCTTTTTTTTTAAAAATGTACTTTAATGTTTAATGCCCGGTAAAATCAACAATTTAAAAAATTTTTAAAAATCTTTTTTCCTACAATCATCTGTCATAAATCACTACATTTATACCAAGTTTCACAAAAATTGAAAGACCCATGACCAACTTTGATTTTTTTGAGAAAATTTGACCCAGCATGAATCTTTGGTATAACTGATATTCATAAAGCTTAAGTAGCTCGCCTTAAATTTTTGAATAGATTCAACGTAAGCGGATTTCAATTCTGTCCCAAAACACTCATTAACGACGCTATGCAAGTGCTAAAGAGCGTCTACATATTTTAAACAGTCTAAAGATAAAATCAAGCGAAGAGTATCCACTTTGTTCAATAATATTTTACAGGAATTGCCTTTAAAATCGGTGCCTCCATGAGTAACTTCTTGTTGCACATTGCACAAATTCGTCCATTTATTTGTTTCTTCTTTAAATTCATCTTGCATGTGGCTCACAATTTTATTTACAACACCAAGCATTAAATTAAGTTTTGGAGGGGATTGGTCTTTAAAATTCTTGTATCAGCGTCGCAAGTGAAGACTGGAATGTTGACACCATTTTTGTACTTTTTGGAATCTTTTATGATTGATCCCGCTGCTTTTTTTCAAGCTTCAAAATTAAAAAATGTGTTTCCTATTGTTCGTAATGGTCCCACACTTTCTAAATTTTTATTTTCACAGAAACACCATATGCAAGGATATGACGATGAATGGGATATAATCCATAACAAAATGTTAGCCAATTTCAAATCAGTCGCTATTGTTTATTGAAAATTATTTATTTGCAGCATTTTCCATATTTATACGATATTTTCATCATTTTCTTGAGCAGATTTGGCAATCGCGAGGATAAACAATTTCTTGACGCCAGAATTTTTGAAAGATTTAGCACAAACACCATCTTTATATTTCTGACGTTTTGTTTCTCTTTGACCATCATCGAATTCTTCAACAGCTTGCACAGATTGTCTATCTGTGACTTTCAGAAAATTCCCACCACCGTTAATTCGACATTTTAAATGTTCATTCTTAACCTCACGCTTAATTTCAATAAATGCAATAAAGTTTTCAAGATCGTTGCACTGCACAATGGGACATTTAATATCTGTACTCACTTTAAACTTAGTTGTAACGAAATCCAGTTTTAAAAGAAAAAAAATCTTTGACTTCCTGATTTTTTTGTTTAACCCTCCTACGGTTTAATTAAATTGCAGAAATCGATACCAAAATGGTTCAATTTACCCTGCATAGAAAATTTTAAATCTCAAAATGCTTTAATAGTTTTTTGGGGTGTAGTTCCGAATAGTTCTCCGGTATTTTGGTGCGCTGATTACAAAAATCATAGTAAAAATTGTCGACTAGGTCATCTTCATGGTAAAAACCATAAAAAACACCATAAAATTGTGGTTTTTTGCATTTAACTTGTAAAAAATGCAAAATTTCAAAAAATGTTTCCTACAAAAGATATAGACTTTACAAAAATAAACATTTTTTGTTTTATGCATTTTTTTACTAAAATTGTTAGTTTTCGAGATAAATGCAAAAAACCATAAAATACCATAAAAAGTGGATAAAATATACTCTCACTTAAAAGGACATCTAATTTTAACTTATGTATAAAGGGAGTCAAATTGACTTTCTAGTTGGCATTAAAAGGTACCCAACCAAGACCCGACCCCCCTTAAACGTTTTTTTAAAAGCCTTTTTAAAAGTGCCCCTGAAAAGAAGACCACACGGAGCCTGACAAAGCCCTGCTTATCTCATCTTTCTTATGTAGAAAGGGAGTCAAATTGACTTTATAGTTAACATTACAAGGTACCCAACCCAGACCAGAAACCTCTCCAACGTTTTTTAAAAGCCCTTTTTAAAGTGCCCTTGCAAAGAAAACAACACAGAGCCGGGCGAAGCCCGGCTCTGCTCTTGTCCTCTTGCTTTCTAATGTAGAACAGTAGTCAAATGGACTTTCAAGTTGGCATTAGAGGGAACCCAACCCAGATTCGACCCTCTTTTCAACATAATAAATGCATAATAATAGCCAATTTTATGGTATTTCTTGTGGGTTTTACCATGAAGATGACCTAGTTGACAATTTTTACTACGATTTTCGTAATCAGCGCACCAAAATAAATAAAGAAACTTTATTTTGTTAAAATTAGATGTCCTTTTAAAGGGAGGTTCCCATTGCGGGAGTAAAAAAATGGATTTCTTTTTTATTGTATACTAGCGATATTTTCCTCGCTCGCTAACGCTCGCTCGGTTTATATTTTATTTATTTATTTTTATTTGTTTTTATTAATTATTTTTTTCTAATTATAATAATTTATTTTTTTATGTTTATTTACAAATATTTTTATTTCTGTGTAATAAAGAATATTTTAAATTATAATAATAATAATAATAATAATAATAATAATAATATTAATAATTAATAATAATAATATAATAATAATAATATTGTCTGATAGCTCACTAACAATTTTGAGGTTAGGTTATATCAAGGGGAAAAAAAGGATCCAGTGATAGGTGCGCTACTGACATCATCGAGTCAAGCACGACCCTTCCCTTCACCCCTCATCCCGTTTCAGCGCCATCACATTCCGTATAACCAATTTCCGTATAACCAAGACTTCAGTGTAATAGAATTATAATTATTATAATTATAAATTGGCTGTTTTTTAAAACAAAAAACGATAATTTTCTTAAAAATTAGCGTACAATAATTTTTAAAAAAGTGTTTGAAAGGTGACAAAATAAGCTCTTAATTGCAATAAATGAAATTTATGTGTGATCACTTGTTAAAAAACTATATTTGTTTAAAATTTATCACTAAAAAGTGAAATATTTTGTTTATTGGTAATTGCATTTAAACAATAATTAAGAATTAATTAATTAATGTAACATTGATAGAACACTACTGCGCATGCGTAACTTTGATAGAACACTACTGCGCAGGCGTGACATTGATATAACACTACTGCGCATGCGTGACATTGATAGAACACTACTGCGCATGCGTAACTTTGATAGAACACTACTGCGCAGGCGTGACATTGATAGAACACTACTGCGCATGCGTGACATTGATAGAACACTACTGCGCATGCGTGACATTGATAGAACACTACTGCGCATGCGTGATATTGACAGAACACTACTGCGCATGCGTGACATTGAAAGAACACTACTGCGCATGCGTGACATAATTATGTTATAATACATAACACATAATTAATTGACAGAACACTACTGCGCATGCCTAATATTAATAGAGCACTACTGCGCATGCGTAACATTCACAGAACACTACTGCGCATGCGTGACATTGACAGAACACTACTGCGCATGCCTAATGTTCATAGAGCACTACTGCGCATTTTATTTTGCATTTTACTTTTTAAATTAAGATAAGCCAGGTTTTTCGTCAGACTACAGTCTCACATTAGGTACACTTCCCACACAGCACATGATATTTCCTGAACATTTCACTGAAAGATTGAAATATTTCAGTGCAAGGTTCTTGAAATATTGCTGCAAATTGAAAATGTCCGCCTATATGAAATATTGACGCGAAAGTTTAGAAAATATTTTGGAAATTTCCAACTTTAATTATGCGCACTGGTCGAACTCAGTTTCTATGGCCTGTAGAGCTCCGCAGTAGTTTTTGGCTTACTATATCCTATGGGTTTTAAAATATTTCAGAAAATTCCTATTGGTTTCAGGTGTTTAACAAATTTCTTAATTTTATGAAATATTTTCAGAATATTGCAGAATCGTCATGTGTAATATTGCAGGAATATTTCAATGAAATATTTTCTAAACTTTCACATCAATATTTCACGTAGGCGGACATTTTCAATTTGCAGCAATATTTCAAGAACCTTGCACTGAAATATTTCAATCTTTCAGTGAAATATTCAGGAAATATTTAGGAAATATCATGTGCTGTGTGGGTTATTATTTGCATGTCCCTATTATTAGACACACAGGAAATATACAGCAAACATAACCTCAAATATTTTCAGTATTTTCGCATTAATTTTCTACCAGAAAAATTAGTTTTATAATTATTTATTAAACCAGAATTTGTTTATTGTATTTTATTCTTTATAATTAATATTCAAATTATTGAGATAATTCAATAGAATTCTAATTACTTATTGAATTAAATAAATGTCTCATAATAGGTACATTCATTTTCGGACACCCGTACATACAAGAAATCATCGTCCCATAATTAGTGCAGTGCAGAGTTTCAAAATTTAATTAGTAATTAATTAGTTGAATTTTTTAGTACTGCTTAATTAAAAATTTTTTTTCTCGAGTTCCAGTTGACGGATTTTGAAATTAAAATATGGGTTTTTTTCGTCTTTGATTGTACTATTTGAATATATTTTTTGTTTTTAAATTTTTTTATTTTTTATAATTTTTTATATAATTTGTTTATAAAATGTTAATAAACAAATATGTTCTTCACGTCCTAACAAAAAAATTAAAATTTTATTCTATTCCTTAAATGTCTCCGAGTGTAAAACCGTTTCGAGAAAAAAAAACCTCAATTAGAAAAATGTTATTAATTAAAAACTGCAGCTTTCTAGAGCTTTATATGATGACGTTAAACTCGCCCCGCGCACATTGGAATTTTTTACAATTTACTGTTTAAAATTGTCTGGAACCTACAAATTTTATCGGATTTTCATGGATTTGGTCTTAAATTTAAGGGAATAAATTTTCATGGATTTGGTCTTAAATTGAAGGGAATAAAATTTCTAAGAGATTCCTCTAAACCAATTTTTGAATTTTAAATTGTTTATATTTTTTTTGTTATTCAAAGTTAATAATTTACAATATTTTTAGAAAAAATCATGTTAATTTTTTTATTTTTTCGTTGCAGATGATTGGAATCAATTTAAATTAGTCTAGACAAATAATAATGTATAATACAATTTATTTAAATTGTTGCAAACAATGTTAATTAACAAATAGATAACTATTGTACTTTTTTATAAAAAATTTTTTTTTTTGCAGGCAAATTTATGTTTATTTAAGTAATCTATGTCGATTTTGGTAAAATTTATTTTGAATTTAACAATTACCATTGTTATTAACAATTACATGAACAATAATCTAGTTATCAATAATCAAGTAGAGCCATTTATTTGTTTAAAAAGTAAATAATTTGTTTATAACAAATGTAATTACATTTGTTATAAACAAATTATTAATTGTTTGTGCTAATAAATTTTTAAAGTTTTTGAAAGAATGTACATATTATATAAACATTTTATGTTTAAAAAATGTTTACAAATGTCAAAGAAACTTGATTATTGTTCATGTAATTGCTCATAACAATGGTAATTGTTAAATTCAAAATAATTTTTACCAAAATCGACATATATTACTTAAATAAACAAAAATTTGTGTGAAAAAAAAATTTTGTATAAAAAAAATTTCTATTTGTTAATTAGTCTGAATTGGCATCTTTCTGCACCCAACCGACGATATATTGATAAATGTAACTAATTTTAAGAAGAATTTGAACTATTAAAATTTTGAAAAAATCTAAGTTTTTTAAAGTTTCTAATTACATTCATTAAAAATTGAAAGTTTATGAAATTTCAAATTAAAGCCTTTTGAAGTTCATCTATTTTTGAAAATTGTAAACTCAATTCTTTTAAATGGCAATTAATATTGAAATATTTAAATAAAATTATTCAATAAATAATTTATAAATAACAATAATTGTATGATTGTTTTTTAAGAATGAAGTTATTTAAAAAGAAATATTACTGTCGGAAATAGAAAAATTTGAAAGTTTTGTATTAAAATTCTCGGTGATTTCATAGCAAAAAAGAAACCATTTTTGATTTTTTAGGTCAAAAAATTGAGAGTTTCCGGGCAGCGATTTTTTTTGAAATTGTGTAGGATGATTAGGAGACTCACTAGGAGTCATTTCCAAAAATAAAATCCTTGGTCAATTCATAACTCTAATTTTTACATTTATGTTGTTGTCAAGTTGGTCTAGTTTGCATACATATTGTTGATATTTTAAGTTTGTAAAAAAATGTAATTTTTTATGATCTTGAGTTTTGATATTTGCTTTCTGTTGTGTTTGTGACTTTTCTTTTGATATCTGTTATATTAGTTAAATCTTCTATTTAAAAAAATATTTTTTTTCGTTGATAAACGTTGTGGACTTCAACGTCGTTAAAAATTCAGAATTTTCTTAGGAATTTATATGTGTGAGTAATTAACGTATTGTTGGAAGGGGTATAAATATTATACCCCTTTCATTATCAATTTTTCAAACTTGGAAGGGGTTGTAAAAAAACCCTTAAAATCGTCTTAAAATGGATTTTTAAGTGAAAATTAGTATATATATATATATATTTTTTTAGTATTCATATATTGCTGAAAACGTTGAACGAAAAATTTTTGGTGGACGAAGGAAGCATTTTAATATAATATAAGATTTTGAAAGCTATATATATATATATATATATGTAGAATATGTGTGTATAGCGATTTTTTGATCCGAAGAATATTTTTGTTTTAATGGAGTCTTGAACTCACCTGCATCCGGAGCACTAACAATAAGTTACAAATGTCAGGCAAATCGAATCGATTTTTAAAAATTTTGCATACCTGACCTTATAATCGTTAAGAGCGACCCTAAATATCTATAGATATTTATCATATACTCAAATTGAACAAAGAATTGCAAATAATACAATTATTGCACAAAAATGTTTGAAAATGTTTTGCGTTTTTCTCGAAACAACTCTCTAAATTTGAATCAGCGAAAAGTCGCTGATTCACTAGCCCAGAGTATGCAGCTGATAAAATAGCGTATATACACTGATGAAACAGCGTATATGCACTGATTTTCCAGCGTATATACGCTGTTTTATCAGCTGCATACTCTGGGCTGGTGAATCAGCGACTTTTCGCTGATTCAAATTTAGAGAGAAGATTTTTCAAACTGGTGGGAATCGTAGCGTCTAAACTATTTAATCAATCCATTTTGTCATTTTGTTAACTTTTTAACTATTTTATAGGTATAACCTATTCTTTAGGATGTCCGTTTTTGAAAATCCAAAATGGCGGATTCAATATGTCGGACCTTCTTCAAAATTTTTTTAAGTGATCGGATTCGCTTGGAAATTCTTAATCGGGTGTTTGTGGGATAGCTGATTTTAAATCTGGTATCAGTTTTTGAAAATTCAAAATGACGGATCCAATATGGCCGTTATTAAAAAAAAAATTTTAATTTATCGGATTCGTTTGAAAATAGTTACTTAGGAGTTTTTGGGGTCGCTGATTACGAATCCGATGTCAGTGTTTGAATATTCAAAATGGCGGATCCAATGTGGCGGAAAATTTTTGAAACATTTTTTAATTTACCGAATTCAATAGAAAAAGTAGTAATATTGTTATGAACCGACAGATAACACTACTGAGTTTTTCGCGGACAAATGTGAGCAGGTCAACTTTGAATATTCAAAATGAAATTATTCAGAATGGATTCGTAATAAGAGATCACAAAAACGTCCAGATATTAACGAGTTTTAAGTGAATCCGATATAATTTTAAAAAAATTTTCCGCCATATCGGGACCGCCATTTTGAATTTTGAAAATCTGATGCCAGATTCGTAATCAGCGACCAGGAAAACTTGTTTAACTAACATTTTAAGTTATGTAACTTTAATAAAAAAATGTTCATCATTGAAAACCAATATTTTTGAAAAGCGTAGAGCATTAGCTTCAATTTCCACTTTGAATCATGTAATTTCAATGTATTGTTGACGAGTTATAAAACATTTAGTTACCCCGAGTATACTCGGGGTTTAACGTTTTGGAGCAGTCAATTTACCTCGAGTTAACTCGGGACAAACCGTTGGGAGGTTAAGTGTTTTTCTTAATCCTGGCTGAATAGTTGAGCGATCTTTACTTGCAACCCTCAAAGCAGTTACTATAATAAGATTAGTCTTGGAACTATAAGGTTAAACTTCGTTTTCAAGATATGGTTTGCACTTATTGAATTAGTAGCGGATGCAGCTGAAGTGTTTTTATAAGTAACCCAATTTGTAACTAATTGTAAAGATTTACCTCCGCGCAGCAGTGTAAGTGAGATGAATGAACCCTATTTCTTAAATTTTTCATCAACCTTATTTTAATACATTTATAAATAGTTCCTCTTTTAATTTCCGTGAAGCAATTTGAACAAAGTTTTCATATTTCATAGTATTCGATTTCTTTTTATTGCTTCCTCATGAGGAAGCTTTGCATTGGTGACGATTTTCAATTTTTCAAAAGAAGGTTATATGGACTCATTTTCATCTAAAACATATACATATACATAGTTTTTCAAAAGTTTGCAAAACCGCAATTTTTATACATTGAGGAAGCTAAATGGTCATGAAATGAACAACTTGTTCAAACGTGTCATGGTAGCATTCAATCTTGGAAGCTTGTACAAATAGCACTGACAAACATCTTTAGTTTGAGATCTTGTAGTTAAAACTCTACTCTGAAAATTACTAAAATCTGGTAATTTTAAAGTTTTACTTTTCCAGAATCATTACTTGATATACCGCGGTACAAATTTATTTTGCAAGTACCACACAGAACATTGGGTAATGTTTGATCACTTAAAAAAATTTTCTATTAGAACATTAGGGTAGTTTCACCAAGAAAGAATTGACACCAGTAAAAGAACAAATTGATTATTTATACGATATTTCACAAATTATAAGTTTTAGAACTATAAAAAAAATATTTTTTAGTTCCTTATTTCTTCAAAATAAAGTTTATGACAAAAAAATAGATTCAATATGCAAGTTATTTCTGAAAATAATTTTTTTATGTTTTGGTGGGTTATGAACATGACAAATGAATAAAGCATAAACAGAAAAAAGGTTACAAGTTTCAGGTGCAATTAAATAATATTTCTGGTTGCGTAATTAGGAAAATATTAATAATAGTAAGTTGCAAAATTGTTTCAGAATATTTGTACCGTTTTTCATATAATTTTTGTTATTTTTAGACACTGTGTTAATATAAATTTGATTTGTTCTTTCACTGGAAAATACAACTGTTCTTTTACTGGTCAAAATTCTTTCACTGGTGAAAAGGACTTTTTTTTGTAATATCTCGGGAACCCGTAAATATTTTTTGCTGTTCTTGGTCTCTATTTAAAGCTTAGGTTTCAAGGAATAGTCTGTAAAAGTAACAATTTTTTACATCAACTTTTCTAAATTTTGCAAGGAGTCAAAGTGAGGGTAAGAAATTCCGAAAAAAATAGAATTATTTTTTTGTCTTCATAACATGATATCGCGCTTCCTATTTATGCAATACGACTTAAAATAGTGGCATTTCATTGGAAATTTAATAAGCTTTCCAATGCAACTAAAAAAAGCATCTAGCTTCATTTTTAACCGAGTTATCACTGTTTCTGTGCGGGTGTGTTTTTTAATAGCTCGAGATGTTAGCGTTCGCACAATTTCGGACGGTAGTGTATGTGGTACCATAATATACGTTTATCTGAAATATAATTTTTGAACATCTGAGGAGTCGTTATATTTAATATATTTATATTATATTTGATTCTGTGTATATATATATATGTGAAAAAGGCGTTTAAAATTGAATGGCCTTGATATGGACGATAAATATAAGGGATATATTTAAAACTACGAACGACACAACCAACGTTCTCAATTAAGCTCAACCAGATTAGCCGATTCATCTAAAATGAATGAACCGCTCTTACAAAAAAATATTTCTCCTCAACAGCATCTGGATATTCCGGATATCCTAAGGCTACCCGGGACATCCTGCGGATATAATAATATCCTACGGATGTCCTAGAACATCTTACACTCATCCTAGGGATATCCAAATTCCTTTATGTGAATAGGACGTCCATAGAATACACAGGTCCACAAAAAAATTCGTTGAAAGGTTCCTTCGACCAAACCTGGAGTATTATATGTTTTTGGGGTCGCTGAAAACGAATCTGAAGTCCGTTTTGCTCCATCACGTCAGGATTTTTCCTAACCTCAAAATACATATCAGATTTTATGTGACAAATAAAATTCTATAAATATTGACGGATTTACCTCAATCTTGGTATTAAGGCTTTATTGAGGTTGCTGATTACGAACTTAGAGGCAGATTATTAAAATATAAAATGGCGGATCAAATATGGCGGTTGGTTTTTTAAAATATCCATGAATTTTTATAAAACTTGGTATAAAGGGGTTTTTTGGGTCGCTAATTACGAATTTAAAGTCAGATTTTCGAAATAAAAATGAAGGATTTAATATAGCGGTCGGATTTATGAAAATTTCTTGAATTTTTACAGAACTTAGTATCTGTGAGTTTTTGGACTCTGACAGATAACGGAATAACTCCGTTGCCCGCCGTACAACGAGGAGTTGCCCTGGATACAGGCCCACAAAAGAATTCCTGGTCAGTGACCTTAAAACACCTAGATACCAAGTTCTGTAAAGATTCAAGAAATTTTTATAAATCCGACCGCCATATTAGATCCTTCATTTTTATTTCAAAAATCTGACTTTAAATTCGTAATCAGCAACCCCAATAAACCCTCGATACCAAGATTGAGGTAAATTCGCCAATATTTATAGAATTTTATCTGTCACGTAAAATCTGATATGTATTTTGAAGTTAGGAAAAATCCTGACGTGATAGATCAAAACGGACCTGTTATATCTTTGAACATTTGTTGCTGCTTGGGCGTAAACTATAATAAGTATCAACTTTTGCGTTTTTTCACATTTAAAAAAGTATTCATTTCAATAATTTACTTTCAATTGGTTTTATATTAAAACACATGATTAAAAAAATTTTAAATGTGCTTTAATTTAATCACAATTTTAATTATATGCATCATCTTAAGGTTACTTTGGACCGAGGGGACATCATCTTTGCGCCCATGTTGCGAACATAATTTTTTGTCCGAACTGCATGAAAAGTATGTCATTGAGGGCACGAGCAGTGAATTTTTTTTAAATGGTCAAAGAAACTGTTCTTTAATTAAATAAAAAGTAATTTTTACGTACCGTCAACTGGGGCTATTTTGTGCATCCGGGGGCTATTTTGTGCACGCGAGTTTTTTGATGAAAAAAATTATTAAAATGAATTATTTTAATCTGCTATTTTGTAAAATGAAAGTTTGATTACATGACAATAGAGAGCACTAAATGTTATTATTTAATTCTTTGTCAATTAAGAGAAAAAAATTCCTAAAAACGGAAAATTTATTTAAAAAATTTTGAAAGTTCGGAAAAATTATACCAGATCTTCTAGAGTTTTAATGTGTTTCATAAACTGAGTTAGATATTTGTTGTCAATTGTGTTGTGATGATACATAGGGGAACATAGTCTAGGTCGGCCACTTTTTTGACTTTTGTTTATAACTTTTTTTTAAAAATGAATTTGGACAATTAAAGTATATGGTTGGAAAGTCCTGTTTAATAGGAACATCTTTTCTGTACAAAGTAAATTGATTGGTTTAAAAATGAAAAAGTTATAAAGATTTAAAAAAAAAAAAATTTGTAGTCCAGGTTGGCCATTACAGTCAAGGTCGGCCATGTTTAAAATTCAAAGGGCATTAATCGTTAAAAAATAAAATAACATGTTTGGAGTTACGGAAAATTGATTCTTTATTGTTTACAGCTTGTAACTTAATGAAATAACAAAATAATAACAATAAACAATATAAAAAAATAAATATAAATAAAAAAAAATTTTGCACTAAAATATTAATAAAATTAAATAAAAATATTAATAAGATGATCAATTATATTATGAGTTATACAGAATTGCAGTTTTTACAAATGAAGTAGCTCGTCCTCATCTTTGCGCATTTTAAACACATAGTGGCCGACCTTGACAGTAAGTAACATTACCGAATTGTTGTAACCATAAAGAAATACGTTTCGGGATTCGATTTTTTACTTTGTTTTTCTTTCAACCATGAGTCCCACAAATTTTCTGCATACTTGCCTTGACGATTCAATTTGTTTTTTATCTTTTATTAATGGTTTTTCACATTATGCACAAAACTTTTTTTGAGCTTTTTTTGTACCGACGTCACAGAAAACACAATTTTCGATTTTCCGAAAATGTAATTGAACAAAAAGTTAGGTTACACTAAGACAAGCTTCGACAAGCATGCGCGTAGGTGGCGCTAGTGAACTTGTCCAAAAAATCGCGATGGCCTACCTAGACAGTAGACCAACCTTGACTACATTCCCCTACGTAATGCGCTAATTTTTTATTCATTATTTTAAGAGAAAAGTGGAAAAAACTAAAAAACCAGGATTCCATGGGGCTATTTTGTGCACTTAAAAAAATCAAATATTTTTCATAAATGTTTTATTTAGTAAGTAAAGAAGATTCTGTTTATCATTTTAATACATTTTTGTCTTACTTTTCTGTCAAAAAACTGTAAATACGTTAATTAAAATCATTAAAACGATTAAAAGCTCAACCGGTGCACAACGTAACCTCAAAAAATGAACATTAATTAATATTTATAAGTTTTTCAAATTAGTTTTAAAACTATTTTCTCGTTTCTCTTAAAATAACTTGAAAAGCATATTAGATATTAAATTGTTATCTATTTAACCTTAAAAATATTTATTTTAAGTTTTTTAAAAATATCATTCAAAACTATTAAAAAAGCTCCTATTGAAATGATGTTTTAAAGTTATTTATAAGTGTTTAAACGATCATTTTATAATTATATTAGTATATTATTATAAAATATATATTAAAAAAGAAAAAAATGTTATTTACTATCTGCGTAATATACAATTTAAAGAAAGATTGTTAATTTTTAGTAAATTCAGATTTTAGCAAAATTTTAGTGCTTTATTTTACATTTTTTGTATAATATATCTACAAAAAAATTTTACTAGGTCATTCTTTTTTTAACTTACTCTCAAATATATACACAAAAGATTTCATAAAGCAGAAACGATTAAAAAAATGTTTACGCAACATTATAGGAAAACAAAGTTCGATGCACAAAATAGCCCCATCCCGGGAGTTATTGTGTGCACGACTTTCAATGACTATAACTAAGACAAAAAAATTTTTTTCTTTGCCAAATTTATAGGAAAGCTTCAGAAGGATGTCCACAACATATATCAAAAGTTGATTTTCTTTATTCTCTTAATTCTGAATTTAAATAAATCTTTGAATAAAAAAAAAGCTATTTGGTGCACAAAATAGCCCCGGTTGACGGTAATCTAGATGCGTTTTGACATTTTTAAGCGAGAGCGTGCGCAAAATTCTATTCCGCCCACTCGGGATAGGAAAAGCGGGCGCAAAATATTTTGCGTCCGCTTACCCTACCCCCAGGCGGGAATGTGTTACTTTGCGTCCGCTCTAAGTGCCCGAAATGATATAATTTCCGTGCAGGTAGGACAAACAAAGTTTTTTATTCCAAATGCACAAAAATGGCGCTTTCTGATAGCAGACGACAGAGAGTAAAGTCATTCATTTCTTCGACCGTATAAAAATGGCGGCCGTGTTCTCCCATGGGCAAGAATAACGCATGGGAACGATTCTCGTACAAAATCCCGAATACATTTCCCCGAATGACCTTTTTCCCGAATGTCAAAATTACCGAAATTTTTTTTTCCGAATACCGTTTTACCGAATGCATTTGTCCCGAATCCATTTCCCCGAATATTTTTTACCCGAATGCTATTTTTCCCGAAACCATTTTCCCGAACATATATTTTTCCGAAGACAGTATTTCGAAATTTTTAAACATAAAAATGTTTGTCAAATGTTTTTAAAAATTGAATTCTTGTTACCTTAGCAACGATTGTAAATAAATAAATGGAGTGTCACATATTGCAAAATTATCTAGTTTAAAGTATACAAATTTTTCGATCGATAACAAAATTTTAAGTATGGCAAAAATAGCGGACAAAAAACTTATTCTTGGTGGATATATTTACGTAAAATCTAAAACGAGTAAAGGCCGCACATATTGGGACTGTCGAAAGTTACGGGATAAGGAATGCAAAGCGAGGGCTATCACATCTAAACCTCTACAGAGAGAAAATATTATTGTTTTTAAAGGACCTTCACATGATTTCCCTTTACAGTCTATTCATGAACATCCACCAAATGAAGAAGAATGTAATGCAGAATTGCTGAAAGTATGTGTGAAAAGGAAAGCGGAACTTTATCCAGAACAGCCTCCAGCTCAATTGCTTCGTGTTGAATTGGCCGGTGTATCTGAGGGTGTGCTCAGTCAACTTCCCGAGCGTGATAATTTGAAAAAAATTATAAGAAGAGAGCGTAGAAAAAATTTGCCACCTAACCCAAAATCCCTAGCAGATTTAAATGAAATACCCGAAATTTTTCAAAAAACACTCATTGGGGAAAATTTTTTAATCCATGATTCCAATGATGAAGGCCGAGTTCTCGTGTTTGCCACTAGACGAAATTTAGAACTTCTTGGTAGAAGCATCTGCTGGTTTTTAGATGGAACGTTTAAGGTAAATAATTAATAATATTTTTCTGTTTATTACATAAATTTTTTAAATATAAATATTTCCATTTATTAGATACATTTTTTAAATATAAATATTTAGGTATGCCCGAGCATTTTTACACAAGTTTTTACCATTTTGGGAACCGGTCAAAGAAATTTACGTGAAGAACGAGAAACAGTTGCTGTGCCACTGGTTTATGCTCTTCTATCTTCGAAAGATGCTGCTCAATACAATAAAGTTTTAGACGCTGTGCAATCTGCAGCCGCTGAGTACAGAATCGACAATTTCATGCCACAGAAAATTATGACAGACTTTGAAAAAGGAATTTTGAAGGCTTGTTCTGAAACATTTCCAAATGTTGATATTTCCTGCTGCTTTTACCACCTAGGACAATCGTTATACCGCAAAATTCAGGAGTCGGGTTTGCAAGAACAGTACAACAATCTTCTTGATCGGCAGTTGAAACTGGAAAGTCACATGATTTTAGCCTTGGCTTATGTTCCTGTAGATCAAGTTATTCATGTCTTCAATCTTTTAAAAAACCATTCAAGTGAAACTCTTCTTCCGATTTTTGAATATTTTGGTGCAACCTATGTCATCGGTCATCCAGCAAGAGGTAGACGGAGAGCTGTAGCACCTCAGTACCCACCGATATTGTGGAATCAACATGTCGCTGCTCTCAATGATAGTCATAAGACCAACAATGTGAGCGAGGGTTGGCACAACAGATTCAGATTAGTAATAGGAAAGCATCACCCTGATCTTTATTCAGCTCTTACTGAAATGAAGAAAGAACAGGCTGATACGGAAATCATGATTGCGGAATTGAGTTTGGGAAGAAAAGTCAAAGCTGCTCCTAAACGAAAGTGGCTTGAACATCAACGGCGTATCAAAGGAATAGTTGAACAATATAATCGCTACAGAGAAGACAGAGATGAATTAACTTTTTTAACTGCAATCGCTCACAATACATTAACCTTTAATTTTTTGCTTTTATTACTTACTGACACCTTTCATACACAAATTTTTAACAATTTACGCTATTTTTATACAGTACGCATTTTATTTAGTAATTATAATTATTGAAAATTTAATAAATATAATAATTTTTGCAATATTATCTTTTCGGGATCTTGTCCTTTCGGTAAAACTGCATTCGGTGGAATTGTATTCGGGGAAATGGTCATTCGGGATATTGGTCATTCGGTGAAAAATACGTTCGGGTTAATGGATTCGGGAGAATGGTCGGGTAAAAGGTATGGGAATAAAGGCAGCCAATTTGTTTACGATGATTTTTGTGTCACAAAAATCACCGTAAACAAATGGCTGCCTTTATACCCTTGTTGCATAATATACTAATTGCTGAGTAGTATAACCCCTTAATTTAAGAAATTCATGCATTTTTAACTTTCATTTTACCTGTGTTGCACAACACCACAACTTTTTTGAAAATGCCAAAATTAACATAAAAACTGAAACTATTTGCAAGCAATATGAGAAAAGAAGTTTAGCCTCAAAATATTTGTCTGTAAATTAAAGTTATTCCTTAATTTGGCAACGACCCATATTCGAATTATGTGTAAATTGAATAATATGTATAATATCTATGATTATAGGACAAGGTATTTCCAACTTTGGGAAAGTTGATACGTGATAGTATAAATTTTAAAGTGCGTACAAATGCTGCTTGGGCTATTTCAGTTTGCAACTCATATGGAAAATATGTAGTGCCTTTGTGGAAAAGTATCATATTAGCTCTAGAAAATTCTCAACATGTACCTAATTATATTGAATATGCACACAGAGACGCCCTTGTTGAGCAGGTAATTCTTCTTTTAAAAATAATTATATGTACAGAACAAAGTTATTTACCTTTTTAATTAAAGGGAAACATTTCATAAAAAAGAAGCCATTCCTTTTGATAATTAAAAAAAAGTGTTTTGGAAAATTAGTTAAAATTGAATTAAATTCGAAGAGTATTAATTTTATGTCCTTCAATGAGATCTCCAGTTTAAAGGAAAGTTCATCTTTTTTGGGAATTGACATAGGGGCGTGGCTTATTCAATATGGCGGCATATATACCCCAAAATAGTGCAAACTACACGTGTAATGTCAAAGTTTTTTCCAAAATGCTAATTAAAATAGAAAATATTTTTGCTTGGGCGAATACGACTTCTTAACACAGAAATATGATTGAAGAAAATCGCGTTCTTAATGCCACCCTACTAAAAATAAAATCAGGAATGGTCAGACAAATGGTCAGGCCGCCTGACCACTTTAATCCAGTTTTCTTACGATTCTGGATGGATCTCGTCAGAAATCTATCACAACTGATCAGGAGGAAGTTTAACCCATTAACGCCCAGACGGACGAAAAATTTCAATTGACTTTGAGGACCTGGTTTATTACAACAATGGATACAAAAAAATTGACACATAATATTTTTAACGTAAAATTTACTCCTCTTTCAGATTCTGATGTTAAAATTTGTTTACAACAAATTGTTTAAAAGTTATAAACAATTTTTTCCAAAAAAACACGATTTTTGGAGAAAAAAATTTCTCTTCAGACGTATTTTCACCGGAATAATGCAAATGGATGCTCTCAAAAGATCAAAATATCGCGTCCATGGACCCTCAGCTACAAAACCCTAAAGATGCCAATTTTTTTTTTCAAAATGGCGGACGACAATATGGCGGCAAAAACTAAAAAAATGGCTCACATATGAAACATAGTGCTCTAACTTTTTTGAATCACCGAAATCGACTGAAACTCGATACTCGGGGGTTCTTGGGGTCGCTGATTACGAATATGATGTTATTTTTCCAAAATTCAAAATGGCGGATCCAATATGGCGGACAATTTTTTAAAAATGACTCTATATTGCTTGAAATTTGTTACTCGGGGGTTCTTGGGGTCGCTGATTACGAATATGATGTTATTTTTCCAAAATTCAAAATGGCGGATCCAATATGGCGGACAATTTTTTAAAAATGACTCTATATTGCTTGAAATTTGTTACTCGGGGGTTCTTGGGGTCGCTGATTACGAATATGATGTTATTTTTCCAAAATTCAAAATGGCGGAACCAATATGGCGGACAACTTTATTAAAAATGACTCTATACTGCTTGAAATTTGTTACTCAGGGGTTCTTGGGGTCGCTGATTACGAATATGATGTTATTTTTCCAAAATTCAAAATGGCGGATCCAATATGGCGGACAACTTTATTAAAAATGACTCTATACTGCTTGAAATTTGTTACTCGGGGGTTCTTGGGGTCGCTGATTACGAATATGATGTTATTTTTCCAAAATTCAAAATGGCGGATCCAATATGGCGGGCAACTTTATTAAAAATGGCTCTATATTGCTTGAAATTTGTTACTCGGGGGTTCTTGGGGTCGCTGATTACGAATATGATGTTATTTTTCCAAAATTCAAAATGGCGGATCCAATATGGTGGGCAACTTTATTAAAAATGGCTCTATACTGCTTGAAATTTGTTACTCGGGGGTTTTTGGGGTCGCTGATTACGAATATGATGTTATTCTTCCAAGATTCAAAATGGCGGATTCAATATGGCGGACGAGTTTTGTAAAAGTGACTTCATATTGCTTAAATTTTATGGTCCGTTTGCCGGCGAATAATTCGCCGTTGCCCGACTCTTACCGCGTGGAGGTGGACATAAAAGAGTCTTTTCTTTTTTTTTGTTTTTTTATTTATTTTTTTGTTTTTTTATATATTTTTTTGTTTTTTATTTTTTTTATTTTTTTTGTTTATTTTATATTTTTATACTGTTATTTTTCCAAGAATCCGCCATTTTGAATCTTGGAAGAATAACATCATATTCGTAATCAGCGACCCCAAAAACCCCGAAGTAACAAATTTCAAGCAATATAGAATCATTTTTAAAAAAGTTGCCCGCCATATTGGATCCGCCATTTTGAATTTTGGAAAAATAACATCATATTCGTAATCAGCGACCCCAAGAACCCCCGAGTAACAAATTTCAAGCAGTATAGAGTCATTTTTAATAAAGTTGTCCGCCATATTGGATCCGTCATTTTGAATTTTGGAAAAATAACATCATATTCGAAATCAGCGACCCCAAGAACCCCCGAGTAACAAATTTCAAGCAGTATAGAGTCATTTTTAATAAAGTTGTCCGCCATATTGGATCCGCCATTTTGAATTTTGGAAAAATAACATCATATTCGTAATCAGCGACCCCAAGAACCCCTGAGTAACAAATTTCAAGCAATATAGAGTCATTTTTAAAAAATTGTCCGCCATATTGGATCCGCCATTTTGAATTTTGGAAAAATAACATCATATTCGTAATCAGCGACCCCAAGAACCCCCGAGTATCGAGTTTCAGTCGATTTCGGTGATTCAAAAAAGTTAGAGCACTATGTTTCATATGTGAGCCATTTTTTTAGTTTTTGCCGCCATATTGTCGTCCGCCATTTTGAAAAAAAAAATTGGCATCTTCAGGGTTTTGTAGCTGAGGGTCCATGGACGCGATATTTTGATCTTTTGAGAGCATCCATTTGCATTTTTCCGGTGAAAATACGTCTGAAAAGAAATTTTTTTCTCCAAAAATCGTGTTTTTTTGGAAAAAATTGTTTATAACTTTTAAACAATTTGTTGTAAACAAATTTTAACATCAGAATCTGAAAGAGGAGTAAATTTTACGTTAAAAATATTATGTGTCAATTTTTTTGTATCCATTGTTGTAATAAACCAGGTCCTCAAAGTCAATTGAAATTTTTCGTCCGTCTGGGCGTTAATGGGTTAAAGTGGTCACAAGTTTGCTACTATCCCCTCCTCTTTGTTGACCCCGCCCATAATTGGTGACTATTTGAGACCATTTGTATCTCATTTTTGACCATATTTTTAAGCCACTTCTGTTTTATTTATTTAAACAATATGCAAAAAGTTGCAACAAATTAATTTTAAAAAATATATTTTATTAATTAATATCAGTTTGTTTACATACGGAACAACTTGAAACTAATTCCCGGAATTAAATTAAAATTTGGACCCTACGGGGATCGAACCCCGACGCATGACCTAACCTAGTGCCTAAACTAACTGCCCTAACGACTGCGACTACCGAACCGACTTACATATTTCTGGATTCAACTGTCTATATAAAGAGCAACTGTAAAATAGTAAAATTCAATTACCAATATTATCAATAAATCAGAATAAACTGTTAAATAATTTTTATTAATTAATTATATTTCAATTTAGTCATAATAGGTTATGTGAATTAATAAAAATTAACATTATTAATTGAATCAATAATAAATTAAGTCTTAACTTTACAATTTGGAATGTTTCATAAACTATAATACGAATACAGATTAATAATAATTATTATTATATCTGCATTTAAAATGAATTTAGTATTTAATATTAATTTAATTTAACATTATAATTTATAACAATAATGAATTATTAATGCAATATTGAAATTTTTATAAATTTTAAATTTAAATTATTAATAATCATTATAGTAAAAAATTATTCTATTAATGATTAATAATAATTTAAATATAACAGTATTTCAATTATAATGCAAATACTTCTCATAATAAGTACTGACTGGTATAGTAAATTACTAATATTATGAAACAAAATTTATTATTAATTAACTATATTAAATAATTACAAGTAAATATACATATATTAAATTAATATATTATAAATATATACATTAAATAAATATATTAAATAATGTTAAAAGAATGGTCCGAATGTTTTGATTTATTTACCTACTTTTGCTGTATAATTAATTCAATAATTATACCAATTTGAAAAATGAGAACTTTTGTCAAGTTAAAAGAACAATTTTTATAATAGAATAATGTATTCTGAAATGTAAAAAATAAATTTGAAAGATTTTATATATATATAAATTTTCATAAGACTTTACCAAAATTAGAAAGATGTACCAAAATTTTTATAGGTTATGTGTTCACACATTTCAGAAATAGTCAAGAATTTCAGAAATGGTCAGGAATTTCAGAAATGGTCACAGCTTCGAAAATGGTGGGAGTAAAGTGGGAGGAGCTTGGAAAGTATTTGGTTAGGAATGGTGAGAAACGTTCGAAAACGTCAGAAGTGGTGAGACTGTTCAGGAATGTTCAGAAATTATGACCATTCATGACGATTCCTGATTTTATTTTTAGTAGGGCAATTATATTATTAAGATTGGAAAACTTAAAAATAATGAAAGTGACAATGTTAGTTTAACAGCTCTGTGTTTGCAAACGTCTAATTTGAAAGAACTGTCGCATGAAATTAATAATTATTATTTATGTTGTCTTTTTTCTTTATTTATTACAATACATTTATAAATTTCACTTTGAAAATAAAAAACATGATTAAAATTTTATTTACTATGGCTTCGTCCATATATTACGTAACGCTAATTTTTGAAAATTTTGACCCTCCCTCCTCCATGTCACACACTGTTACATACATTAGCGCCATTTTTTTGGCTTATAGTACACTGTAAAAAGAAAGGTACTAATGTATTAATTTAGCACCAATTTTGGGTACTAAATCGTCATTTGGTTCTATTTTAATACCGAAAATCAGCTCCAATTTAGAACCTTTTATTTACAGTGATAACAAATAGCTTGACACCCCCTCCCCCAAAAAGCGTTACGTAATATATGAACAAAGCCTATAGGTTAGGATACTCCAAAAAAATTTTTAACTGTAAATAAATAAAACAAGTTGTAAATCCAGATGTACATTACATGAACATTTTGCTTCCTCTTTACGATCAGCAAAAAAAATTTGCTTCCTCGTGGAGGAAGCATTAACGACAAGTATATTTAATTTTTAAATCATTTTTAATACAATTTAACATTTATAAAATAAAGTTCATTCGTCTTAATAGAAAGAATAAAATTTTCTTATACAGTAATATGAATCTAAATAAACAGCAAAATTTTTAGTAAAAAAGTGAATTTTTCAACTTTAATTGCACAAAAATGGCGCTTTTAGATAGCTGACGACAGGGAGTAAAGTCATTCATTTGTTCGACCGTACGAAAATGGCGACCTTTTTTCCCCAAGGGCAAAAAAACAGCTGGTCCCATGCTTTTTTTGCCCAAGGTAAAAAAAGGCCGCCATTTTCATACAAGTCGAACAAGTGAATGACTTTTACTCCCTGTCGTCTGCTCTCTGAAATCGACACTTTTGTGCATTAGGAATAAAAAATATCGTAAGTAACATGGGAATAAAGGCAGCCAATTTGTTTACGATGATTTTTCTGTCACAAAAATCACCGTAAACAAATGGCTGCCTTTATACCCTTGTTGTTTAATATACTATTTTCTATTCTGTATCGAAGAAAACAGATACGTATTTTTTTATTTTTGTTTAATTGTCCAAATTTTCGAGTTATGAATTTTCGAAATTTTGGACTTTTAATTGTAGACCTATATTCAGTAGCTTATAAGTCTGAAAATATTGAGTTTAGGAGTTTAGGAAAAAGTTGTCAAAGAATGAAAGTTTTAGTTTTCTTTCGACTTTCAAAAAAAGTAAACAAAAAAATTATTTAAATTTTTTATGAAAAAAATTTTTTTTTTATAAACAAATTAAGTTTTTTTTAACTTTGGGCCGGATTTTTTTTTATTTTTTTAGGGTTCCGTACACCTACGGTGTATCGGCGGAACCCTATTGGTGAGACTCTGTTGTCCGTAGCCAAATCGTGTCCCCCCCCCTAGCGGCTAAACTATTTGACCTAAAGAGCTCAAATTTGGTACATATATGTATTTTCACACGTAGATTACAGGAAAAATATAGCGAATGTGATTGAACGTGATGGGCATAGCGTTGTCAAGGAAATAACAAGATTTTTGGCCAAAAATGCATAAAAAGTGACCATTCCCCCCCCCCTTAACTTCTAAACTATTCGACATGGAGAGCTGAAATTTTGCATGCTGGTGTATTTTTACTCGAATATTACAGGAAAAATATAAAGAACTTGATATGTAATGATGGCCATAGCGTTGTCAAGGAAAAACTAAAAAATTAAAAAAAAAAAATTTTTTTTTCCTAACTTTTACATTATTTGACCTAATGAGCTGAAAATTGGTATCCTAGTGTATTATTACAGTCTGACGACAAAAAATTTATTTAAGAAACTTTTTGAAAAAAAATCAAAAAAAAATTTTTTTTAATTTTTTTTTTCAAAAAAAAAATTTTTTTAAAATTTTTTTTAGTTTAAACACGTGGCATTAAATATTTTAAGGAAGAGAGTCAAATTTTAAGAGAATAAATGAGAGATTGATTTCTGACTTTAATTTCTTAACTAAAAATAAAAAAAAATTGGACAAGTGCGAGTTGTACTCGCACTGCAATGGCGGGTTCCGCACACAAATATTAAAACAATACTTGCAACATTGATTGGTAATTGGTAGAATTAAAATAAACAATCATAAAAATACATTAAAATCATTTGATAAAAAAATAACTAAAAAAAATTAAAGTATTGTATATCTAATATTGTAAACAATAATAAGCAGAGGAACTATAATAAATTTTGAAAATTTTGTTCCTCTGCTTATTATTGTTTACAATATTAGATATACAATACTTTAATTTTTTTTAGTTATTTTTTTATCAAATGATTTTAATATATTTTTATGATTGTTTATTTTAATTCTACCAATTACCAATCAATGTTGCAAGTATTGTTTTAATATTTGTGTGCGGAACCCGCCATTGCAGTGCGAGTACAACTCGCACTTGTCCAATTTTTTTTTTTAATTTATTTATATCTTATAATATAGAGAAGATTTTCCAAAAAGTTCCGAAATGGGCCTGATGTGTTAAATGAGTTTTAAAACATTTTCAAAAATTACTTGCAAGCATCACAGTGGGATTTTTTTACAATTAACTTTTTAAAACTGTCTTGCAAGTGATTTTTGAAAATGTTTTAAAACTCATTTAACACATCAGGCCTACTTCGGGACTATTTGGAAAATCTTCTCTATACTATAAGGTATAAATAAGTTAAAAATTTTTTTTTAATCCGGCCCAAAGTTAAAAAAAATTTTTTTGTTTACAAGTCTTAAAAGTCGAAAGAAAACTAAAACTTTCATTCTTTAACAACTTTTTCCTAAACCCAATATTTTCGGACTGAATATAGGTCTACAATTAAAAGTCCAAAATTTCGAAAATTCATAACTCGAAAATTTGGACAATTAAACAAAAATAAAAAATACGTATCTGTTTTTTTCGATACAGAATAGAAAAAAAAATATTTTTGGCCGGATTAAGTCTTTGAATTGGATTGAATATGGATTGTATGAACTGTCTGTGGATTGTATATATTTACAAATTCTTATAATAATAAGACTTATTTTCGGACTGGGGTGTTTTGATCGGATATTATTTGGATTGACACTGACTATTACCGGATTCTTTGCATACAGATTTTGGATTCTTCCATACTTGTTTCGGATTGAATCTTTTAACTGGATTAAATTCGGATTATTGCGGACTGATTTCGTATTCTTTACATATTGATTTCGGATTATTTCGTATTTACTTTAGATGTTTTTTGACGGACATAATTTCGGATTGTTGAGCAATAATTACGGACTTAATTCATAGACATTCATGATTACTCCAGACTGATTTAGGATTCACAATTTCACTCGGATTGATGTTAGATTAACGCGGATCATTTTCGTACAATTACACGGAGAGAGATTCTGTTTTAATATTTCGTATTATTATATTAGTATTTAGTAAAACCGATTGCAATTTGGGGAAATCATGTACATTTATGAATTAATATTACCATTTTTAAGAAAGTTTATAATCAAATTATTACTTTGTATTATTCTGAAGTAATAGAAATTGAAATAGTCAATAAGAAGTTGTAATATTATAAGTAAGAAAGTATGCAATAGTAAAAAGTATTACCAGATGATTATACTAAATACTATCGAAGAATTACATAAGTTGTTAATTTAGTTATGAATAGTATTATCGACTATAATAAAAATTATGACCAGCCTAGTAGCAGGCCATAGCAGGCTATGGGCTGACGTCAGGCTGACGTAGAGCGGTTACGAAGCTGTCCGAGATTAGCCGAATATTTCAGTCGAGCAGTTCCGAAATTATCCGAGTCAAACCTCGTGGCAACATGTGCACGTTGTGTTTACCCCAAAATATTTTAATTTGATGTGTCAAAATGTGTCGGAATTGGGTGAAAAATTTTATTTTGTTCATTCAATAATTTTAATCGACAATGAAGATTTCCTAATTGTAGTAAAAGGCATAGTCCATTGTCTTTTAAATGAGCATTTGAGAGCATTCAAAATTTACACGGAAAAAAATTAATCTCTAAATTAGAGATTTAATATGAGATTTAGGCATAAACTATCACTGGAATCGGATGTGTGATTTGAACAGATCTGTAAAACTGAAATTTAGAGTTATATCTAATCCGCATATATTATCAGTGTGAAGAATCCGTATTTTTATGCCTGAAAATGATATTAGAAATCTCAAATTTTATGATTTATCACAATTTAGAGTGAGAATTATTCAAAGAATGTATATTTTTCTTTTAGTATGAACTTATAAACAAATCCATTGACAATCATAAAAAATTGGACATTTTTTGAAGATAATATGAATTTTTTATTATTTCATTTCTTTATTTGAATCAAATTATCTCAACATCACACAATATAAACATTCTTTTTCTATTTCTTAATAAAAAAACATGGTTTGGTACAACTTTCAATATAGGTTAGGTTTTCAAGTGTCAAACGAAAGTTTAACCTGAAAATACTAATAAATAAAAATATGTCCCACACGTGATAACGCGAAAAACATTCGTAAAATATGGAAAGTGAAAACTGGGAATGAAACTGCATTTAAAATATAAAATTAATACTTAAATAATTAAAATGGTTTAAATATTCTTTGACAATGATGAACTTAAAACGCAATGTAATTCACATCAGATAAGTTGTGAAATTAACAAATCTCTAAATCAGAGATGTGAATTTAATTGTGACTATAATGTCTATTTTAGACATACTTACATTCCATTGGATTTCAAATTAATATTATTTCAAGTTTAGATATTAATTTTTTTCCGTGTACGAAAATGAATTAGGACATTGGAAGGTATTTAAAAAAAATGATTTAAGATATGCTGCATTTTCTTATGCCAATAAATTAAATGATGGGTTTTTTTATATAACGAAAAATTGGATATAATTTCAATAGAAATCATTTTCCAGAAACAAACAATTTTAAAAACAGTATTATGATAAACATTTATGAATAAAATTTTGACCCAGCATACAAAAGTATGTATTTATAATGTAAAATAAATTAAGAACTTTTTTAAACAAAATATGGAGAAAATATCACTTTCTCACAAGTTCAGAAAATTTCTCGAGTTTAGTATATAAGGAAGTTGAGAACTGTATCTCCCAATGTACAGCGTGCGTGCGTTATTGCGTTTATTTGTATTTAAGTTAAGTTTATATGTATGCGTTTATAGGTTTTAACATAGATCTCCGAAATTGTATATAGTTTGTGTTTGTATAGTATGATGTATAGTATGATGCTTGCGTTAGCTCATTGGTGTGTGTGCGAAATACTTTCGAAACGATAATTCTATCCTCCTCCTTCCTACGTCTTTTTATTTCCTGTCCTTTTCGACTCACTCATAATTTTTAGTATTGACTATATTAAAGATTGAAATATGTATTTTATTCTAAAATTTAAAAGAACTATTTCAATTTTTCTTATTCTTTCGATACTTTCACGGACTGCGATTTTAATATAGTCATTTTTAAAAATTATAATTCTTTTATTAAATTGTATTACAATTTTATTAATTTTTGTAAAATATATCAAGGGCTGCCTACTAATATGCACAATATTAATTTTTAATATAAAACACGATTTCCCTAAATTGAAAAAGAATATATTAAATTCTATTGCCAATTTTAACAAATATTAATACAAAATCTCTCTCCGTGTATCGGACTAATCCACACTAATATGCCCGGATTTAATTCGGATTAGTCCAAAATTTTTACCAGGGATATAATATGATTTGGGTGACCGTCTATTACTGGATTCTTAGCATACATATTTCGTGTTTTTTTCGGAATATGATTTTACCACACTAATTCTGAATTGAAGCGGACTAATGTCGGATTCTTTGTGTACAGATTTCGGATTATTTCGTATTTGTTTCGGATTATACCTTTTAGTTGGATTAAATCCGGATTTTTGCAGACAATTTTCGGATTCTTAGCATACAGATTTCGGATTGTTTCGTACTTCTTTCGGAATAGGATTTTGCCACATTTAATTTCAAATAGTTGCGGACTAATACCGGATTTCTAGCTTACAGAGCGGATCGCGGATCATTTTCGGACCTTTTTCGTACAATTTTCGGATTAATCCGTACCAATCTGTCCGTATTTAATCCGGAATTAGTCCGAAATTTTTACCAGGGCATATACACTGAAAAAAATTCTTAGTAGATTTGACTACTTTTTAACTACTTTCCTTAGTTCAATAAGTCCCCAAAGATAATTTTGAACTTACATTAATTATCAGATATGTAGTTGAATGAAGTGATAATACAGTTGCATTAACTACTTTTCTTAGTTAAATAGGAACCAATGACAGTTTTGCAGTAGAATTAACTGCTGATATGTAGTTAAAGTTACTAAGATAACTCAGTAATAAAGACAACTACTGAAAATGGTAAAATAAAATTATTTATAATTTATTATAAATATTATCGAGTTGTATTTTTTTATATTTCCCCCTACCCACTTTTGTTTACCTATACCTTATTTATTTAATGTCTATATACCTAACGGAGAAAAATCTCTAAACGTCGGGAGTTGAACGCTCGACCCTAACATTCGTAAACCGATAACCCAACCACCTAACCACGCTCGCCCGCTTCGATGAGTTGCTTAATACTTAAAGGCATTCCTGACACAGTTCAACTGATAACTGTAGTTAATTTTACTACTTAAAGTAGTTGCATTTACAACTTTTCACAGTTGATAATCTTTTATAAAAACCTATAACATAAATTACATGGAAAATAATTCAACTCCTAGAAGAAGTAAAAACTACTACAAAATTAGTCTATCGAACTACTTTAAGTACACTGTAAAAATTTTTTTCGAAATTTTTCGAAAAACTGTTTGCCAGTTTTATTTCGCAAAGGTTAGAAATTTTTCGAAACAATAATGTCGAAAAACTTCGAAATCTGTTTCGAATTTTTCCGAACAGAGTGGTAAGAAAAATTTCGAAACTCAGTTCGAATTTTCTAGCAACGTTTTTAGATAAATTTCGAAACTCCTTTCGACTTTTTTCTAACCAAACGTTAAGAAAAATTTCTACAACCTATTCGATTTTTTTCGAACAAAATATTTAGATAAATTTCGAAACTTTGTTCGATATTTATAGCAACGTGTTCCGATATATTTAGTAAAATTTTCGGATATTTTTCTAACCAAAAATTTAGAAAAATTGCAAAGCTTATAAAGATTTTTTGCTCTACAAATAGTAAGGATGTTTTTTAATTTCATTTGGTATTATTTGTTCACTAATATTAACTGCAGTTATTTAATAAATGCTGTTCCAATTAGCAAAAAAATTATAAATGGGTGCAAAATAGAGATAAAACGATTTAATCATATAAGTATACATTTATAAAGTTTTTCTTTTATTATAAATTAACAATTTTAATTATAAATAAGTATGGTAATTATTACAATTAAATTACAATTATTTCACATAATTTTTTGATTTCGTTGAATACATTAATTTAATAATTTTCACACAACATAAATTTAAAATACATTACTTCTTTATCACACAAAAATAACTTTAAACAATTCACTTGACAACAAAAAAATGTTTACTTAAAAATATTCACTTCACCACAACATTTTAGAACTATACCCTACAAAAAAATTAATTCACAACGAAATACTAACTTTAAAATAATTTTGTCACACGCGATTTTAGTGTATTTCTGACAAATGCTAAAGAGCAACTGACGCTCGAAAGTCTTTTGGAAGAAGATTTTACAGTCAATATTTGAAACTCACGAATACTTCAAATTTTCTTTCTAAATGAATCTATAAGAAAAAAACTAGAACCGAAAACTTATAAAATAGACCCGTTTACAATAAGGAACCCTTAGAGATGGTCAACCGATGGCAAACCAGATGTGACAAATATCTTTAGAAACTATGAAATACTTTAAAAATTCACAACTTTGCTTGCAGGAAAAAATTTTTCTTGTTATAATAATAAATAAAACTGTTTATTTTAATTATTTGTAAAATAATAATTATTTATAAATAGACTAAAATTATGATAAAATGTTAGATTATATTTATAAAAATATTTCTGAATTTTTGATGGTCAGCATTTTCAAATAAAATTTATGATGAAAATGATTTGTTATTAATAAAAAAATAGTTTGTTTTACAAAAACTTAATAACAAGGGTGGACTATATAATCCATTAATATAAAATTGTTATATGTTTAAATTCAAATATCTTTTAAACTGTAGTGTCATTAATTATTAATTTTTACTATATTAAAAAATACAGAATTTGTTCTTAATAAATAAATAACCATACGATATTTGAACTTCTACATTTTTAAGAAAAATTTATGAATATTATTAGAAATTTTGTTGTACATGGGTAGAAAAATATCTTAAAGTTTTTAGAAAGATTGTAATTTGTAACAAAATTAGAAAATTTACTAAAACATTTTGCAATACTTCATAACTAGTAGAGAAAAAATTCGAAATGAGTAAGAAAAATTTCGAACTTTTTACGAAATATACTTAATCTTACTCACTTTTCGAAAAATTTCGAAAAAGTTTCGAATTTATTCTATACTTTTTGAAAAATGTCGAACTTGGTATAGCAAAATCATTTTCTCAACGTTTTTCGAAATATTTCTAACTTTTCAGTAAGAAAAATTTCGAAAAATTTTTACAGTGTAGTAGAATCTACTACTTTCTGTAGTCATTTCTGTAACATACCTGCAGTTACAAAGTTAACTATAAAATTACATTAATTTAATTAATAATTTTTAACAACATAAAACAGTTAAAATAAGTATCAAAAGTAGCCAGACTAACTAAAAAAGTAGTTCGTTTTATTACTTTTTACTCTACTAAGGGGATGTAGTTGAAAATGTCTCATGTATTTTTTTCAGTGTACTTTATATACATCAATCGATTCGTCTTGATATTAACATGCTGATAGGAAAAAACCTCAGCTTTTGTTTGCAATAATTTATTTTCAAATAAAATGGACCGATTTTTGGGAAATTGAATATTAATTATCAAAAATTTGGGTCAATTCTTAAAATATTAAAAAATGAAATTCACCATTGGAAAGTGGACGAAAAAACCTTGCAGAAACATATTCTACAAAATTTTTCTCATTACAAGTATGTTTAGAAAAAATTCACAAAGTAGCCGGTGTTAGCAAAATTGGTCAAATTGACCCCCCTCTACCCCCTCCAAATTTTCGAAAAAATCAAAAATGTTTTTTGGGGCACATTTCTATTCGATAGAACAACAAATTCCCTGAGTTTCAATTTTTTTCAAGAAGTTGAAATTTCAACTTAGGACATTTCACGTAAAATGCCTCATATATACACATACACACACATACATACTTTCGGACAATTGTTCAGGGTCTTATACACGGAGAGAAAAAAAAGAGAGCCGTTTGATTTGGCAAGAGAGCGCTGTTTTTCCTTTATAAAGCACAGCAGTAGCGCCGCAAACGTCGAACGGTTATACTTTTTGAGGAGTAGGGGAGAGTCTCCAGTTGTGAGACACCTCCAGTTGTGAGACAGTCAATTTTTTTTAACATGCAATATTAAAAAGCCGATTGGTTTATATAAAAACATTTCTTTTTATATGAGCCAACTTTTTCGTGTACGCCGAAGCGGATATATAAACTGTTTTTGTTAAATACCAACACTGTGTGTGATAATCGACTAAAAAGCGTTTTTTCAATAAATGCAAAGTACTTTTTTTCCAAGTTAATTAATTGGAAAAGGTAAATGTAATGCATTTTCTTTTAGTGTTTTCCTTATATTTTGTGATGCAATATTGCATTGTTCCAATCTACGGTTGAAAATAATTTAATTTTCCTTTTTAAAAATAGCGCCAATTTCTGGGTGTAAGACACAGCATATCACCAATTGTGAGACGGTGTCAACACCCATCTGGGCAGCATAAAAAATACGACTTTGCAGGCATACTATTTAAATGTTGTTTTGATTTTTTTTCTAGTATTTTTGGGCATGTCAAGTGGAAAAAAGTCAATTGATTCAGAAGAAATCAATTTTAATGCTCTTGTTGAAGCTATTAAATTGTGTTTATTTGATAGTCATATTTTGGCGAATAAATATTATTATTTATTATATAATAATATATATTATTAATATATTTAATTATTTCTACTAAACATAACGTTTTATTTTAAACTTATTAAATTTTAGCAATTTTTAATGAGTGTCTCACAACTGGAGACATTTTTTTTGTTTGAAAAAAGCGATGTGCTCGGAAAATGTATCGTAAAATTTTTTGAGTTCATCGAAACACTACACTTTCTTTTAATAAAAGTTGCGTATTTCTGTTACCTTTCGAACGGTGTATTTTATTTACAATTTCGTTTACCCGTTTACAATTTACGGGTCAAAAATGAAACCCGTCTCACAACTGGAGACTCTCCCCTATCGGTTCTCTTCTCCACACAAATAGAGCCGCTTACTTTCCAAAAAGTCTACCCGCTTTCCCCAAAAAGGAGAACCGTTCTCCTCTCGAGAGTAAGCAGCGTGCTTACTTTTTCTAGTATCATTGATACCTATAGTATGTGAATAATTATATAAAAGAATTTATTTTATAATTTAAATAACAAATTTCTATTTTTTGCTGAAACTACAAAACTTCCTCCACGAGTAGGGTAAGTGTGGGTATTTCTGCGAATTTTTAGTGTAGGTTAACTTTGCAAAGCTCGTATTGGGACGTTTGACTTAATCTTTTTTTCATCCGCCGAATACGGTCTTAATTTAGCATTAAAATTACATGAGCAGAGTACACATTATAAATTGAAAGCACAATTGTCCTCGAATGTAAAAATGCCGATTTCGATGCGAAACAGTGAAAATTTGTTAAAAATTGGTAAAAGCAAAGTTTGACAAGCGCGACTGAATTTACCATGTGAATAAATGAAGTGGGAAGTTTAAATGGACGAAATGAACTAAAAGAAATCTACTTCTACCGACAAAAAGTTCCTAGAGAATTGTGGTAAATTCAACAAATCTTGAACAAAACAATGAAATTTCATTGTTTTACAATTCTCTAGGAACTTTCTGTCGGTAACAGTAGATTTCTTTTAGTCCATTTAAACTTACCACTTCATTTATTCACATGGTAAATTCAGTCGCGCTTGTCAAACTTTGTTTTTACCAATTTTTAACAAATATTCACTGTTTCTTATCTAAATCGGCATTTTTACATTCCATGACAATTGTGCTTTCAATTTATAATGTGTACTCTGCTCATGTGATTTTAATTTTAATGCTAAAATAAGACCGTATTCGGCGGATGAAAAAAAGATTGAGTCAAACGTCCCAATACGGTTTTTACTCGAATCCGTATTGGCTCAGAGCTTCACTCAATTCCTAAACGCTCCACTCAATACTTCTTTTTTTACTGGGCAGTAAACGTATTTAAAAATCGCAATAATACGAACATGCAGTAAAAATTCTGCTACTAATATAGTTTTAAGTATTATTAATTAAAAATCAATAATAGATGGGTAAATTAATATATTTTTCAAATAATAAAGTGTACTTCTTTCATTAGTAACACTGAAACATGTATACTATAGTGAATATTGGAAATATCAACGGTTTTTAATATGCATTCATGACTGACATATTTGATAATTTCACAGAATTCTGTCATAATATATTTTAAATTTAAATAAAGAAATTAATAATTGTCGGAATGTACATTTTTATGAGCTATTCTATCAAGTAAGATTCAAAATAAATTTTGTAATTATTTTGAAAAAATTAGGCGTATATTTCAAAATGAAAATAATAATTTTTTAAAAATCGCATTAATTGTGTCACTCGCAGGAATACCCACACTTACCCTAAGCAAAACCAAAAAATCACACGCTTTTCTTGATTGTAACTTTTGTCGCTTCGCCTACAGTTTATTCCTAAAAATGTGCTCATTCAAAAATTGACAACTGCTCGCACTCGTTACGAAATATACTATTTTTTAACTTTGAGCCGGATTTTTTTTTATTTTTTTTTAAATTTATTTATACCTTGAAATATAGAGAAGATTTTCCAAAAAGTCCCGAAATGGGCCTGATGTGTTAAATGAGTTTTAAAACATTTTCAAAAATCACTTGCAAGCATCACAGTGGGACTTTTGTACAATTAACTTTTTAAAACTGTTTAAAGCGTAGACCCTTTAATTTAAAACAAAGAACACTCAAATAGATTAAAAATTATACGCTGTAGACATTTTTAAAAAGTTATTTGTAAAAAAATCCCACTGTGATGCTTGCAAGTGATTTTTGAAAATGTTTTAAAACTCATTTAATACATCAGGCCCATTTCGGGACTTTTTGGAAAATCTTCTCTATATTATAAGGTATAAATAAATTTTAAAAAAATAAAAAAAATCCGGCCCAAAGTTAAAAAAATTAATTTGTTTATAAAAAAAATTTTCTTTTAATAAAAAATTTTTTTAAAATCTTTCATTCTTTGACAACTTTTTCCTAAACTCAATATTTTCGGACTTATAATTTTAAGAGATCGACTAAAATCTCACGTAGAATTGCCCATATATGTATGTCACAGAATCTTTGTTCGCGCATCACTTAAAAACGTCTGAACCGTTTGAAACCAAATTTGGCAGAATGTTAGACCTTTTGGCCAAGGAAGGTTTATAAATTTACAGATTTGAAAAATATTAATTAGAACGGAAGATATGCAATTTTTTCAAAAAATTAAAAAATCAAAAATTTTCAATTTTTTTAAAAAATGCTTTTAAACTCTCTATAATTGAGTATAGCATGTAATTTAGTCACATTTTAGAATAGCTTTGCCAAAAATAATGTAGTATAACTAACATGTAAGTATAAAAATGTTTTCAAAAATTTCAAACAATCGAAATTTTTCAAATTTTATATTTTTTAATGTATTGCTTTAAAACTCTCTATAATTGAGTATTACATGTTACTAGTAGAGCTACGCACGCGCAATATTTCTGCTTTTGTCTTATGATACTCAAAACCTTATTACATTGGGTGTATATGAAAATGTGACTAAGAATTTAAGATCTGTTTTCTTTTTCTTCTGAAAGATTGGAAAAAGATTACACCTTTTTTGCAAAATATTAAAAAATATAAAACACGAAAACTAAATATTAAATTTAACTGTATCATTTCAAGAATTCGTTATAAGCGAAAAAATTTGAAAGTCGGTTACAAAACATGCCTTTTTTTAAACTCGTATAAACTACGCTATATTGTAAAATGTTTATAAAAAGGCAATTACAGATCTTCTTCAAGATAATAAGGAAGTTATTTCGCAAATAGAATTAACCAATTTGTTGAAATTTGTACCACTGTTAGATAAAGGTTTTAAAAAATGTTGTTAAATTTTTGAGACCTGTGGGTACTTGTGAAGAAAGTTATAAGCGTCTTTGTTTTTAACTTTTAACATTAAGTATTGTGGGAATTGAGTACATTTTCAAACATTTTTACTCACCACAAAGTACTTAACATTAAGAAAATGATAAAACATTTTTTAATACGAGACAGATATGGGTGATTTTCACGTAACTATTTCTCTCGTTTCTCTTAAAATAACTGGAAAAGTGTATTAGATATTAAATTGTTATTCATTTAACCTTAAAATATTAATTATAAATAACCGATGGTATAGCTCGGTTGGCGGAACTTGTGGCTTGCGATCACAGAGGTTAAGCACCATTTGAGCGCGGTTAGTGCTTGAATGGGTGACCCTCTGTGAATATCGCTACAGTCTCGGTTTTTTCGCTGATCGAGATATATCAAACGGGAGGTTCTGACGCCCGAGGCTATGTTTGTGCATTTGTGATGGCTATCCAAATGTACATTCATGACTCGACGTCAATAAACCGGTTGTACTCGGGAAGTAGGTTTTCTGCAGTTTTCCTCTCCCCTGGCCAAATGTCCAGGCGAATGCGAGTACTCCTAACCTAAGTCGGCTGCAGCCGCAAAAGTAGGGACCCCAAAGAGTTTGTGAGTTAGGAAAGTTTAGTAGTGATGTTGAGAAGATTGTAAAGACCCATCCCGGGGTCTATTTTGTGCACAACTTTTAATGACTACAACTCCGACAAAAAAGTTTATTTCATTGACTAACTCATAGGAAACATTCAGAAGGAAGTACAACATATGCAAAAGTTGATTTTCTTTTAATTCTGAATTTGAATAAATCACTGAGTTAAAAAAAGCATTTTGATGCACAAAATAGCCCTAGCAAAAATATTTACTATTTACTATCAGCTTGACATAACCAGAGAAGACAAAGATTTTAGTAAAGTTTTGAGGTAAATAGTCGTATGAGTCTCTTTGCAACGTGAACGTCGTAAAATTTCTGTTTTTAAATGATCGAGAAATTTTTTTCTCAGGGTGTTAAAATCAACGAAATTAACCATTTTAAATTAGTAAAAATCGTTACAATTATCTTTATATATCGTACAATAATATTCCAAATGAATATAATTAATATTGTGCTTTAAAAAATTTTTTCATTAACGTTTAAAAAATTGTGTCTTGGCCCTAAGGTGGACACTTTTTTGGCCACAAGGTGGTCACTTTTGATTTTTTATGAAAATGTGTTTGTACGCTATATTTATCAACATTTATCACTGTGAATGTGAATTTTATCAATTTTTTAGTTTTATGATAAATAATAATGAAATAGAATTATTTTCAAACTTTTACCTGTCTAATACATACACAAAAAGTATCATTTTTGACGAAAGGACAAAGTGGAAAAAAAATATGTAATATGTTTCTGTGATCCTGAAAAACAATTAATATTAAATAAACAACTTAATTATACGTTTTTTACATTTTTTAAAAACTTTTTTAGTGAATTCTTAATGGTGACCACATTGGGGCCACTTTTTTAAAAGTCGAATTTTCAATTTTTTTTAAAAAGTGCCATTACTTTTTTTTATTAATGAAATGAAAAAAACTTTATAACAGGAAGTTAGGTAATAAGATAAAGTTTCAAACGCCGTATTATTGACCTTTGTATATAATTTCATTTGAAATCTACAGTCGTTCAAAAGCTGGGTGACCACCTTAGGGCCCTCTCCCCTACACAATTCATATTACAAAAATTTTCGTTTCCAGTTTCGGCGTTTTCAATAAAATTTCTGAATTTTAACTTAAAATTTTAAAAAACGGACACGCCACGGAGCTGAAATTTTGGAGAGAATTCCGCAATTTATCAAAAATTATAATATTTATTTGTACATATTTGTGGTTGCGAATAGGTTTTATAATGAAATGTATCCATACCCAAGCAAAAATTTTTTATTTTGAATGTGTTTTCTTTGACGCGGCCAAATATTACAGTTACGTGCAAATCACCCAAATATTAAAATTTTGTAACATTTTTATAAATCTTTACCTTTTTTGATAAATTTTTTTTAGAATTAATTAATTCATGTAATTAAATAATAATAAATTATTTGATAAATTTTTACATTTTAATAATTTCAAATTAAATAAAATAATAAATAAATAAAATAAAAATTAAATAAATTAATAATAAATAAAAATAGCAAATAAAATTAATAATAATAAAAATAATAATAAATAATAATAAAAATAAAATAAATAATAAATTACATGGTTTATTGACAGAAAATATAATAAAAAATATATATAATTATAAAATTGTTATTTTATTACTCACACAAATTTGTCACACTTAATTTCATAATATTTCCTGCATTATAATATTTACTCTGAACATATTTGCATGAGTTCAAATTTACATATTTAAACATTCTTTATATCTGACCATATTACAATTGTCAAACGAAAGTGATATAGATATTTTCATCGAAATAATTTCTCTTCATTTAAGAATAATAAACACACGCGCTACGCAAAGCAATTAGAAATCAATTGCCTACACCCTATATACATTACTAATAGTCATTTCCCAGAAAATATTCAAATTTTATAAAAACAAATATATTCAATATAAATTTTTCTCCAAAACAAGATTATCAAATTAATATTATGACATTTTTTAATGTCTTCTTTGAATAAAAATACTACCGATTAACTCGTTTTCAAATAAAAATAATCCAGATTTAAAATTAAATTCGGAAATTCCTAATTTTAAAACAAAACCGCATACAAGTACGCCCAGATATTTTAAAGACAAACCTGATCACGAAGAAATACAAAAAGAATTTGACTCAGGCTTTATTCAATCTCGACTTTTTAGCAGTGACGATAACTCTTCTGACAGTGACAAAAGCGATAGTGAAAATACCATTACAGAAAAAACCTTAACTGAACAAAATTCAAATAAAAGCTTAAATAATTATTTGACTGCCAAAATTGAAACAAACGACAATTCTGACAGTAATTCCCTTAACAGTACTGAAAATAATAACAATTTTAAAGAAAACATGGCTCTACCAAATAATCAACAAGTCTCATTACGCGATGCTTTAGAAACATTACCTATGTTTGACGGAAAAAATTTACCATTGTCAATTTTTATTAAAAGTTGTTTAGAAGCAAAGTCTATGCTTCCTGAAGTTGCACAAGTTAAATTAATTAGAAGTCGAATTTCGGGTGAAGCAAGAAGAATTACACAGCCACACAAAAAAAAAGTTCTGATCTGGGGGTCTCACTATGTAGACTTTATGTTTTTTGGGTCGCTGAATCCGAATCCGAGGTCCATTTAACCTCATCAGATCAGGAATTTGACATAACCTCAAAAAACCAATATGGCGGACACATTTTTGAAAAGTTCATTGGATTCGCTTGACATTCGTTACTCGGGGGTTTTTGGGGTCGCTGATTACGAATTTGAAGTCTGATTTCAAAAATTCAAAATGGCGGATCCAATATGGCGCACACGTTTTTGAAAAATTCATCGGATTCGCTTGAAATTCGTTACTCGGGGGTTTTTGGGGTCGCTGATTACGAATTTGAAGTCAGATTTCAAAAATTCAAAATGGCGGATCCAATATCTCTGTGTCAGCCATATTGGATCCGCCATTTTGAATTTTGAAAAACCGACATCAGATTCGTAATCAGCGACCCCAAAAACCCCAGAGTAACGAATTTCAAGCGAATCCGATGAATTTTTCAAAAACGTGTCCGCCATATTGGATCCGCCATTTTGAATTTTTGAAATCAGACTTTAAATTCGTAATCAGCGACCCCAAAAACCCCCGAGTAACGAATTTCAAGCGAATCCGATAAACTTTTCAAAAATGTGTCCGCCATATTGGTTTTTTGAGGTTATGTCAAAATCCTGATCTGATGGGGTTAAATGGACCTCGGATTCGGATTCAGCGACCCAAAAACCATAAAGTCTACATAGTGAGACCCCCAGATCAGAATTTTTTTTTGTGTGGTTGTGTTATAATAGGAAATAATTTTAATACAATAAAACAATTAACAGAAAGATTAAAACAAATTTACGCGCCAGTAAAATCTGTATGTCAGTTACAAGGAGAGTTAGGAGCAATGTATATGAGGCATTTTACGTGAAATGTCCTAAGTTGAAATTTCAACTTCTTGAAAAAATTGAAACTCAGGGAATTTGTTGTTCTATTAAGTAGAAATGTGCCCCAAAAAATATTTTTGATTTTTTAGAAAATTTAAAGGGGGTAGTGGGGGTCAATTTGACCAATTTTGCCAACACCGGCTACTTTGTGAATTTTTTCTGAACATACTTGTAATGGGAAAAATTTTTTAGAATATGTTTCTAAAAGGTTTTTTCGTCCTCTTTCCAATGGTGTATTTTATTCTTTAATATTTTAAAAATTTACTCTAATTTTTGATAATTAATATTTAATTTTCAATTTCCCAAAATTTTAAAAAATATTTTTCTTATTTTTTTATTAATTTAAGCAGACTATCTTATTTATTTAATTTAATGACTAAATTATTATCATCATTGTTAATAATTATTTAAACTTATACTTTATGTAACTCTATTAAGAATTATACACAGAACACTTAAAACTATGAATGAAAAATTTCGCACTCACGTTGGATGGAACCCTAGACCTTAAGGACACAAGTCGAATACGCATACCGCATAGCCACGCAAGCTTGAAAGTGATTTCACTTCAACTTCCTTTTGAATTGTGGGACCGATATATACAATGCTAAAATAATAAATTGACTGTAACATATTTATTAAAAAAAATAATTATACATATGTTTTATATATGAACTTTAGTGAAAATAAACACGTGTTTATAGTAATAGAACAGTTATATTAAATTTTTGTAACAGTGTCTGAAACTTTAGGAGATATTGAATTTTTTGTCCTTGCGCGCAACCGTAAAAAGCGCATTTTCAGGCTATACTCTACATACGAACTAATGTTCAAAATCACCTATAATTCGTAAATTTTAACCGAATTCAATTTTTCTTTTGGAGAATTTCAGGCTATAAATTTGTAAGAATACTGTGCATTTTTTAAATTTATATTTGTTCAAACAAATTATTATTATTATTGTTAAATACTAACTTTTTACATATTGTACCTAGAGAGGTGTATTTTTTTCCAATTTTGCAATTTACCGGTCCTTACATAAATAAGGATGCAGATTTAAAACATTAATATTAATTTATTAATATTTAATATTTATTTATAAATATTAATTTATTAATATATTTAATATTTATTTATAAATATTTATTAATTAATATTTAAGCAAGATTTAAACAAATTATTATTGTTTATTATTATTTGCTTCAGTTAAAACTCATCTGTTTAAAATAATTGTTTATAAGAATTGACTTGGTTAAAAAATTGTTAATAACAATTAAATTTAATATTAATTGTGTTATTTTGACTTCCGAAAGTTAATTTTACTTAATTTTGTAAACTCAATAAAGTGTTTTTGTTTTTAATGTCTCCGAAAGTATTTAAATTTCAAAAGCTTCCAATATAGGCAATTTGTTTTTTATTTAATATTTATAATCATGATTAACAAATAATTACAAAATCGTTTTTACTCTTTTCATTTGCATGTGTTCGGTGACAATTTCTCGAAGTTTCATAGAAATCGAAGAACTAGGGGACAACTTTAATTTTTTTGGCATGGACCTAGCCAGATTAAAATTAAAAGTACAATTATTATTTACACAATTTTTAAAGAAATTATTATTATTCTTATTTTTGTTTAAATTATAATTTGTTTCTAGTATACTATTCTGTAAATTATTAGTAATAAACAATAATAATTTGTTTAAATTTTGCTTAAATATTTTAATAATTATGTTTTAAATCTGGTGTTTAAATCTGTTAAAAATCTAAAAAAATCTAAAAATTTAAATCTGTTTAAATCTGTTTTAATCTGTTTTAAATCTGTTTTAAATTTATAGAATGTCAATTCTCCAAAAAGAAAAATTAAATTTGGTTAAAATTTACGAATTATAGGTGATTTTGAACATTAGTTCGTATGTAGAGTATAGTCTGAAAATGCGCTTTTTACGGTTGTGCGCAAGGACAAAAAATTCAATATCTACTAAAGTTTCAGACCCTCCATCAATTTTTTGTTTGGAAAATACTCTTGAAATAAGTGGGAATTGAATCATTGTTATTAAAAGCAAAAAAATGGCACTTTTCAAAAAATTGTTTATTAAAAAATTATATTTTAAATAATTCGTTTAAAAAAAAATTTTTTTATAAAATATTTTCTTAAATTGTCTGTAAATAATAAGCATTTCCTGAAAACTTCATTCATTTTCCTTTGAGTTATACCATGTTCAAAATTTCAAAAAAATGTTAAAAACCCTCGTAAATCCAAAATTTTTCGAAATCGATTTAGGGTTTTTTACTGGCATGTATTTATTTATTTATTTTATTTATTTGATTAAAGTTCCTAGGGCTAACAAGCCCTTCAATGAACAGTACATAGTTGTATATTATGATAAGTATATCTTAATAAAAAAACGATAATAACAACAATATATATTATAGAAGATGTTTAATACAATGCTAATACTAATATAATGAAATTTAAACAATAAAAAGAAAGGAAAAATAATAAAGTAGATCAGAAAATCCTACATGCTAAGAAGAAATGAGAAAAAAAAATAAATAGAAAAAATAAAGAATTTTACCAATACGTGATTTCAAATAAATCTGTATTGCTTTTAAATAGAAAGTTGTAAAATAGTTTCTTAAAAGTCGATTGCTTCGATATCTCTCTGATTGAAGTAGGAATTTTATTTCACAGTCTCGCTCCTCTTATAATGAAAGACCTTTGCATTTTACAAGTCTTATGTTGAGGTATTTTTAAAATACATTTTCTTTCTCTCAACCTGCTCTGTATCTCTTCATTAGGATCTCCAAACTTGAAAAACTTAAATAAGTAAAGAGGGATCTTATTATTAAAAATATTATAAAGTAGATTACCGATAAAAAATTGTCTTCTAGTCGCAACATTCAGGAGACCTGATTATGAGTATTCCACTTCAAAATTTCGAAGTTTCAACAAAATCGAAGAAGTAGGGGACAACTTTGATTTTTTAGGCATGGACCTACCCTATTGTAATAATGAAAAATTATTTGCACATTTAATAAATAATTAGAGATATAATAATTTTGTTGTCGTGATTTTAGTTATGCCTTACACTCAGTCATCTTGCTGTTCAAACTCAAATAACAGATTTATTGCCACTTTGGACGGAAATCGGTGATCATTTGGAAGATTTTACAGTTCACATGAAACAATTTCAGGTAAAAGTTGTTTTTCTAATTTCTTAGTTTTTATGTTTCCTTATATTAATAATTTAATTACAAATTTTATTGTACAGAATCGTATATTACCTGAAAATGCTGATGATATCATAAATGCTCAAATAACATTTTCTAAATATAAACAAGAATGTAGTACAATTAAGGAAAGAGAAATTGCAAATACATTAGAGAAATTGTTTATGTGTAACGCGCTGTAAAAGAAGATACCTAAAAAGAAAATGATGATTTTAGGAGTATAAAATATGCATCAAACTACAGGGAAAGAAGATTAACTATTTGCTAAAAATAAAAAATTGTCAACTTCTTCCATCTTTGATAAAAATTGGTTGGTTTGTTATTATTTTTATATATTAAAACAATATTAAATTCTAAATTATTATGTTATAAATAAATGTCAAAAATTATTATTGTGTTCTAACATAAGTGCCAGTAAATCAACTTAATAATAAATAACTCAATTTAACGTTATCGCCACACGTATTCTCGCAATTGTATGACTCCAATAACTAGTATTTTGTATTAAAAGCGATTTATACCATTTAAATAATATCTAATAAAAAATAATATGATTACATTTATTGTGAACAAGAATTAAATAATAAAGACTTTTTTCGTTAATTTACTATTTTTATATTATAACAGTAGAACATTTTAGCTTTAAAATTACACTTTAATAATCTTCTATCTTTATTAGAAATTAAAATATAAGTTTTCTTTCCATGTCTTTAACCTATTAACGAATGAATGTTTTCCGTTAATTAGGAATATAATATCCTTAATATGAAACGAGTAGATATGCAAATTAGGTAAAGAGAGACAGTCTAATGTTACTTATCCTCGAAAGAGAAAGAAAGCAATAGCGTTAGATTTTCTGCGTTATAAACAGAGACCGAATTTATTTATTTGGAAAGAGGAAGAAAGCAATAGCGTTAGATTTTCTGCGTTATAAACAAAGACCGATTTATGTTATTTCTATTTGGAAAGAGGAAGAAAGCAATAGCGTTAGATTTTCTGCGTTATAAACAGGGACGAAAGGTCTGCTCGAGTACCTGGCCTATTGTCTGAAGGGTTTCTTTCAACCAGTAGGCAGTCTATTGAGTGACCAGTGAGCAGAGAGAGAGAGAGAGAGAGAGAGTTGCATTGGTAGTCTATTTTATACTTGAGTATATACATATATACACTGTAAAAAATTTAGGGAGTTAACGGACTCGGGAGTTTGGAGTGAAATTTTTCGAGTTGAAAATCAACTCCAAAAGAGAGTTAATTTCTAACTCCCTTCATTCAACACCCGCGCGAGTTATTTTTTCATTGGGGAGTTAGCATTTGGGTGTGAAGTTTTAACTCTCTTCATTTAACTCCCCTGGCATTAACTCAACAATGGGTGCCACTTTTATAGAATCCCCTGGGAAGTTAAAATTTAACTCTCTTTTTTTACAGTGTAGTTACAGTTTATTAACAGATTTTTGCAGTATATAATACAGAAAAATAAAAGTGTAAAGTGAAGAACACTTTTTTTCTCTTTTCAGAATTAAAAAAAATAAGACGAAAAAAATTTTTGTGATTAAAAATAAGGATAAGGAGGTAAGTTTTTAAAAATTGTGTGAAATACTACTTTTTAATGATATAAAATGATTTTTTTTTGTAATTTAGAAATGCAAGTAATAAATTAACAACTTTCCCGTCTAAGTCACTAAAATTATCTACTTTTTCAACAATTAAACTTGTAAAGAAATTTAAATAACTTTCTAGAATCATTTTAAAAATGCTTGATCTCGTCCTTGAGTTTGCCTTGTTTTATTAAAAAATTAATATAATTTCAGTAATACTTTACATGGTTTAATATTTTTTTAATAAATCTTAAACAAGTACCCAGTTCTTTATTATAAAAAAGTTTATGTTGTCTTAAACAAAAAAAGAATATTTTTTATTTCAGTTCAAAATTAGAGTCTTGAAGGTAATAAACAGGTGCCACTTTCAGAATCATGTGTTTGACTTATTTTGAAAGTAATTTTGATAAGTGATTTTTAACTTTAAATTCCTAAAAATTGGTAAAAATCTAAAGCTTAGAGTGACCATCTCGACGCCCCACGTTCATATAATGCTTATTAAAAAGCGAATGCAAGATCATTCTTATTCACTTTTTGGTGCAACATAATTCTTATTCGATTTTCCGTGCAAGAAAAGGTCTTATTCAAAATTGTGTGCAAAACAATTGCCACTGACAGAGCAATAAATGTAACACTAAATCTTCGTTTTAATATTAAATTACAATTAAATATCTGAGAATTTCAGTGCGTATCTATTATTATAAGAAACTTTAAACATGGATTCTCTCTTACGTATTAAGAAATATTTTTTTAGCAATTGTAATTAAAATTTATATTGAAATGAAAATTTCATAAAATTCATAGTGTAAGCTAATTTCAGATTTTCCTTTTTTGCATAGAATTTTGAATAAGCATTTTATTGCACGAAAACTTTAATAAGAATTGTTTTGCACTAAAAATTGAAAAAGAATGATCTTGCATTTTTTTTCTATAAGCATTATGTATGAACGGGAGGCGTCGATCTGTACTGTTAATTTCAAAGTATTTTTATAATAGTATTTAATGTTAAAATACTTAAATAAAACTAAAAATGACTTAAGGGGGGAAACACTAGACGTCTGAAAAAATCGATTTTTTCTTTTTTGCATAAATTGTTAGTTAAGGTATTCAAAAATAGGCTAACAAAGTTTTTAGAGCAAAATTCGAAGTCCTTGCTGTACTAGCGATGAACGGAGCGCGCTCCAGGTTACCGTAGATTAGTAGAATAAGCGTAGCACTTTTGAGACTAAGGAGAGCAGAAAGTCACGAAAAGAGGAATTATTAGACTTACATGCTACTTATGAAGCACATGAAAGGATATATAGTGTTGAAATAGCCGATTAAAGTGTAATCACTTTAAAAAATTTTTTTGTATAAATATGAATTTTTGATACTATTTTTTCAAATGCGTTTTTCTCAAAACAGGATTTTTAAAACTGCCGTACAGTGTAGCTCAAAAAGTTATTGACCGATTTTAAAATGAAAAATTGGAAATTGTTCGTTATTAAATTTATTATTAAGTGAACTAAACTTGAAAAGAAAAAAAAAATTTTGAGTACCTTTTTTAAAATAAAAAAGTTGCAAAAAAGTAGGCAAAAAATCTAATTTTTTTTAAAAGTAGTGTCAATTTTTCAATTTTTAATATTTTCACTTAAAAGTTAGTTCACTTAATAATAAAATATTTATAAAATATGATTAAACTTGATTTTTTGCTTTCGGACAAAATTTGTGGGCTCAGGACTGCACGGCAGTCATGAACTCCGGCGGAGCAGCTCTATATGCAATAGCTCCCAATTTGGAAGATTTTTTATATAAACGTCTATAAAAAATATGAATTACAGTTAAATATATGAACAACATAGTGGAAATGTTTTATTTCATTCAAAAAAATTCGCGAAAAACGGCAAAAAACAGCGTTCTAATTTGGTTTCCCCCCTTAACTGACTAATATTCAAATTTTTTTATTTTATAAAAATTTTGTATTTTCTTATAAATTTAAATTTAAAAATAAATTAATATAAATAATATAATTTTTTAATTTTTAAACTTTATTATAAAAATGTTTTTTGTGTAAAAAAAATTAGGTAGGATAGTGTTGTATTACTATGATTACTATGAGTAAAAATGAAAAATTTAAAAAAAATTTATATTGTAAATGTTTTAAAAAAGACAATTTTTGATTTAGCTTGATACTTTTTTAACCAGAAATGGTTAAGCATTTAAGTTAGGATAATACATAAAATTCTGTCATGTTTGGCTTTTTTATTTGCATATTTACTTGTAGATTTTAATGTTAAATACTATTAGCATTAATTAATACTATTGACATTAATTGTATTAAAATAAACTGAATGCTTCTTTCAGCTTTATCCAAAGAACATTAAAACATGTAAAGTATTTCCAAAATTATATTAATTTTATTAAACAAGACAAGCGGTGAGAGAAGAGATGCTGAGGATTGTGAATATGGTATGGAGGGGAGAGGGTTGGCCGGAAGAATGGAAAACGGGGTTAATAGTACCAGTTCTAAAGAAGGGGGAGGGGGGGAAAGTTGAAGATTATAGGGGAGTCACGCTCATGCCGGTAGGGTACAAGATATATGCGGAGGTGTTAAGAAAAAGACTGGAGGAAGAAGTGGAAAGGGGGGAATTATACCGCATAATCAAACGGGCTTTAGGGTGGGGATGGGGACGATGGACAACATTTTTGTATTAAATTTTTTAGTCAACAGTAGTTTAAAGAGGGAAAAAGGGAAAGTAGTAGCGGTATTCGTTGACTTTAAAGCAGCGTTCCCTTTGGTAAATAGGGGTATACTATGGAAGACGATGAGGAATATGGGAATAGGGCAGGGTTTAATTGAGAGGGTAAAGGAACTATATGCGGATACAAGGGAAAGGGTAAAAATTGGGAGGGAATTGGGGGAAGAGTTTTGGTTGGGTAGAGGGTTGAGGCAGGGCTGTCCCCTTAGTCCAATATTGTTTAATGTGTTGATGGCTGATTTGGAAGAGAGAATGGGAAAGAAAGGAAAAGGGGGGGTGATTTTGGGAAAGGGTAGGGTATACACGTTGGCATACGCGGATGATGTGGTCTTAATGGCGGAGGATGAATGTGGTATGAAACTATTAATGGGGGAATTTGAGAGGTACGTAAGGGATAAAGATTTGAGTGTGAATGTGGAAAAGACAAAGGTATTAAAGATTTGGAAGAAGAGGGGCAATGGAAGAAGTGGTATGGAAGTTGAATGAGAGGAGAGTGGAGGAAGTGAGTGAGTTTTGTTATCTGGGATATTGGTTTAATTGAGATGGGGGGCAGGAATTGAATATTGAGAGACGTATGGAAAAAGGGGGAAAGATGATGGGGAAGGTTTGGGGGATTGGAGAGAGGAGATTTAGGAATGATTGGAAGAAGCGTGTGTGGTTGTTCGATGCTTTAGTGTGGGCCGTGATAAGTTATGGGGTGAAAGTATGGGGTTGGAGTGAGATTAGGAAGATTGAAAGTTTGCATGAAAGGTTTTTGAGATGGACTATGGGGGTAGATCGAAATTGTCCGGGGTATATGATAAGGGAAGAGGTGGGAAGAGAGAAGATAGTGCTGAGGCAGAGAAAGAGAGCGATGGGGTTGGAAGCTAAGCTGGAGCAAGGTAGAGGGAGCGATATAGCGAGGGAGTGCCTGAGATTAGTGAAGCAGAGGGATTCGAAGAGAAGAGGGGGGTTATCGAAATGGGAAAAGGAAAGGAGAAACGCGATGGAAGAGGGGAAAAAGTGGAGTGGGGATAGTAGGGAGGTAATGCGAGGATGGAAGAAAAAGGATGAGCAGGAAAGGTGGAATAGGATAACGGGGTCTAAGTATAATAGTTGGTATAGGATGGTAAGGGGTGAGGGTGTGCCTCTGTATTTGGTGAGAATGAGAAAGTTTGATAGATGGAATAGGGTATGCAGATTTAGAATGGGTGAGGGAGTGAGAGCGTGTAAGTATTGGATGGATGAGCAAGAGAAAATGTGTAAAATATGTGGTTTTGAGGTGGAGGATTGGGAGCATGTGTTAGCGAGATGTGTAGGGGAAATTGAGGTGGGAGGGGTGCAAGGAGGGTTAGGGGATAGAATGATGTGGATATTGAATGAGAATGGGAAGATGGATGTGTGAATTGGAGAGAATGACGAGTGAGGATGTATGTTAAGAGAAATAAAGGGGAGGGAAAAGAGGAGTATTATTTAATTTTTAGATTTGGGGTTTTATTTATTATTTTTTTTTTATTTGTATTTTTTGACGAAGCCAAAAAGGGCTTATGGAACTGGAAACGGAAACCCGGTGCTCTTGGCGGATTGCTTATTTTGTAATTTTGATAATTAGAATAAGTTAGATTAAGCGTTGCGTTGTAGTTTTAAGGAATTTTGTATTGATTAGGTTAAGTAGATGATTATGTATTAGGGAGTCTCGAACCCTGCGTGAGGCAGGGAGAGTAAATAAACATAATTAAACAAGACAAAGTCAAGAAATTTTTTAATGATTTTGGAAAGTTAATTAAATTTTACTTTTAAGGGCATGTTATTCAGTGTGACGTTTTTCCATAGTAAAGTACATGGGGCACGTGACCACTGAATAACACAACCTTAAGTTTAATTTTTGAATACTTATATTGAGTTTTAGTGTCTTACACGGGAAAAATGTTAATTAACCCATTAACGCCCACCAGGACACAAAATGTACCATGATTTCACGACTCTTATTTTGTATGAAATATTTAGTTAAAAATTTTAGGAAATACCATTTCCGACGTAAAATTTATCGCTCTTTCTGAATATGAAGCTAAAATTTGTTTATAATTATCTCAAAAAAATTTATAACATTTTTATTGCAAAAAAACACACTTTTTTATGAAAAATTTTTTTTTCAATTATTATTTTGACATGGAAAACAAAAGAATATGGCCTCCAAAGCACAAAATATCGCGTCCTCGAACTCTCAGCTATAAAATTCCATAATTACTTTTTATTAAATTCAAGATGGCGGATTCGCTTGAAAATAGTTTCTCGGGGGTTTTTGGGGTCGCTGATTACGAATCTAATGTTACTTTTTAAAAATTCAAAATGGCGGTTCCAATATGGAGGATATATTTTTTAAAAAGTGATTGGATTTGCTTGAAAATAGTTACTCGAGGGTTTTTGAGATCGCTGATTACGAATCTGATATCACTTTTTCAAAACTCAAAATGGCGGATCAAATATGGCGGACATATTTTTTAAAAAGTGATTGTATTTGCTTGAAAATGGTCATTCCGGGGTTTTTGAGGATGCTGATTACGAATCTAACATCGGAACAATAATATGTTTATCGTTGCTCTTACTACCAGGAGGTCGAAGTGCAAAAAAGCCAGTTTTTTTAAAATTTTATTTACAAATTTTTTTTTTGTATTTTGCCTCGAAAAATATAGCCACTATCATGCAAAGTGCAACAAAAGGACACAAAAATTGTGTATTCAATGTGGCATATATATGTGCGTCACTTGTTTTTAATCAAACCACATGTTGTGTTAGTCTCTTTTTTATCTTTGTATAAAAAATGTCAAAATAAAAAAAATAAAAAAATAAAATAAAAAAAATAAATAAAAAATAAAATAAAAAAATAAAAAATGTTGAAGCAAATACAATTACTTTTTAAAAAATTGTCTGCCATATTGGATCCATTATTTTTAGTTTTGAAAAAGAAACATCAGATTCGTAATCGGCATCCCCAAAAACCCCCGAGTAATTATTTTCAAGCGAATCTAATTACTTTTTAAAAAATTGTCCGCCATATTGGATCCGCTATTTTGAATTTTAAAGAAGTGACATCAGATTCGTAATCAGCGACCCCAAAAACTCCCGAGTAACCATTTTCAATCAAATCTAATCAATTTTTAAAAAATTGTCCGCCATATTGGATCCGACATTTTGAATTTTGAAAAAGTAACATCAGATTCGTAATCAGCGACCCCAAAAACTCCCGAGTAACCATTTTCAATCAAATCTAATAACTTTTGAAAAACATTACCCGAAAATTTTTTTCGGCCTTTTGCATTTTGGAAAAATGGCCATTTTCGTATCCGCCATCTTGAATTTAATGAAAAGTAATTATGGATTTTTATAGCTGAGAATTCAAGGACGCGATATTTTGTGCTTTGGAGACCATATTCTTTAGTTTTCCATGTCAAAATAATAATTGAAAATTTTTTTTTCATAAAAAAGTGTGCTTTTTTGCAATAAAATTGTTATAAATTTTTTTGAGATAATTATAAACAAATTTTAGCTTCATATTCAGAAAGAGCGATAAATTTACGTCGGAAATGGTACTTCCTAAAATTTTTAACTAATTATTTCATACAAAATAAGAGTCATAAAATCTTGGTACGTTTTGCGTCCTGGTGGGCGTTAATGGGTTAATACATTTTGCAAAATGAAAAAAATATTTATAGCACTAAAATGTAGCATTTACATAATTTTTGCAGATAGTGTACAATTAATTAAAATTGCTTTAATAAATGGTAATAAATCATTAATTAGAGAATAATTTAATCCCAACAAAAACATCTTTGATGTTTTAATATAATGGATTTTGACCCAATAAGGAAAAAAAAATTTTTCCTAATAAGGAAAACTTTTTAAAAAAAAAATTTTATTATTAAAGTAATTTGGTGTTAAAGTTTTAGATCATTTTATTTTCATATTATTATTACTTTGAAACAAATTAAGAAACCGCTGACAAGTTTTATATTTTTTTATAACTTTGGTGCGCTCATTTCATAAATACTTTGCTTCCTCATAGAGATAATAGTAATAGGAAAATATATGAATAACTTTTAATAAATATGGTAAAAGTGATTGAATCTTGGGTCAGTCAATGTATTTTTAAATACTCTACAATATAGTATTAATAGTTTAATAGTTAAACAAAAATTTTCAAACAAAAAGTTGAGAAAATGTCATTTTCCACAATTTTTGGTTTTTAAAATACCAATAATGTCGAAATTTATTATCGAATTAGGTTCAAAAATAGGTCAATCGAATCGTTTTATAATGCTCTACCAACTGGTAACGACAATTTTAAGATTACTTCTACATTTTTTAACAAAATTTTCAAAAAAATGTATTTACTTATTATTGAAATCTTTTTATTTATTTCATATACATATATTATAAAACTTTAATATTAAAACGACTTAATTTCAAATATTAGGTTTAAATCAAAATTAAACAATACAGCCGCGTGCTGGATAAAAGATATATATTTCAATAAACGTTTAATAATCCAATTCAAAAGATTTCAACGAATCTGTCGTCCTACGTACAACGACGCTCGAAGCGATTTTACGCTACACACTCCTCGACTCACACACTCACAAACTTTAATGCGCGCTCACATGGAATACAGAGCGCGCTTTATGAAAAGTAAAATAATCGTTGTATAACCAAAACTTCTAACATTCGGTCAATCTAAATAGGGTTTGTCCTCAAGCTATCTTAGTTTATTTGTTTCGTTTTGAGAGTGAGAGAAAAAAATTATAATATTAACGTAATACAAGAAAGAAATATCATATTCTTTGTCGTAAATTTTTACAAAAGACTTTCAATCATTTTGTTGCTTCTTGAAAATATAGCTCTTACATAACTTAGGTATGATTTTATAGATGATCGTGTAAATACGCTGGTTTACGAACTTGTCGTTTGGGTCGCTTATTGTTTAACAATTCGTTGTTGTTTTTCTCGTTACTTGGATCTGAATCATTATCGGGAATGCACAAGTTAGTTGAAGGAATTTCCTCCTCGTCACTTGATTTACTTTCCTTTTGGTCGTGGTCGATTTCGTCTACTTTAGGACCTCGCCAGATTTTCAACTGACTGACGTGAGCAGTCGAGGGATTTTTTAGGCGTCGTCTTTCGACAACTGGTTGGATTTCGTAAGTATCTCCGGGAATCTTTCTGATTAAAACGAAAGGACCTCGATAACGAGACTGTAACTTAGTGCTTTCACCTGTGTGAATCGGGTTTACAGACCAAAAGACAATGTCACCTAAACCGCATGAAATCTTAGCGTTTCGATTTTTGTCGTAGCGCTCTTTAAATTTACTTTGGGCTTTTTCAATTTCGCTTAAAATTTCGTTTCGGATAATTTTTAGATCTTGGTACGTTTCGCAGTTAGTCATTAACTCACGCAAGGGACCTTCTTCAAAACGCGGGAGATATTCATAAAGAGCCTCGAAAGGACTTCTACCCGTGGTTTTATTTACTGCGGAATTAATGTCACGCGCAATTTGTTTAATGTTAATATCCCAATTTTTCTCTTTATCCTCCCATGATCCCGCTCTTAATGGAGCTAAGATAGTCTGATTGGCTTGCGGATGACGGCTTGAGTTAAACGTTAATTTAGTCCTGTATTTTTCACGAAATTCACAAAATTTTTTTGAAGTGAAACTAATTTCCCGGTCGCAGATTACTCGAATTAGCAATCTAAATTGTTCAATGACATTAGACAAACACTCTATTGTCGGAACAGTTTCTGTGCTATTGGTCGGTTGGAGGATGATGTATTTCGTTCAATTGTCGATAACGGTGAGTACAAATTTATTTCCTCGACCACTTGTAGGAAACGGGCCCAAATGATCATTGTGGACAGTAGAAGAGGGGCGCGACCCTGGAGGAATCGTATGCAACTCTCCGGGCTGACGTCCTCTGGGTTTTTTTTACTCATAATGCATGGTAAACATCTCGAAATATGTCCCTTTACATAAGATTTCATGTTCGGAAAATAGTAGTATTGTTGCATTTTTTTTTTGCTTAGGGAATTTTGGGAAATCTGCCTACAGATACTTTGGATTCTGCACTCCAAGGTTATGTGGGGTTGGTATAAAAAATAAAGAAAATGAAAATTGTTTAATAAGTTGGCGACCTACTGCCAGCCCCGACCCACTAAAACCCGTAACTCTTCTTTTGAAGCCCTTTACCCACCCTCGGAACTGTCGTAAAACTTTAGCCTTCGAGGGCGGCGCTCCAACTCTGTCGCTATTGCGACTTTGTTCTTTTCTGCGGTTCTTCTGCCCCAATAGTTAAAATTTAAAACTATTTCAATGTCAAAGCGAAATTTACAGCACAACAATAAAGAAACAAATGTTAAAAAAGTGTAAAAAGTCAAAATATGATAAAATTGTAAACGGATGTAAAAAATAGAAACAAACAAAAGTAAACAGATAAAAATCACAAAATAAATTAAAATAGTAAAAGACTAACGTCTGGATCAACCTACTTACGAAGCTTACCCAAAACGTCGGCAAACGTCCGACCTTGAGCTACTCGGATGATCATTGTTGATCCCCTCGCTACCTTTTGCTCCAGTTTTTAACATTTTGGCTTCAGTTTATCCTCTGCACTCTTGTCCACCTTCTTTGGAGGTGCTTCCTTTCCTCTGGACTGCCGGAACTACGTCTTCTCTTCGACGCGTCTAGGACTACACGCCTTGACTGACGTTTGTAGTGGCTCTCTCGACTCTCCTTTCTGTCCTCACGGTTACCTTCTGCCATACCGATAGTACATCCTAAGTACATATCCGCTTCGTCAGCTTCTTGTGCTTCGCCTTTGCTTCTTCCAGCAGGACTTTAAGTCCGTCCTTAATAGTCCTATTTACATTCTTCTTGATATCACAAGAGTTACTCATCCTTGCGACTTCCAGTTGTATTTTTTCAAGTGTACGCGCTGAATGCGGACCTCCCGCTGATGCCACTCAACACACTTTGTAGACTATTTCCATTTCCTCTTCTTGTTCTGTCCACGATGTTTTGTGGAACCAACCTCTCCACAATGATCTGTGGAACCTTCAGTGCGGCGTTGTCCTCCTGCATCCACGGGCCACCGGACATTGTCCCCACGCTTGGCGCTTGACAATCGGAACCGGTAAAGGATTTAACCGAAGTATTACCCTTTAGTGAAAAGCCCCGCCACCACGGCAAGGTCTACCGAACATATCCATGATGTCAATCATGTCTGTCAGTGGATAAGCATCCACTAATCCCAGCACATCGAAGACATCGATGATGTTCAGCAGTGGACAGCCATTGACGGGGAGTATTGTTGCATCTTAGCAAGGACCTTGTCCACACCCAAATGACTACCAATGTCGCGATGGCGAATGGTGAGAGCTTTTCTCATAGCCGTCGGTACAACATACAACAGAGTTTCCTTCTCGTTTTTCATTTTAACTCGATACAGCAATCTCCAGCTTCTAGACGAAATTCACGCGTTGCTCCACGGTCATCTTTTGATCTGTTCGCAAACGGTTTTTCCAAGATGTCGATCAAGGTCTTGAGTTTTTCATCTGTTCTCTGGTGGAGGAGAATTTCATCTTCGCGAGATAAAATTGTAAACATGTCGAAAATCTGGATTTTCGAAGAATGTTGATCCACAATCGGAGCTCTCGAAAGAACGTCCACATGCTGCATCTGTTCTCCTTTTTGATATCTCATTTCAAAATTGTATTCACTTAACGAATTTGCCCAGCGCGCAACTTGTGGGTATTTAGTCCTAGAAGAATTTAGAAAGATTAACGCTTGATAGTCCGTTACTATCGTGAACTGCAAGGGTAATAAAAAATTTCGAAGGCGATCACACGCCCAAACTATTGCTAGGAGCTCTAACTTGCTCGAATGATATCGCGATTCCACATCCGAAACTCTTCAGCTGATTGCATACACTAAATTTAAATTTTTTAGATCGTTACCTTGAAAGAGCATTGCTCCTAGACCGACGGAAGAAGCATCGGTATGTAATTCAGTAACTTTTGTTTTTGTGAGTAGAGGCTTAAAATCGGATGAGAAAATAGACATTGTTTTAGATCTCAGAATGAACATTCTTCCAGTTTTGTCCATGCGAAATTCGTACCTTTTCGTGTTAGATTCGTCAAAGGAGCAGCGATTTTTGAATATCGTAGTATAAAGCGACGGAAGAAGCCCGTAAGCCCTAGAAAACGACGTACTTCGTGTATATCGTGTGGAACCTCAAATTCTTCAATCGCGCGAACTTTACCCTCACCCGGTTCGACTCCTGCAGAACTTATTCTAAACCCAAGGAATTCGACCTATTTAACACCAAATTTGCATTTTTCTAACTTTAGGGTAAATCCAGCTCTTTGTAGAGCCTTAAGAACTAATTCTATGCGTATTATTAATTCATCACAGTTCTTCGCGAAAATAAAAATGTAGTCTGGATAAAACCACAATATTTTATTTCTGAGATCGCCTAACGTCAATTCCATCAACTTGGAAAAATAAAACGCCCTCAAAATTAAAGTCAATTTTAAGGGCAGTTTTCATTTACATACACCGCAATATTTTTCAGAAAAAATTTTTATTTTTTATTTACAAAATCTAATCAGCAAAATCTTTGATTTCGTTAGTTTTAAATAACTTCCATTACAATGTTCCCTGATGTTCCGCTATCAAATTCAAAGTGTCAAAGTGTATATTAAGGTTTTTGGGGTTGCTGAATCCGAATTTAAAGTCAGATTTATAGAATTCAAAATGGCAAACCCAAAATGGCGACTACAAAAATTTAAAAAAATTAAGATTTGCTTGAAACTTGTTACTCGGCGGTTTTAAGGGTCGCTGATTACGAATCTAACATTAGTTTTCGAAAATTCAAAATATCTGGTTTAATATGGCGGAAAATTTTTTAAAATTTATTGAATTTGTTTAAAACTGGTTAATCTGACATCAGTATAATAATTTTTGGTGAAATCAAATTTCGATAAATACCCTGAAAAAATAATTATAGATTCGTAATCAGCGACCCTAAAAACTTCCGAGTATTCAATTTCAATCCATTATAATTAATTTTTTATTTTGTCGTTCGCCATATTGGATCCGCCATTTTGAATTTTGGAAAACTAATGTTAGATTTGAAATCAGCGACCCTTAAAACCCCAACTAACAAGTTTCAAGCAAATTCGACGAATTTTGAAAAAAATTCCGCCATCTTAGATCCACCATTATGAATTTCGAAAAACTGATGTCAGATTCATAATCAGCGACCCCAAAAACCCCCGAGTACTACGTTTCAAGTCAATCTGATAAATTTTTTATTTTGTTGTCCGCCATATTGGATCCGCCATTTTGAATTTTGGAAAACGAATGTCATATTCGTAATCAGCGACCTCAAAAACCCCCGAGTAATCGGTTTCAGGAACATTTAAGAAGTTTTTAATCACCTTTTTTAAGTTGCGCATATATGCGTCATGAACCACTTTTGGCCAGTTTAGTTTTGCGCATATATGCGTCAGCGATAGTCAACGGGTTAAAAATAACTTTAAATTACATTTTAAATTAAAAATAAATTTTAAATACTGTACGGAAGTTGAAAAAATAATATTTAAAATTAAATTATAAACTGATTAAGTTCAACAAATTTTTATGCTGTAAACTATTTATTAAGATTGATTTAAAAAAATTTGATTGTTGTGTTTTATTTAGTAATAAATACAAAACATTCGAGATAATTTTTTAATAAATATATCAAATAACAAACAAATCACACAACTAATACTGTGTGAATAAAAAAATAATTTTATGGAATAAACTGTACGAGTAATTTAAACTGAAAAAAAACTTTTAAAAATGTTTAGCTAAAATTATTATTGAAAATAATATTCATAAGATTTAGATTTAAATAAAAAAATTGTTTAAATGTTTTGTATTTTATACAAATAAAAACTAATAATTATCAGAAAAACGAGTATTTGTTGTTAATCAGAAGTATGTACAACTTATGAAACTTAAAGTAAAAAAAATAATAATATACTTTGAACAAAAATTGTTTAAATGTTTTGTATTTTATACAAAATATAAAATATCGACAGTTAAAATATACGAGATTGATTATCAGAAAACGAGTATTTGTTGTTTATTAGAAGTATGTAAAAAGTATGAAACTTACAGTAAAAATAATATACTTTAAACAAAATAAGGAAGTAACCGAAAGTAATTTGAAACATTTTAAGTATATGATTGGCTAATGAATAAACGTAAATATTTTTTAAACTAAAAAAATGCACTCAAATAATCACATGAGACGTAGTGTAGATACAATGTTTCTCACACTGACAATGACATTTCTTTCAAATAAGTAATATGCGATGAAATAATCACACGAGATGTAGTTAAACTACAATGTTTTTTAAACCGATAATAACATTTCTTTTAAATAAGTAATATGCCATGAAATAATCACACGAGACGTAGTTAAACTACAATGTTTTTTAAACCGATAATCACATTTCTTTCAAATAAGTAATTCGCGATGAAATAATCACTTGAGATGTAGTGTGAATACAAATATCAACAAAAAAAACTATTTTAATGTCTAAAAAACTAAAATAAAATTTTCTTAATGAATAAAAATTTTAATTCTTCTACGTGAGAGAGACTTTTTTTAATGCACCTTCAAGCGCAATTAACATCAAACTAAAAAAAATATCTTAAAACACTGCACTTATTAATTTTTCTTTCTTCTCTTTCTCTTTTGGACCGACGTTCTCCTTTTTGGAACTCACATCTTTTTTAGGCCTCGTAGGTTTTCTTATACATGGACCGTCTGAAATATCACTGATTGTACTAAATGATGGTTTTATTTTCATCGCTTTTATTGGAGACTTTTTGAGTAGAACTGCATCGGAACGTGGGTCATATGGCTTCTGAACGTGGGTCTTAAATTTCTCAACACTATTCTCGGCTGAAGCTTCAGATGTGTCCTTTTTTGTTACAACTTTTTCAGGAGATGATGGTGGCGATTCTGAAGAAGAGTCTAAAGACGAGTCGGAAGATGATTCAGAAGAAGATGATGATGATTTATTACTTTTAATGCTAAGAATTTTCGAAGTTTCATTTAAAGATTATTTTTCAAGTTCAGCTTTTGGTGTTGGAATATCCACTGGCAGATCCACAATATCCACTGGCAGATTTGAGATAACAGGAGTAGATGGTACTGGTTTTTCCCATATACTGACCCTCTTTTTTTGTATCTTGAAATCTTCAATTTGTGTGGATGTTCTAGACTGCTCAACAACTTCAGAAGGTCCTGATTGTACTTTGGTACAACCAGGACAAGACCCTTTGTCTTGTTGTACAAAAGGTTCTGGTTGAACAGAAGATGCTGGTTAAACGTATGGAGCACGTCGAACGTACGGTCTTCGTTTTACAGGTTCAGGTTGTAATTGATAATATTCATTTTTTACAAAGAGACCCTTTGGTACAGAAGGTCCAGGTTGTGGAAAATTATTAGGACTAAAATAAACAGGATGCGCTGGTAATACAAATTGTCCACTTGATCCAGCTTGTGAGAGATGACCATTATTGTATAAATGTCCATTTGATCCAGCTTATGAGAGATGACCATTATTGTATATTTGAGGAATAGTTTGAACAGCAACTGCTGAAGGTGTAAAGCGCGTGTTATGCCAAGGTTGTACCTGTTATAAAGAGATATATAAATCACTTGAGGTTAAGTTGAAGCAGAAAAATAATGTTAAAATACAAAAATTTTAATCATTTTAAAATATCATTAAAATAAAAAAAATACTCTAATAATTCTATTAATCTTAACAAAATTAAAAAATAGTTTTATATAAATAAAATATGAAATGATTAATTCGAGGTTAGAGAAAGCAAATATTGTCATAATATTATATTATTAATCCTTTCAAAATATCATTAAAGTGAAAAAATACTTTAAAAGTTAAATTGATTTTAACAAAATTAAATATAAAGTTTTATAAATAAATAAAATACGAAATGACTAATTTGAGGTTAGGTGAAAACAGGCAAATAGTGTCATAATACAATATTATTAATCCTTTCAAAATATCATTAAAATGAAAAAATACTTAAAGAGTTAAATTAATTTTTACAAAATTAAATATAAAATTTTATAAATAAATAAAATACGAAATGACTAATTCAAGGTAAGGTTAAAACAGGCGAATAGTGTTAAATAATACTTTAAAAATTCGATTCATCTGAAAAGTTCAAAATATATATATTTTCTTATATATGTGAAATAATAAAATTTAGTATACCTCATTTTGCTGGTTATATCTCTCACAGTTTACTCTTAATTCCACAGGCAAATCAACCAATTGTCGATTTTTGATTTTGCAATGATCAAGATAATTTCTGTGTCCTTCTTCGACCATCAATTTGAAAAAGAAAGAATGGTCACCTGTTGGTCACTAATCATGTTATACTTAGTCCAGAAACAACATTAGTGGGGGTTGACTCGCGGTATGAGACAAAGATAATTCCTTTAATATAGTGGCGTATCAATCGAAAAGGATGTAATTTTAGTTTCTATCAAATAAAAAAAAGGAATTATCTTGATCACTCTATTAGTAAATGTGTCGCGAAATTTAAAATACCAAGAGATTTAAAATTAGGAAATAAAAATTTAAATATATTACAAAGGGGTTTGAATTCACCGGTGGTGCCATCTGCTGGTAGCTTTTTTAAATAATTGTTAGTAATTAAGATGGGAAATTCAAAATATCCCCAACACCAAAAAACTTAAAACTAGGAATTTAAAAATTTTAATATTTCCACCAAAGAGATTATATGTGGGGAATACTTTCCTTTCCCCTCAGATTTTGTAAAGCATGGGCTGACGCGAGCCTTAGCAACCGTTGCTATGTAAGCTAGGCGTGCGTACAGATATTTCGGAGTAGTTTAGTTCTGCGTTGACTTGTACGCAATTTACATCAGAATATATATAACTATTATTCAGTTATATTGAATAAATAATATGTTGATTTATATGAATATTGAGTTGTTTTATTGTTGGTGCATATATATTATATAATAATTGATATAGTTTGGGGAACTATATTATTCAAATAATTAACCAAAATCCCCACATTGGTGACCCCTGACTATCGAGAACAAGTTCTTCGAATCAGTTAAAAATTCAACAATCATTTTTATCAATGCACCATATTATATTTTTACAAAATTTTTTTGAGATTTTTTGAACGAGCTCTAACCAACATTTTTTGGCTTGGAACATCATATATCCGAAAACTAGGCTCAAAGCATGGGATTCCTGTATTGAAAGAAGCGACATTTTTTCCACGTGCGGATGCGACATCCATGTCTTATTAACGCCAAGGATTTTCTCGGTGAACGAGTTTATGTCAATATCTTTTTCAAATGAGATTTCTGGAATTCATCGCCTTATTTTTTTTTATTTTTGTGGATTTCTTCGGCATATTTTTTTTCAATGTTGGTCAAGGATTACTTTTCCATTTAGACATTGATGAGACTCCGGGAGATTGCCGCCAAAATTGGTTACGGAAGCCATTTTTATTAAACCAGCACGCATGACTATTAGGACTCTCTCTTCCTGTTTTCAAAGTATGGAGAGTCTCCCTCCTGTGAACACTTTCCGCTGATGTCAGATTTTCACCATCTATCACATCATAGGTATGTTTTCGTTGCCTGCACTACGTGTAACTTTTACACCACCTCAAGAGTAGGTGCAGAAAGTGTAGCGAAATGTATGGTAAAATTACGTCAGTAGTATAGCTAGGCCGGCTCTGACTTAAATCAGTAATGTAGATTCCTACTTACCGACCGTTGGTGGGGTATATGTGGGTAAGTAACCGACCGTTGGTGGGGTATATGTGGGTAATTTACCGGCCGTTAGTAAGGTACCTGATTTGCATATATTTAAATTAGTTAACCCTTTTAATTGACGTTAGTGGGGTATCTAATTTGCATATATTTAAATATGTGGCAAAGTTACTGAGCGTTGGTAGGGTACCTGATTTGCATATATTTAAATTAGTTAACCCTTTTAATTTGCATATATTTAAATATATGGAAAAGTTACAGAGCGTTGGTGGGGTACCTGATTTGCATATGTAAATTAGTTAACCCTTTTACTTTGCATACGTTTTCTATTGTTTATTATTTAACTTTCATTGTTAACCCTTTTAGCTTATGCAAATTCCAAATTTTGGACGTAGAATATGCAAATACCACCCCCTCCCACCACCAACTCACCTATGTATTATTTAACCACCCCCCATCCCACCCACTTTTATCCTTTATATGTATATTTTCAATACTACCACCCACCACCACCCACTTAGTATAAACCAGAAATTTCAAAAATCGTATAGAGAAGCTCGAGGGATTAAGCGTTCGCGAGATACCGCGCAGGCGTTGTGAGTAGTGGGAGTAGGTGGTGGAGGGTGGTGCGGTAAGGCCCAGTGCGCAGCGAAAGTGCGCGTACGGTTACCGCGTTGAGTGAGTGAAAGTTTCATGCGTCAGACCTGTTTACCTGACTCTTGCAGCGTGCTTCACTGGTACTACAGCACCATGGGGTTAAATGTATTGTCCAAAAATATGTTAGCAAGTTTCAACATGTCTTTTTCCAAGATAACAATAGTATTATTTGAAAATCTTTAAACAAGTTTCAACCTGCATCTTGAATAGAATAAAGACATTGTCTAAAACACCTTCAGACAGGTTTTAACTTGCCTGTAGATAATAACAAAGTCATTCCTTAAGAAACCTTTTAGTGACGTCATTTTCATGTGAGTTTGAACACGTCTTCTAAATGACTCTTCTTTTGAGGTAGTTACGTGCGCAGTCGTTAAAGTGGGGGTAAAAGAGTGGGAGTTGAAGAAGAGTGGGGATTAAGAGGTATAAGGTAAGTTGGAATCCACATTCGACACTTCTGCTTCAGTTTTCATCATCATTAATAGCTCCAACATAATCGACAGTATCAACAACTTCAGCATCTACAGCAACATTAGCAGTGTCAGCGGCTTTAACAACTACAGCAGCACCTATTCCTATAATAGGTGAATTTTTTTTCTTTAATTGAATCAATTTTTATTCTAAATTTGTTTTTTTAAATTCAATATTAAGAATACATCTTTTTTCTTTGCTTACAGATATTAAAACAATGGAGTTCCAAAAAGTCAACGCCATTGGTCGTATGGAGAGATTTCTACCAACGAAGCCACTTTCTGAGTTGACTGTGAATGAGTCATACAATGTAACTAAAATAAACAAGGTGCAGACGAAATATGGTTCCAGGATTGTAGTAGACCTGGATGCTGCTTTTACAACTTTTCTTCCGGCAAGGTTCGCAAAACTATTTGAAGCTGACCCTACCTCCTTCATAATGATTGAAGAAGCCGTGCAATCGGAGAAGTTGCGTTTAAAATATATTGGTGGTAAATTTAATGTTATTGAATTTGAATAAAAATAAATATTATAAGTTTGTACCGTAAAAATTATGTAAATATTTAAAGGCTTATAATAATAATAAAAAAAATTACATTTAAATTGCTTCTTTTATTATTCTAGCTTCATATTTCAAACAAGTTTTTAAATAATTAAATTTTGTATAAAATTGTATAAGTCAATTTTTATTAGAGTTAAAGAAAAAAAATTTGTTTTTTCAAGTATATAGTATTAAAGGAGTAGGTATACAAAGAAAGAAAGACAACATTTTTAAAATTATAAAATTCATTTATTCAAATGTATATAGAAATTTAAACTTATTACAATAGTTTTTCATAATTTTCATAAAATGATTTTAAATTAGTATTCACATCATCCACTTCATCGATACCATATGAGAAGTTTCTCAGTTCACTCGTTACATTTTAAAACCAATTTCGAAGCTTAAATATATTATTTACTGCACAATTTTCAGTTTGTGTAATATGATGTGTACATGTGGGTAGTAAAAAATTCAGTTTTAATATTCTTAAACGCTGGACAGTCAATTTCTTCTAAATTGTGTACATTCATTAAATATTTTTCTAACCACTGCTTTTTTCACAACCTTTAACATAGATAGTCTTTGCTCCTCATAATACATCCTGTAAAATGGTTCGCACTTCATCGTAACACGCATCTCCAGCCATCCAAGGGATTGAATGATAATTGTTTGTTAACCACAGGTTTTCACTTTTGTAACGTCCAGGTAGTGAATTCCAAGCACAAGGTGGTTCAAAAAGGTAACCTCTTGGTTGAGCATCTGCCTCCAGAGGAACTATGGCCAATTCTTTAAAAATAAACTCATTACAGGGATTTTTAAAACCTTGAACGTCTACTATGAACTCCATTTTAGAATAGAAATGAGTTTCTACTTCAGGAAAGTGTCTTACATACCTCTCCACTTCATCCTCCTCACCACTTCTTATAACTTCTTAATAATCCCAATGATTAGTTTGTACTGTACTACACGATCATGTATAACGAGACAATATGCAGTTGTCTCCTCAGGCAACGTCATTATTCACGTAAAGATCAGTGAATATTTGTATGAAGACATCCACTGTCACAAGAATACATCTTATTAAGTTTAAAAATATTAATGTAAAAAAGTCATATATATAACGTTTCTTAAAGTTGACTTGAATTTTCTACAAAGTAAATTCAACTTTTCCAAATGTTAACTTTAATACTCTGTCTACTAATGTGACAGTTACCATCTAAAATCTTCTACTTGAGTTGTTGGAAAGAAATTGAATAATGAAACTTTTGCATCTACAGTTCATGCTTACACAGAATTCTTTAAAAACGGTTAGTCATAAGCTTCTGCACTAGCAGTCTGGCATTCTGACTCAGTGAATTGATCACATGATTTCAGCCACATTGTGAGGCTTTACTAGATTTGATAGATGGTTAACTTCTTCAAATGGTAGCTTTAACTTTTATAAAAGTTAACTTTAACTTTTCCAGTAGTTAACTTTAACTTCCTAAAAGTTAATCTTAACTTTTTTAATAATGCATAGAGAAAAATGGAGTATTCAACAAACTATCTGGAGGGACAAACAGACTGTATTTGAGGTTAAATGTTTTGTAACCATCTCGGAGGGATAAATAGATACTTTGATGATCAAGTTGACTATCTCGGAGGAAAAAGTTAACTATCTAGAGAATCAGGCTAACACTTAAAACCTAACCCTCTAACTTTGGCTATCCAGTTTTCTCAGTGTGAAGGAGCAGAGAGAATTCCTTGTAAACAACATATATACACCGAAAAAAATTCTTGTGAAATTTACAGGATTTCCTGCGCCATCTATGAGCCACGGTTGTAGTATTCACAAACGGCTGAGTTTGGGGAATACACAAACCAAACTGTGTGTGTGTGTGTCACAAACTGCTATAGACGAATTGTAGGATTTCTTGGTGCTATTACAGATTGATTTGTGCTACACCCAAACCATCTTGTTGGAAACACTACACTGAAAGAAATGCTTTGACATTATCAACAATAAAAGTTTGGTTAGGAAATTCTTAGTAACTTGAAAATAAAGTTCTTTTATTTCAGCGAAAGGCATCATAATAACAATAAACACAATTTTGAAAAACATAAGTACTACTTTGGCTGACAAAGTTATTCAGAGCAAACATTTATTATATTATCATTCTGTTTCAAAAATCTATGAATGACAATATCAATCATATTTAAATGTAACTCTGTGATTTGTCTCTTTGTTTTACTACAATTTTTATATTAGTTTCGCCTCTTCCGTTTTCTGTCTGATTCAACCATACTGAGTGTCAGTATTAAAAACCCAGCTTTCGTGTGTGAAACAGGATGTTAGGTGCGTTTGTTAAAAGCGTTGTGCGCAGACGTATTCGAAACAAACAAAATGGAATGGCAATATGGTTGTATTAGCCAGAATTATCACAGTAATCACGAATAATTTCTTTCAGTGTCAATTCGCCTGTATAAAGCACAACTTAACCTACTCGTATATTCTACAAAAGACCTTGTGTTTTTCACAAGAAATTTTTTTCCGTGCATGTATCCTGACGCGGTGGATGGGACCATGCATTCAAAAAGTGAGTTATACAGAAAGTGTAAAGTTGAGCCCCCAATTAATAACTTTTGCTTAAGCAATGCATAACCTCTACATCGACGATGCTTTGGTTTACATTGTTTTAATATTATGGAGTTCTGCAAAGACTACGCATTGCTCAAGATATATTTGTCTATTTTGGCTTTGTTAAAGTTAATAAATGTAAACTGAAAAAATTGAATTTCTTTTAAATATTTAAAAATATGAATTCATGTAAAATATATACTACACTAAGAAAGCTTTGGGTCAGCAGCAGACATTAGATAGGCTGGTACTGACTATTTTGGTGAAACGCTATAAGACTATACTTTTGGGTTGCTGCGGAACAATTTTGGGTGCGTGACAGTCCTAAAGTTGTTAAGCTGCAAACCAAAGGCGGTATCCCCACTACTTTGGTAAGCTGCTCACCAACATTTTGGATAGTCACACACCCAAAATTGTACGGCAGCGCACCAAAACTGTAGTGGAGCCGCTGTCACATACGTTGTTCCGCTACAGTTCCAAAGGTCTCTCAGTGTACATTTTGAGGTTATCATGCTTATACTAAGTCCAAAAAAATTAAGTCTTAGTTATTAATACAATTCTATATAGTTTTTCAGTTGTTTTTTCATATACAAAAGTGAAAAATTGTTTTTACTTATACATTTTTTTATTCTTAACGGTAAAACTTTTGTCAATTTGAAGTTTTTTACATGCAGATAGAAAGCACTTCAAAAAATCAGTCCCTTTGTATTTTCGTCTACTACCTTACATGTCATTCACATACTTTTGTTTTGACTTTAACAGAGCCAAAATAGACAAATATATCTTGAGCAATGCGTAGTCTTTGCAGAACTCCATAATATTAAAACAATGTAAACCAAAGCATCGTCGATGTAGAGGTTATGCATTGCTTAAGCAAAAGTTATTAATTGGGGGCTCAACTTTACACTTTCTGTATAACTCACTTTTTGAATGCATGGTCCCATCCACCGCGTCAGGATACATGCACGGAAAAAAATTTCTTGTGAAAAACACAAGGTCTTTTGTAGAATATACGAGTAGGTTAAGTTGTGCTTTATACAGGCGAATTGACACTGAAAGAAATTATTCGTGATTACTGTGATAATTCTGGCTAATACAACCATATTGCCATTCCATTTTGTTTGTTTCGAATACGTCTGCGCACAACGCTTTTAACAAACGCACCTAACATCCTGTTTCACACACGAAAGCTGGGTTTTTAATACTGACACTCAGTATGGTTGAATCAGACAGAAAACGGAAGAGGCGAAACTAATATAAAAATTGTAGTAAAACAAAGAGACAAATCACAGAGTTACATTTAAATATGATTGATATTGTCATTCATAGATTTTTGAAACAGAATGATAATATAATAAATGTTTGCTCTGAATAACTTTGTCAGCCAAAGTAGTACTTATGTTTTTCAAAATTGTGTTTATTGTTATTATGATGCCTTTCGCTGAAATAAAAGAACTTTATTTTCAAGTTACTAAGAATTTCCTAACCAAACTTTTATTGTTGATAATGTCAAAGCATTTCTTTCAGTGTAGTGTTTCCAACAAGATGGTTTGGGTGTAGCACAAATCAATCTGTAATAGCACCAAGAAATCCTACAATTCGTCTATAGCAGTTTGTGACACACACACACACAGTTTGGTTTGTGTATTCCCCAAACTCAGCCGTTTGTGAATACTACAACCGTGGCTCATAGATGGCGCAGGAAATCCTGTAAATTTCACAAGAATTTTTTTCGGTGTATATATGTTGTTTACAAGGAATTCTCTCTGCTCCTTCACACTGAGAAAACTGGATAGCCAAAGTTAGAGGGTTAGGTTTTAAGTGTTAGCCTGATTCTCTAGATAGTTAACTTTTTCCTCCGAGATAGTCAACTTGATCATCAAAGTATCTATTTATCCCTCCGAGATGGTTACAAAACATTTAACCTCAAATACAGTCTGTTTGTCCCTCCAGATAGTTTGTTGAATACTCCATTTTTCTCTATGCATTATTAAAAAAGTTAAGATTAACTTTTAGGAAGTTAAAGTTAACTACTGGAAAAGTTAAAGTTAACTTTTATAAAAGTTAAAGCTACCATTTGAAGAAGTTAACCATCTATCAAATCTAGTAAAGCCTCACAATGTGGCTGAAATCATGTGATCAATTCACTGAGTCAGAATGCCAGACTGCTAGTGCAGAAGCTTATGACTAACCGTTTTTAAAGAATTCTGTGTAAGCATGAACTGTAGATGCAAAAGTTTCATTATTCAATTTCTTTCCAACAACTCAAGTAGAAGATTTTAGATGGTAACTGTCACATTAGTAGACAGAGTATTAAAGTTAACATTTGGAAAAGTTGAATTTACTTTGTAGAAAATTCAAGTCAACTTTAAGAAACGTTATATATATGACTTTTTTACATTAATATTTTTAAACTTAATAAGATGTATTCTTGTGACAGTGGATGTCTTCATACAAATATTCACTGATCTTTACGTGAATAATGACGTTGCCTGAGGAGACAACTGCATATTGTCTCGTTATACATGATCGTGTAGTACAGTACAAACTAATCATTGGGATTATTAAGAAGTTATAAGAAGTGGTGAGGAGGATGAAGTGGAGAGGTATGTAAGACACTTTCCTGAAGTAGAAACTCATTTCTATTCTAAAATGGAGTTCATAGTAGACGTTCAAGGTTTTAAAAATCCCTGTAATGAGTTTATTTTTAAAGAATTGGCCATAGTTCCTCTGGAGGCAGATGCTCAACCAAGAGGTTACCTTTTTGAACCACCTTGTGCTTGGAATTCACTACCTGGACGTTACAAAAGTGAAAACCTGTGGTTAACAAACAATTATCATTCAATCCCTTGGATGGCTGGAGATGCGTGTTACGATGAAGTGCGAACCATTTTACAGGATGTATTATGAGGAGCAAAGACTATCTATGTTAAAGGTTGTGAAAAAAGCAGTGGTTAGAAAAATATTTAATGAATGTACACAATTTAGAAGAAATTGACTGTCCAGCGTTTAAGAATATTAAAACTGAATTTTTTACTACCCACATGTACACATCATATTACACAAACTGAAAATTGTGCAGTAAATAATATATTTAAGCTTCGAAATTGGTTTTAAAATGTAACGAGTGAACTGAGAAACTTCTCATATGGTATCGATGAAGTGGATGATGTGAATACTAATTTAAAATCATTTTATGAAAATTATGAAAAACTATTGTAATAAGTTTAAATTTCTATATACATTTGAATAAATGAATTTTATAATTTTAAAAATGTTGTCTTTCTTTCTTTGTATACCTACTCCTTTAATACTATATACTTGAAAAAACAAATTTTTTTTCTTTAACTCTAATAAAAATTGACTTATACAATTTTATACAAAATTTAATTATTTAAAAACTTGTTTGAAATATGAAGCTAGAATAATAAAAGAAGCAATTTAAATGTAATTTTTTTTATTATTATTATAAGCCTTTAAATATTTACATAATTTTTACGGTACAAACTTATAATATTTATTTTTATTCAAATTCAATAACATTAAATTTACCACCAATATATTTTAAACGCAACTTCTCCGATTGCACGGCTTCTTCAATCATTATGAAGGAGGTAGGGTCAGCTTCAAATAGTTTTGCGAACCTTGCCGGAAGAAAAGTTGTAAAAGCAGCATCCAGGTCTACTACAATCCTGGAACCATATTTCGTCTGCACCTTGTTTATTTTAGTTACATTGTATGACTCATTCACAGTCAACTCAGAAAGTGGCTTCGTTGGTAGAAATCTCTCCATACGACCAATGGCGTTGACTTTTTGGAACTCCATTGTTTTAATATCTGTAAGCAAAGAAAAAAGATGTATTCTTAATATTGAATTTAAAAAAACAAATTTAGAATAAAAATTGATTCAATTAAAGAAAAAAAATTCACCTATTATAGGAATAGGTGCTGCTGTAGTTGTTAAAGCCGCTGACACTGCTAATGTTGCTGTAGATGCTGAAGTTGTTGATACTGTCGATTATGTTGGAGCTATTAATGATGATGAAAACTGAAGCAGAAGTGTCGAATGTGGATTCCAACTTACCTTATACCTCTTAATCCCCACTCTTCTTCAACTCCCACTCTTTTACCCCCACTTTAACGACTGCGCACGTAACTACCTCAAAAGAAGAGTCATTTAGAAGACGTGTTCAAACTCACATGAAAATGACGTCACTAAAAGGTTTCTTAAGGAATGACTTTGTTATTATCTACAGGCAAGTTAAAACCTGTCTGAAGGTGTTTTAGACAATGTCTTTATTCTATTCAAGATGCAGGTTGAAACTTGTTTAAAGATTTTCAAATAATACTATTGTTATCTTGGAAAAAGACATGTTGAAACTTGCTAACATATTTTTGGACAATACATTTAACCCCATGGTGCTGTAGTACCAGTGAAGCACGCTGCAAGAGTCAGGTAAACAGGTCTGACGCATGAAACTTTCACTCACTCAACGCGGTAACCGTACGCGCACTTTCGCTGCGCACTGGGCCTTACCGCACCACCCTCCACCACCTACTCCCACTACTCACAACGCCTGCGCGGTATCTCGCGAACGCTTAATCCCTCGAGCTTCTCTATACGATTTTTGAAATTTCTGGTTTATACTAAGTGGGTGGTGGTGGGTGGTAGTATTGAAAATATACATATAAAGGATAAAAGTGGGTGGGATGGGGGTGGTTAAATAATACATAGGTGAGTTGGTGGTGGGAGGGGGTGGTATCTGCATATTCTACGTCCAAAATTTGGAATTTGCATAAACTAAAAGGGTTAACAATGAAAGTTAAATAATAAACAATAGAAAACGTATGCAAAGTAAAAGGGTTAACTAATTTACATATGCAAATCAGGTACCCCACCAACGCTCTGTAACTTTTCCATATATTTAAATATATGCAAATTAAAAGGGTTAACTAATTTAAATATATGCAAATCAGGTACCCTACCAACTCTCAGTAACTTTGCCACATATTAAAATATATGCAAATTATAAGGGTTAACTAATTTGGATATATGCAAATCAAGTACCCCACTAACGTCAATTAAAAGGGTTAACTAATTTAAATATATGCAAATTAGATACCCCACTAACGTCAATTAAAAGGGTTAACTAATTTAAATATATGCAAATGAGGTACCCCACTAACGGCCGGTAAATTACCCACATATACCCCACCAACGGTCGGTAACTTACCTTTTCGGTCAGTAAGTAGGAATCTACATTACCGATTTGAGCCAGAACCGGCCTAGCTATATTACTTACGTCACATCCGGCAAAGAGGACAGCATAGTGCAGGTTAGGTGTTAAAGTGTAAGAAGTGCAGGCAACGAGAACATACCTTATGTAATCGAAGTACCACATTTAGCCAAGTTAAGTATCCGTTTATGATGTTGTCATCAGCTGTTTAGGAAAGTGTACACTTTTATAAATTTGTAGCTTGTCTTATCATTATTTAAATTTATCATTAAAAATTTTTTTTTAATGATTATTTTGGAGAAAGAAATTGTATTTCCAAATTAAAATTATTTCCTCTTCAAAGAGAATTTTTTTTCCATAACCTTAAAAGTAAATCAAATTTTTTTTATCGTGTTGACAATTTGTTTAAACATTGATTTTATTTATAATTTTTAAAATGTTTCTTCGCAATGTCAAATTAATTTTAAGTATTTTATTACTTTAATTTTTAATTTTTTATTGCTATATTGTAATTTGTTTATTCAGAGAAATTTGTTTGGCTATTTTCATGGAATTTGAAATTAAACGTTATCTATAATTATTTCAACGTTTTGTAAAACTTTCCGCGCGTATTTGTGTAAGTATTGAGTGTGATTTAAAGAATTATAACTTTACTTTCAGCGCTCTTAAGTCGAGACAAAAAATTTTTTGTTTTCTATTTAAAATTTTATCTTATTTTGATTGAAGTTACAAACTATTACAGGATCATAATTTTTTTTATGTATTATTGTACATTCTGTCTCTATTACATTCACATCGTCTTACAACATGTTATTTATTTGTTTTAGATTTTATTTCTTTTTCTTAACACAATTTTTGTTGGTGTTGCCTTGAAGTATACTTACATTCAATTTTAAACTTTTACTTATTTTGAGTATTATTATTGTTATTATTATTATTTTGTTGATGATGAGATGTGATCCAGTACAATTGACTTTAAAATTTTAGAATCTTAATATTATTATTAAAATTTTTTTTATTCTTTTTTTGAGCTCACTACTGGTTTTGGCCTTTCTTTCTTTTTCGGTGACCATGGAGGAACTTGAGGAAAAGGTTCATGTCTTGACAGAACAACTTGAGGCCGCGCAGGCTGTTATCCAGAACGTAGACCCATTGCCCGGTCAAAATCAAATTCCCCCGAACAACGATACTTACGTCGACGCATGCAGACGTCGAATAAAGATCCCAGGTTTTTATCAAAATAACCCGACTTTATGGTTTAACATCATCGAAGCAGTTTTTCGAAACAACAACATTCGTACTCAAAAATCTCGTGCCGACTTTAGCATTGCAGAATTGGATTCCGACATTGCATTGTGCATTGCCGATTTATTATCTTTGCCGGAAACCCCAGCTGACATTTATGACAAAATTAAAACTAGGCTCATTTCAACGTTTTCAGCCTCATCAGAGGCTCAGCTTCGCAAATGACTTAAGGGAGAAGTCTTAAATTCCGGGAAGCCGTCACATATCTTGGCGCGCATCCGTCATTTGAGTAACGGTAAATGTTTCGATGATATCCTTAAGGCTATTTTCCTGGACCAGTTACGTTCCCAGCACCAAGCCATATTAGCTTCTTTGAGTTTTGATAATTTAGATGATCTCTCTAGTACAGCGGATAAAATTTCCGATGTTATTGCCTCTTCGAACAATTGTGTTGCTAGTATTTCCCAGTCAAATTTAATTAATAGTAATATTGATGCAAAATTAAATGCAATTACTTCTCAACTTGAGTCACTTAAATTAAAGATTGAATAACCACGAAATATTATCGTCGTTCTCGCGAACGCTCGGAATCGCGATCTCGATCTCACAAATTCCGTAGTCAGTCTCGTAATAATCCTCAAAATAATAGCAAATCAAATCTATGTTGGTATCATAAAAAGTTTGCAAAAATAGCGTCAAAATGTGTAGCTCCTTGTTCGTGGAAAGATAATACAGGAAATTCGGGAAACTAATTGAGCCGTTTCGAATTGAGACCACCGGATCGGACATGCAATCAAAGTGTCTCCATATTAGAGACCGTGAATCTGTTTAGAATTCCTGATTGACTCAGGATCAGATGTGTCATTGTTACCATTATCTTACTCGAAAAATCGTGAACCTTCTGAACTTATCCTTTAGGCAGCAAAAAATACACGAATTTCTACATTCGGAACAAAACATTTAAATTTAAATCTCGGTCTTAGACGCGATATTTCATGGGACTTTTGTTTAGCAGCAACACCGTATCCAATTATTGGAGCCCACTTGCTTGCTCATTTTGGTTTACTCATCGATTTGCGTCAGCGTAGACTTTTAGATCCTTTAACACATATTTCTGCCGGTTGTTCGATTAAAAAGGTTAAATTTCACGGTATTAGTTCAGCCATGTTAAAATGTGATAACTATGTAACTATTGTAAGAATTACTAAAATTTATTTTTCTTCGTAATTTTCAGTATTATTAACATTTTTATGACTATTTACAATTGTTATTTTTTATATAATTTATATTATCATTTTTTTATATATATCATTAACATTTGGGAAGGAGTACGTGGGAAATACTTTCCTTTCCCCTCAGATTTTGTAAAGCATGGGCTGACGCGAGCCTTAGCAACCGTTACTATGTAAGCTAGGCATGCGTACAGATATTTCGGAGTAGTTTTGTTCTGCGTTGACTGGTTCGCAATTTACATCAGAATATATATATAGATGTATATAATTATTAATTAGTTATCTTAAATAAATAATATGTTGATTTATATGAATATTAAGTTGTTTTATTGTTGGTGCATATATATTATATAATAATTGATATAGTTTGGGGAACTATATTATTCAAATAATTAACCAAAATCCCCACATATAATTTGACAGTGGTGCCATCTCTCGGTTTCAGTCATAATTAAAACGGTAGGTAAATTGATTGGGAAAATTTAAAACACTTCCAAGGGACTTGAAACTAGTTAAGAAAATTAAAAAAATTTAAATATCCAACCAACAGGGTTTGAATCATTCAAAGCGCCATTTATTAGAGTCAGTCGGAACTGAAACCGGATGGTAATCATGGCGTGAAATTCAAAACACACAACATCAAGCCACTTGAAAGTTTAAAAATAAAATTGAGTGAAAAATAAAATGGCGTCATCTCTCGGTGGAAGCCAAAAGTAAGTTATCGATAAAACAGAGAACCCCCTCTGGTTCACTTGAAACTGAGCTATTAAGAAATCTACCTTACCGACCGTCGGTAACTGAGCCAGAACCAGCTTAGATTAACTACTGTCGCAAAATGAAAATGGAAGAAAGGATATTCCCAGGAAGAGAAAAAAAACAATGTATAAATTATGGTTGGATAACGAGGAAGAGAAAATACCACGATTATCATCTTACAACTATTTGGCCGGAAAGGTTTTTGGTACAATTTTTATCCTAGAACAGAAAACAAATTTTTTTCTATTTTTACATCTCAAAAGCTAGAGAAAGACGTAGGGGATTTTTTTATGTTGCATATTTTTTTAGTTATAAACAATTTAGTGCCTATTTTTTTCAGTCAAAAACTCAGTTTTTCCATAAAATGTTTATTATTTTTGCAAAAATCGATTTAAAAAAAATCCCCTTTATCTTTCTCTAGCTTTTGAGATGTAAAAATAGAAAAAAATTTGTTTTCTGTTCTAGGATGAAAATTGTACCAAAAACCTTTCCGGCCGCGAACGAATTCTTTTTACAAAAGGTTTCCATCACGTATATGTGCATCTACGGTTTTTAAACAAAAAAAATTTATAAAGTATATTTTTTTCTCTTTAAAGTGTACCTGATAGAGATATGTAAACATATTTTTCATTATTTTTAAACTTTTCTTTAAAAAAAATGTTGAAATTAGAACCTTACTACTCTCAACTATTATGCAGTGCAGTTAAGTTCATTAAATTATTAAATATTGCTGTGAGAATAATTAATTATACATTTCATTCAAGGTCAATTAACTATTTTGTACACGGAAAAAAAAGAATAATTAAATTTATAATGAGGAGTGTCAAACTTGAAAAAGGTTAAGAAAAAATTAATGTTTTTTATTTATTTATTATTAAATTCTAATAACCGTATCAAATTGAAACTAGTTAACAATATTATTTATTCAATATTATGAATATTGTTGACATCCATACTTGCATTAATTACAAAGTAAAATCCACGCATGATCTAATTTATTTCATTGGTAAGGGATGTTTCTTAAATAGGAAATTTCCCCCATCACAGGTGAGATATTTATAAGTATCTCAAGTATCTTGTTACCTTGTTGTGATGTTGTTGTGACATCTTGTTTATGTACTTTATCCACCATTGTACTGCTGGAGTCATCAAGCGACCATTAGAATTAAGAAAATAGTATCTTCAAAACTCCAGCAGTTTTGCGCGGCAGTGACGTCACAAAAAATGCTCCCCTTCCACTAAGCGTTTCACCCCCGTGGTTTAGTTATTAAGCTTGAATATTCTTGACGGAAATATTTTTTATCCCATAAAAGGACTAAGTTATAAGAGTTTTACGAAACCTCTGCAAATAGCTTTTTTGTACCACCTGGTGGGGGGAGAAAGCTACCTCGTGATTTTATCAAAATATGTTATTAATTTTAGTATTTTTATAGTTTTCCTTTATTTAAATGACAAATAATTTTATTTTTAAAATATTTTAATAAATTGTTAATAGCTTTTATCAAAATAAAATTGAATATAATGTTAAGTTTACCTGTTTTCGATTTACACTTCCAAGTTTTTGTACCTTTTTTAAAGTCTTCCTTAAATTTCACCACAGATGCCATATTTTGTTGCAACCGTTTTTCGTTGTTTATTTTTTAACGGACTTTATACTATTTTTTCGTCGTGTTTAATTAATTTTATTAAGTAAACACGCGAAAATTTTGTAAAATTAGAAGGCTACTTTAAGTAAAAAACAAATAAATTTCAGATAATATTCAATGGCTTTTGTCCCTGGCTTTTTCACCCCCACGACCAGTTTTTCTAAAATCTAAAATAAATTTTAAATTCAGTTCAATTTACAAAAATTAACATTGTATACGTTTTGAGTATAGTTTTCTCCTTATGTACAAACATTTACTTTTATTACCCGTTCACTTAAACAGGTTGTAATATGTTCGAAAAGTTCATCGAAATATTATATGCAGAGCAACTCAAAAATTAAAATTACAATAAAAATTATATTAATATAGGTACAACATCCAAACTAGTATCAAAAGTTGCGTATTACCTGATAGTATTTATATTCTAAATAGCTGATAAATCGGTTTAATAGTTTTCAAATAAAAGTCAAATGGCTTTTTTGCACTATGGCTATTTCACCCCGTTCTACTCTAATATTAATAAATAAAAAAAATAATTCCGTAACAATATAATTTTGTTAGAATAAATAAATAACTTAATATTTTTGTAAATAAAAAACCTATGTTTCCGTACCACTGAAAAAACCATAATTTCAATAATATTGTATAAAATAAAAGTTAAATTGGTAAAAAATACTTAAAGTAATTTGAATGAAATAAATAATGTTTTTAAGATGATTGATAAATTTACATTTTTAGGTTATGTCTGGATCATATTTTCGTATTAGTTTTGTTGTAAGAATATTGTAATCATAACTTAAGTTCTATTTCAATCGAATAGTTTAATATATTTTAAAAGTAATTATTATTAATTATTACTAATAATTATACTACTAATCACATAAAAATTGCAGACAAAAGTGCGGTACACCAACGAATTATCCAATCAGATAAACGAGATAAACTATAGAAACTATGTTTCGAACACAAGCACGAAAATTCTCATAAACTCTCTTGGATAATTTTTGTCGGTTATATTCTTGTTTCCGTTCTCCTGGTAATATTACCTCTTCGCATCTCTATAAAATGCTATCAATAGTTTTAATCAAGTTTTAAAGTTTTATTCTTCGTAAGATAAAGTGTTTGTAAAATTAAACTTTTAAAAATTTGGTGAACGACAAATGCTTTAATTTATTAGTATGTAAGATTCTTCAAAATTCCTAGCGCATTATACATAATAGTGCGATAAACACAATTGTAGATCGTTATTACCGTAAATCACTGTTTCGGCAATGGCAGGACACTTATTGTCGGCAGTGTCCGGACACTGCTTGTTTACATCTAATAAAATAGTACATTTCTAAATGACTTCGGTATCATTTTCTTAAGTTTTGTCGGCAATATTTTTCATAACAATAACCTAATCTTAAAGTAGCGAATGTATTTTCGAATAATCTGTAATGATGAAAATAATAATCTTCACTTATTTTTTAGATGGTAAAAAACGGAAACAATTTATAAGGGACACAAAGGAACCGAAATGCTTCGAATTTAAAACCCGAAAAAGACATTGTAATTGAAAAATTTGCGATTTACAGCAATGTCCCGCCACTACCGACGCTTTTTAATGTCGGTGGTCGCGGGACATTATTGTAATTCGGTGACAGCTATTTATTTTTGAAGACATATGCTATCTATATTATGTAAATTTTCAAAGGATAGTTTGACTTGTCTGCCTTCATAAATGCGGACTAAATATTCATGAAAATATGAGTTATACACTAAAAAAATAAAGCGTGTCCCGCCACTACCGACTCTCCCCTATTGTTGTGCTTTCAAAAAAATTAATTTATTTCAAATTAATTTCAAATTTTTATTAATTGACATCATGTTTAAATTAACGTATTGACAATATTATTATTTTGACAGAAGAAATATGCATTAATTAAATGTGGCATTTCATGTAATATATTTCTCTTTTATTTTTTTAAGTAGAAATAGAAAACTTACAACCCTTCGCGGCATAGTAGCAACCCAGATTATTACTTTTTATTCTCATTTTTTAACTAGATTGAAAGTTTTCAGAGTAAAACGTGCAAATCTTTATTTGCTAATGAATGAAAATATGAATTGTAGCAAAAATTAGAAGAATTCAGTTACGTAAAATAATGGTGAATTTACAATCCACTATTAAAATTTAAATATTTTATGTAAAAATCAATGACAAATCCTAAGTCAATTTCTTTAAAATACATAAATAAAATTTTAATACTAAATTTCATATAAAATCCTTTTCCATTTGTTGAAAAATTATTCCTATTTTAAATTCCATGTAAAATCTCCTTTAAGGGGGGCGCCTACTTTAGAAGGTAAAAAACTGCGTACATTTCAGGAATTTTTCTCTCAAACACATTTAAATAAATCGATGCGAGATTTAGTGTATATTTTCTTATATATTTAAACCTTTGAAATATAATTTTTTCATTAAATGAAAATAGAATTTAATAATAAAATAAACGCCATATATATAACGCCTCGCTGCTGAAATTTTCCCATTGCGTACAACCTAGGGTCCACAATTCTTATCTAAAACAAAAAAAAATTTTTCTTTAAATATACATTATTGCCTTCTGTATGAATTAAAAGATTTTAGTAGAAAGTAAAAACTGAAATTTTTACATGACTTTTAAAAAAAATGTAATTTTTGCCAAAAAAAATCTCATTTTTTCTTTAAAAGAAAGCATTAAATTTAATTCTATCAAAAACAAATTTAATTCATACAGAAGAGACACTCTTTATCTTCAAAACAAGCCCAAATAGACCTTAATCGGTTGATTAGATTTTTGTCTATCGTGTACGCAAACTACAAAAACAGTGTTTTGAGAAAAACGCGTTTAAAGATTGAAAAACATATATAAATGCTGTTTCGCGGCCTCGATGAACTATTTTTTATGTGTAGCTCTTGGATAAGAAGACATTTTACTGATAAATGGTAATTTTAATGGTAGGTGTAATAGTATAGATAAGCGCGACAAATTATGAAAAGTATTAGAGACCGCGAGTGGAATCGCGCGCCAGGCCACGCGCTTTATTGCGTTCTACAAGCTGTAACTCGAAAAATACTTTGTATTTTGACGTAATATTTTAAGAGCATATTCTCTTATAGTTGTACTTTCAGTTAAGACAACTTTTAAAAAATCGATTTTTTTGACCCGATAAAGTAGGCGCCCCCCTTAATTTATTAAATTCAGTTCTTGAAAAATTTCCTTCAAAAAACCTCATATCAATTACTATGTGAAATCTTTTATAATTTCTTGTAAAAAGTTTTTATGTCTAAAACCTCATGTGAAATGTTTCTTAAGCTACTAAAGGTTTCCACATGGGAATTCACATTGATTTGTATGTGGAAATACATACAAAAATTTAAATGCATTTTTACGTAAAATATATATATATATCACACCAAAATAATATTGCAATTTTATCGTAGAAAAAAATATTTATATTTTGCCAATACTTTTGTTATAATTATTATTGTTTAGGGTAATGTCACCTTGAGTAGACCACCTAAGCCATTTTTGGAAAAAATTCTTTATGAAAGAAAACGTATATGTTTATTGCGGAACTTAATTTCTTATTGCTTTTGTGTGCGGAGCTGCTATTCGCACTATGTATTTCACCTTTCCACTGTCAGATGTAAATGTTCTTTTTCCTATCGTTCGAGTTAATCTAATCGTCATTCATTCTTACACATACAACCTCGCATACTATACAATCAACATTAGCTTTTTGAACCCCTAGCCTAAACGCCAATTTTTCAGAAACTATTGTCTCTTTGGAATCTCTCGCTTTTTTTCATGCTTCCTATTTTTTGCAGACTCGCATACCGTAATCTCATCATGATAAGAATTTTTTTAAATCCTTGCTGCTCTCGTCATAGCTCTTTTTTCTCAAGGGCGACCTTTGAAATTGTCGAAGCATGTCTGTAGAGTTGTCGGGATTGTCTGACTTTTGTTCTTTCCACTTGACCATTGGCTAGGCGTGTTCTGTCAAATTATACGTAATTTTAATTCCGTGACGTTTACAAAAGTTAAGTTTTTAAACGTGTCCTAGGTGAAACATGTGTCCTTGTCAATTATAAAACGATCAGGCGCGATAAGACGTTTTACAAATTCATCAATTTTTTCTAACAGTTTTCCTAACAGTTTTTTTTTTAAATTAAAAAATTTTGATTTCCTCCAAAATGGCTGAACCGATTTTCATAAAACAATTTTTTTGGACAATACAATATGAACAGTTAATAAAAAAAAATTGTCGACTAAATTCTTACAAGGGAAGTCAGTAGAAGGACAGTAAAAAAGAATCTTTTTTTAAAACATTTTTTTTGGTCGAAATATTTATTTGCACCACAGCTGTTTTTTTCTATGAAATAATTGTCATTTTAAAAGTAACATATATTTCTTACAAGATAATTGAGAGGGTACTTCATACTTTAAAATTAAATAATTCCTTTCGTAGGTAATTGGTGTGTTAACAGCTTTTTTTTTTGCTTAGGGACTTTTGGGAAATCTGCCTACAGATACCTTGGATTCCGCACTCCAAGGTTATGTGGGGTTGGTATGATTAAACAAAAGGAATTAAAAAAAAGAAATAAACAACATAGTAAATTTAATAAACTGGCGACCTACTGCCAGCCCGAACTGCTAAAACCCTTAACCCTTCTTTTGGCGATTCAACTCTGTCGCTGCTGCGACCTTGTTCTTTGTCTGCGGTTCTGCTGCGTCCATAGTTAAAAAATTAAAACTTTTTCAAAGTCTAAGCGGAATTTACAGCACAACAATAAAAAAACAAATGATAAAAAGTGTAAAAAGTCAAAAGATATAATAATAAGCGGGTATAAAAAACAGAAACGTATAAAGTATACATATATATAAAGTTAAAAATTAAAATTGTATAAGGACAAATAAATCACAGAACAAATTAAAAATTGTATAAGGACAAATAAAATTCACAAAAATAAATTAAAATTGTATAAGGACAAATAAAACACAGAATAAATTAAGATAATACAAAACAAAACAAATTTAAAAGATAATTAAATTACGCTTTTTTTTGGCGGCCGTCGAGTTCTTTCCTCGACATAACCGAGATTATAAAGTTCTCGACTTGCCGCCAATTCTCCTCTGACTGGGTCATCAGCGATACCATGTTCTCCGGTGTAACTTGACTGTTTACACCTTCGAACATGGCCCGCCTCTCCAAGTCCCATTTCTTGCATGAGAAGAGGGTGTGCTCTGCGTTGTCCACAGCGAACTGTCAGTACGCACACACCTCATCTTCGCGTAATTTAAAGCGATACAGGTAAGCGTTAAAACACCCGTGCCCTGTAAACGCTTGCGTCAAGTAATAAAAAACCTGACCTTGTTTCCTATTTATCCAGGTGGCGAGTGTCGGGATAAGGCGATAAGTCCATCGACCCTTTTCCTCACCATTCCACCTTTCCTGCCATCTGTCTATGAGCCTGCGCCTCGTGTTACATCCCAGTAACATCCTTATTTCAGCATAATTTTAATTTATTCAAATTAAATAAAAATTAATTAAGACATAAAACACAAAAATAATATGTATTTTAATTCAAGACTAAATATATAAATAATCTGTAGATGCAATAACAACAATATCAGTAACTTAAGAGAAATCTGAACAATTCTTGTTGCTGTTAAAACATGAAATTTTGTAAGCCTCAAGAAGCACGATAAACGAGCGACATAGGAATGTTATAGATGAAAGCAGGTGAAAAGCGATGCGCCATACCAAAAAAATCAAAATTAAAAATAAATTTTAATGTTTGGGGGGGAAGGATACGATTTTTTTTTATAAACGAAAGCTGAGGTTTTTTCCTAAAAGGACATATATATATATATGCAAAAGTGGGACTAGAATGTTTAAACATTGAAAAAAGAGATTTCTACTGACCGGAGTGCTCTAAACCCGGTTTTTGGCTGCATTTGGTAGAAATTCTTTTTTCAGTGTTTAAACACTCTAGTCCCACTTTTGCATATATATGTACTTTTAGGAAAAAACCTCATCTTTCGTTTAAAAAAAATCGTATTCTTCCCCCCCAAAAATTAAAATTTATTTTTAATTTTGATTTTTTTGGGTCAAAATTTTTTTTTTAAAATGCTTATTTCCAATCGAAAGAGCATGAAAAAACCTTTCGAAACTGTACTTGGACAAATTTTTATGTTTAATTGTTTAAGAGTAAAAAATTACACAGACCGACAAAATTTTGGCGAATCTCAGAACCAAGAACCGGACAATACTTTTCTAAAGGTTTTTGACGTGCTGAATCCGAATCTGACCTTAGAATTGCCCATCACGTCAGGTTTTTGAGATATTCTAACCTAAAAGTGCCAAAAACACTTTTTTTTGGTCATTTTTGAAGTCATGTACAATCAAAAGAAATTTTTTTTATAAAAGTTATTTGCTGCATCTGAAAGTAATGTTCTTTCCCTTTAGGGAATAGTACTTTCAGATGCCGCAAATAACTTTTAGGAAAAAAATTTTTTTTTGATTGTACAGGACTTCAAAAATGGCCAAAAAACGTGTTTTTGGCACTTTTAGGTTAGAATATCTCAAAAACCTGACGTGATGGGGCAATTCTGAGGTCAGATTCGGATTCAGCACGTCAAAAACCTTCGGAAGAGTATTGTCCGGTTCTTGGTTCTAAGATTCGCCAAAATTTTGTCGGACTGTGTTATCAAAATAAGCATTGTACCGGAAAACCCAAAACTTTCATATGGCCCCCTCTGTTACGACCCGAGCTAAGGTTAGGTTAGTTTACTAAATAATTAGTAAAATGGAGACAAGTTGCTGATTAATCAAGTTGGTAAGACTTGATATTTATTTTTAAGTAAGGATTCGTTCGACTTTAAAAGAACTACGGGTTCTCGTTAATTAAACATATACATATTCCTTATTTATGATGTTTATTCATTAAACAATGTTGTATTTAACAATATAGTTCTTACTTACAATTTAGTTGTGTATAGAAGAATGTTACAATGAGTAGGCTGCAACCAGCTATGCTTCGCTGCTTACAGGGATGAATTATAGTTTTGTTTTCAGTTCGTTATTTTAGCACTTAAAGCACTAAACGACTATTTTTGACAGTTAATTCACAATTTCTAAGTGTTAATACGAACACCGTACCTTGATACAAAAGAAAACTTGTTTTCTTAATGTTTCGAAATAACTTGCACCAATTTTGTTAAAAATTAGAAAGAAAGTAGTGAAAAAGACTGTTCTAATGATACGACGATTGTATTAATTAAGATTGCTAATTATTAGTGCTAATTACTTCTTAGTTAAGAAGACAAGTTTCCTTTTTAAACACCGAAGTTAACAACTCAATTTAAACTATCGAAGGGCCGACTCACGACACTGTTCGGGCAGAAGCTCACCGGAGTATTTGACAATTGCTCTAAGAAATTAGGGGTTTATATAGTAGCTAAATGTATACTTGATTGGGAATGAGACGATCAAAAGGCACGTATCTGTGCTAAAATGTAAAAAGCACGTTCCTGTGTCAAAATGTAAAAGACACGTACTCTTGCTAAAATGTAAGAAGCACGTACTAATTAGATCATCAATTGTTCGATCCTAAGTAATATAATACTTGCTTTCATAACAATTTGTTATGACTTTTACATACTTAGTCATTCAAACTTATAATTTTAAATCTGAAGCTCTAGTGTTTAATTAAGGAACTCTATGCTTGTACCACTTATCGCTGTTTATGATAAGCGAGCGACAACTGTTTAATTACCATACGAGTAGATAATGAACCGACCGCCGCTCACTTATCATAGGATTCTAGATCGCGGTCGATTATACTTTCAATAGTCGAAAATGATAACTCGTTTGTGCAGCTCACTAATTTATCATAAAGGGTTTCTCTATATATACCATATATATGTATATATATGTTACCGGCAAAGTATGAAATCCAGGCATTTTATAAAATGCCTAGGCAGTATATAAAAAGCCTGTCCATTTCAGGCAATGTATATAATTAAATTATTTTTTCATATATTGCCTAGGCATTTTATAAAATTCCTAGGTATTTTATAAAATGCCCATCGAGCATAAGGTAAAGTATATAATAGTCTCAGCAGCTTGAAACGTCTACCTTTTTCTATAAACACTTTCCACGATTTTTCTATTACAAATAGAAAATAATAAGTATATAACAATAAGTATTTTAGCTATGTTTACATAGCTGCATGTTAGCAGTGAGTAATTTTATACAATGAAGTTCAATATTTCTAACTCTTAAGAATAATACTTAATTAACAGAAAATACAAATTTTGTCAGTCAATTCTCACATTTTGAGGTAATCAGTCGCAGAAACATAAATTTGAACTTAAAATGAGTGCAGAAATAGGAAATGTTTCAGTGACAAGGGATAGATTTTTTCCGAATTTTCTAAAATTAAAAATGCAATGGCAAAAAACAGTATATTTTTATCAGACGAACGGTATAAGCAGTTGATAAGTGATGTTAATAATGTTAAAGCTACCGAGAAAAAGGAACAGGCCAAGGTTTTGTAAAATGTTCTTGTAAAAAACTGTCAAAGCAACAAATATTTATGCATAAAAAATAAGGTCCAGTGTCAGTCGAAATGTCATTCAAGTATGCCGTGTTGTAACAAATAAATTACAAAAGAAAGTTAATATTTTTATAACAGAAAAATGTATATTATTTGAAATAAAACTAAATTTTATACTTTGCCTAAAGTCTAGTGGGCATTTTATATAATGCCTAGGCAATGTATAGAATAGTTATTTTCGTAACAAGGGCGCAAAATAGGTGATTGCGACGATGGCGAAATGAAGGGAGCGAGGGGACACAATTTCGCGCCCGAGGCGAAGCCGAGGGAGCGAAAGTGTCCCCGAGGTCCCGAAATTTCGCCAAAGTCGTAATCACCTTTGCGCCCATGATGCGAACATAATTTTTTGTCCTAACTGCATGGAAAGTATGGCATAGAGGGCACGCACGATTAAACGCTCATATTAGTTAAAAATTAAGCTCTATATAAACATTATATCGAATGAAGTCTATAATGATAGAAGTTTTAAAATAGAAATAAAAAACAATGTATTCTGGAAACATAGTATTTATTTAGAACGTAGTAATTAATAATTAAACAAAACTGAAACAAGAACTTTTAAAATTGACAATTTTGATAAACGAAATGGGAACAAAACCAAATGTCTCATTATTTTTTTAGAGAAAATAAAAAAAAATTGCAAATTTTTATAGACAAAATAAAACAAGTTGAAAATGTTTGCAGTTTTATAGTCAACACAAAAAGAAAGTCGAAAATGTCGCATTTTAATGAAGAAAATCGAATAATTAACAAGCGGGCGGTAAAGTATTTTCCGCCCGCTCGGAGGGAGGCGAAGCGGGCGGAAAATACTTTACCGCCCGCTGACGTCATACAAGCGGGCGCAAAATACTTTTCCGCCCGCTTCCCCCACTCCCGGGCGTAATGTGTTACTTTGCGCCCGCCTTAAGTGCCCGAAATGACATACTTTCCGTGCAGGTAGGACAAAAAATCTTTTTTTTATACACATTGCCTGAGACAGACAGGCATTTTATATACTGCCTAGGTATTTTATAAAATGCCTGATTACATACTTTGCCGGTAACATATATATATATATATATATATATATATATATATATATATATTATATATATTATTATATATTATTATTATTATTATTATTATTTATTATTTATTATTTATTTTATTATTATTTATATTTATATTTTTTATATTATATTATTTATATTATTATTATTATTATTATATTTTTATTTTTTATTATTATTATTATTATTATTATATTATATTATATTATATTATTATTATATATTATTATATATATTATATATTATATTATATATTATATTATATATTATATATTATATATATTATATTATTATATATATATATATATATATATATATATTATTATATATATTATGACTTAACCTTGCCGGAAGTGTGTAGCCACTTGGGCAAGTGAGAGGATTAAAAATTTCTAAAAACTTTGTTTAAAATTACAAAAATTAAAATTCCCCATTAGCTACGGGTACTAAAATACAAGTTTAAATAAAGTTATTTTAAAAAAACCTTTATTAAATCAGTTAGGTTAGAACATACTTACCAAATGTATGGGAAATTAGAAATTGATGAGACAAAAAGTTTAGGAATAAAGAAAAACCCTAGCAGAGTAGTGTTGATTAAAAAAAAATACAATAAAGAACAAGTAGATTTAGTAAAACGAGTGTTATTTCCCGAAGAAAAATTAGAACAAAGCGCAGAAAATAAAAATACTGTTCTCGAAAGTATCACAAGAAACTTAGACAGTTTAAGGTTGCGTGAATCAGCTTAAAGATTTCATAGGATAAGCAGAATTAAGATTTGAGAAAATTTTTCAATCAGATAATTATCTGAGAATAAAAAAAATATATATAGAATAGAAATTTTAATTAGGCCAATTGCAAATAAAAAAAAAATCTAAGAGTTTTTATGAAAAATTAAAAAAAAACAAATAATGAAGAATTTAGAGCTTACTTTGCGAATTTTAACAAGGTATAGAAAAACGTAACTGGGTTAAATTACAACACAAGGCCGTGCGTACGCGAGCAGTTAACATCAATGAAAATTTCATAATGCTGAGTGTAGTTAGTAGATCTCTTTTTAAAAAAAAAAAATAATAAAGAAATATTTAAAGGGAAATTCACGTCCTAGATTTTTTTTTGTTCCTCATGAAATCTATTAATTAAAAAAAATATAAATAAAAATAAATAAAGTAAATGAACGCCCCAGAATTATCACCCATCCTTTTTATTTTATTTAACCAAATCCTCAAAGTTGTTGAAGTGAGTTATATGCATTTTTTATTTTTTTTTAAAAAAAAAGCATATTGTACCATTCATACGCTCGACTTTCACGGACGCTTAGAATTTATTTCTTCAAGCGAAAACAAAAGTTTCGTTAGCAGTGAATATTCAGCAATTTTGTTTAAAAACGAAACAATACAATATTAATTAAATGTAAAATTTTAATTAATATTGAATTTAATCATACATCTCACAACAGTCCACAGTCTCCCCGTACTGTTGTTAGTAGAGTTTGATTTTCGTACTACCTATGCCTAAACAGGGAGCATTTATTTTAAATTCAAATGTAAATTGTAAAAGTAAAAGAGGAAAAAGAGGAACAAAAAAGATTTATCCTGTTATTGCTAAACACAGAGAAATTTACAATAACTTGGTGAATGCACCTTTAAATCCAAAACCCATATGCAAAGTAGCACCTACAATCCGAGAACCAGAAATACCAAAAGCGCCGGGAGTCATTAATATTAATAGAAATATTATAGAGGTAGATTTAACGATTGAACAAGCTTTAGAAGAAAGAATTATAGCTCATAGGGAAGAAGTACAATTAAGAGGAGAAGTAGTAAGCAACGTAGGATTCACTGATCATTACGATTCTGACAGTGCTAGTATCATAGAAATAGAAATCGACTAGTTTTTGTTTAGTCATTTGAATATCTCGCTTAATTTAAAAAAACATTTTTATTCGTTGCTCGAATAACAAACTCAAAGTTGAGGGTAGTTTAAATATAAAATAAATGAGTTAAAAAAAAGAACTATATCAAATGTCAGCCACATTTAATGAATTAGTACAAACCAGTATACCTATTAGAGTTCTGAAAAATATAGTTAGTGAAGATTTTATTAGAGGACAAGCGCAAGTAGTAGTAACCACAGAGACGAAAAGTAATTTCATTTCAGCGGAAATATTAGACGTAGAATATTGGCCTTGCGACGTAGAAGTAGGAACGGTACTTGGGGAACAAGTTAGAATTTTGGGTGGTGTATTAATAGAAATAGAAGAACAAGAAGTATATTTTCAAGTTATAGAGCCAGTGTTTCCAAGTCTACAAAATATCAATTTAGCAGTGATAGGTTGGAAAACAGCAGGAGGAAGTGGTTGGATTTCTCACCCATTATTAGACCATTATTTCGGGAGTTTTTCATATAACTAGTAGTCGGTAGAAATCAGCAATTAAAAAAAAGGGTCTCTTAAAAAAAAAAGGAAAAACAAGATGGACGGACAACGCACACCTCCTCTAGAAGACCAAGAAAGAAGAGTAGAAAATGCAGGACCAAGAGAAGAAGAAAGGGGTGAAGAAAATTTGAACGCGACAACTATGGGAGAAATGTTCAGAAACAGAACGGATTTAGGTTATATAGCAAATCCTGTGAATTTAAGGGAAATAGCACCAGAAAATGCAGGGCAAGGACAACTCCTCGTACAAACAGCATTAGCGCAGTCATTGACAGTGCAACAGGCAGTGAATAATGTACCTTATTTTGATGGAGAAAATTTGGACGTACGTGATTTCGTGATGAACGTACCATATGCTTCCACCCCTCTGACCCCAATTTGTCAACCCTCTTTTATAACAGGGATATTAGGAAAGTTGCAAGGCAGTGCGAGAAAATGCACCATAAATAAACAATTTCTGAGGGTGACAGATTTATTGGACTTGTTAATAGAAAGATTTGCTCCTGGAATGCCTTTCCAACATTATTTTGTAGAGATTACCAAATTACGCATATATAGGGGAGAAGATATTCCTAAACTATACGATAGATTACAAGGGTATGTGAGCGGAGCGAGAGGAGCGGCACTGAACAAGTATCCAGATGCAGCCGATGCAACTATGGTCGTGGTTGAAGATGTAGCCCGACAGCAATTTATTAGGGCACTCCCGGAAGAAATTACTAATGTTATAGAAGCAAGACGCCCGGCTACTTTACAACAAGCTTACCTTTTCGCAAAACAGACTCAAGAAGAAAGAGGGGTAAATAATCGACAAGGACATACCTCTTACCCTGCGAAATACAACTACAGTAACAATTATGACCAATCAAGAAACAATACGTGGGGACAAAGTAACCCAAGAAATAGGGAATTATTTGATGGCAGATATAACAGTCAAAACAGATATAGGAACACCTCATTCCAAGGAAATCAACCAAACTCATTCACCAATACACAAGAAAATTGGAGAAGACCAAACTATGGAAATTATAGAAATTACGGAAACAATCAATACAATCCAACTGGATACAGTGTAGGACAAACGAACGGCACAACCAATAATTTAAACTGGCAGCAAGTTCGTCAGACGGACGCACCGATGAACTCTCAAAACCAATCGCGTCCAGGAGTGTTACCATACCAAACCAATACAAACTCTACAAATTAGAAGCACCATTAAAAGAATCACCGGTAGCTAAGCTGAAAGGAGATCATCTATATAATGGCGAAGCAAATTTTTTCATAGATACGGGAGCTGATATCAATGTAATAAAAGAAACCGCTCTAAAGGGCACTGCACCTGTTTCAACTGTGGATACATCACACATTACTGGAATTACGACAGATAAAGTATACACTTTGGGAACAGTGGATATTGAAATAATGAATAAAAAACACCTTTTCCATGTAGTAGAAGAGAGTTTCCCAATCGAAGCACACAGAATTTTAGGAAGACCATTTTTAAGAGAAGAACGATCAAATATAAACTTCTTCTATAACAGTCTCATAACATCATCAAAGCCCACTGAACCAATACCGTTCATCGATCCTGAATCTAAACAAGCTAATATAGATTTGGAAGAGGAAGTGAAGCCTGTACCCAGGACTACTTGTCCCGAAACCAGCCAACCTATTCCCAAATTAAAAAATCTGTCCGCGCAAGCGCGGACACATTCTCATCCGCGCTTCGCGCGGAGGCTCGCTTCGCTCGCAAGTTTCAGCGCGCCTCGGGGGGCGCGATTATTGATCGTCGCGCTTCGCGCTCCGGCGATTATTTCGCACGTCGCGCTCCGTGTGTTGTTGCGCGCTTCGCGCGAAAATGTCTCGCTTCGCTCGCCGGGGTCTGCAATTGTTGTGCATTATTTATGTTCTTGTTTCCTATTATATGTTTCATAAAACAGTTTTTTTTTCTTAAAGTTACTACGACTTTAAGGATTACATTCTCATCACATGTTTAAGTTTGCTGATGATTGCGATATTAAGTGAATTTAAATGTATATTTTTGGTCTTGATGATTAAAATTGTAAAGTTATTTTTAATTATACTAACTCCCTTAGTAAAAACATGATTTGCAGAAGCAGCTAAAATATTTTTAAAGAATTAGTATCAAATTTTTTGTGTAGTGTAGACCGGAGCGTAATGACTAACTTTTCACTCTTTGTTTATTTACTCAGACATTTTTGTTTTAATTAAGTGTTTATCTCCTAGAAAAGTTACTCTGGTATATTACTTTCTCATATGTGATGAGAATGTAAAAAACCATTTCCAACAAGATATGACCAAAAATTGAAATGTAAAAAGGGGTCACACCAGCCCAACTGTATTAAAAAAATTTCATTGATTTTCTAAAATGTTATATCTTTTATGAATATATTTTAGTTACAACATTTTAGAAAACCAATAAAATTTTTTTAACCCAGTTGACCTCGCCTGACCCAAAAACTTAAATAAAATTAAGTTTCTATGAAAAAATGTTGTAGAGAAAAGTTGTTTGTATTTTTCTAATCGAAAGTAATATAAAATTAAAAATATTGAAATTTGAAAAAATTGAATTTTCAAAATTTTGAAACTACTGTAGTTTGTGTAGTTTTCGACGAAAATGGCTGGCTAACGAACTCGATCTGTATTTTAACAGTAACTTTGTGCATGCAAAGTTGCAAGTTGATGCAATAAGTTTTTCAAGAGTTATCGTAGGGACACCATTGTGTCTACAGACAGACACGAAGACAGACATACAGACAGACACTTTTTCTAGACCATGTTTAACAGACTCAGGGGACCCCAAAACGTCGAGATTTCAAAAAATTAGCGAAAGTCAATTTTCGACCAAAACTAATACTTTCTCATGTGATAATAATGTAAAAATGATTTAAAAAAAAAATATATTCAAATAGTGCAATAGAAAATGAAAAAATCATATTTCGAATTTTATATCGGTTAACCAGAACTCAAAAAAAATTTGTTTAATTTCGAAATACTAAAAAATTAAATTTTTAATAACTTCAAAAAAAATTTCTGAGTAATATGTAAAGCAATATTTCTAAACAATGTTGAGAGACAAAAAAAAATATTTTAATATGAAAATAAAATTTTTTAATTCTAGATAAACCGTTTGGCTAAATCTGGCCCAAAAACTTAAAAAATATACCTGGCCCACGAACTTAAAAAAAAAAAAAAAAAAAAAATTCATAACTTTTTTGTTTTTTGTTGTACTGAAAAGTGTCTAAAGGAAAAGTTGTTTGTTTTTGCACCAAATTTAAGGAAAAAATTTTTAAAAAATATTTTTTTGAAAATTGTAAAAAATACAAAATTTTGAAAATTTCAAAATTTTGTATTTTTGTTGTTTTTTGACGAAATGGGCTGCCCAACGAACTCAGGCTTCATTTTTATGGACTAAAAAAGTGTGCCAAATTGCAAGACGATTCATAAAAATTTATTCGAGTTATCGTGGCGACAAATTTTTCTACAGACAGACGACAGACAGACAGACAGACAGACGGACAGACACTTTTCTAAAAACCATTTTTTTGGAATCAGGGGGTCATGAAACGTAAAGATTTAGCAAAATTAGACTATTGCTCAAAATCGCACAAATCCAAGACTTTCTCATTTTTGATGAGAATGTAAAAACAAATTTTATGGAAAAAATCAAAAAAAGGCAGAATTTTTGAAACTTTTGAGTTCTTTCTTGTTCCTAATTTTGTATTTTTACCTAAATTTGGCATCTAAAAGAAAAAAAGGAAGGTTTCGATATGTTTTTAATGTTTTCTCATGTTTCGGCTAATGCTTCACTCACTATAAATCTCAATTTTTTGCACTTTTTTGGAAAAAAATTTTTTTAATTTGTGTAAAAGATGCAATTGTCGATTCTAATGTTAAGAAAGGTGTATTAGCATAATGTGAACTAATTTTTATTAACACGGCCCCAATATGACAAATTTTCTACTGAAGAGAAGGCTGACAAAAAGTCCAAAAAAAGCAATAAATAGCAAATTTTTAAAAAATTAAAAAATTCATAACTTTTTTGTTTTTTGTTGTACTGAAAAGTGTCTAAAGGAAAAATTGTTTGTTTTTGCACCAAATTTAAGGAAAAAATTTTTAAAAAATATTTTTTTGAAAATTGTAAAAAATACAAAATTTTGAAAATTTCAAAATTTTGTATTTTTGTTGTTTTTTGACGAAATGGGCTGCCCAACGAACTCAGGCTTCATTTTTATGGACTAAAAAAGTGTGCCAAATTGCAAGACGATTCATAAAAATTTATTCGAGTTATCGTGGCGACAAATTTTTCTACAGACAGACGACAGACAGACAGACAGACGGACAGACACTTTTCTAAAAACCATTTTTTTGGAATCAGGGGGTCATGAAACGTAAAGATTTAGCAAAATTAGATATTGCTCAAAATCGCACAAATCCAAGACTTTCTCATTTTTGATGAGAATGTAAAAACAAATTTTATGGAAAAAATCAAAAAAAGGCAGAATTTTTGAAACTTTTGAGTTCTTTCTTGTTCCTAATTTTGTATTTTTACCTAAATTTGGCATCTAAAAGAAAAAAAGGAAGGTTTCGATATGTTTTTAATGTTTTCTCATGTTTCGGCTAATGCTTCACTCACTATAAATCTCAATTTTTTGCACTTTTTTGGAAAAAAATTTTTTTAATTTGTGTAAAAGATGCAATTGTCGATTCTAATGTTAAGAAAGGTGTATTAGCATAATGTGAACTAATTTTTATTAACACGGCCCCAATATGACAAATTTTCTACTGAAGAGAAGGCTGACAAAAAGTCCAAAAAAAGCAATAAATAGCAAATTTTTAAAAAATTAAAAAATTCATAACTTTTTTGTTTTTTGTTGTACTGAAAAGTGTCTAAAGGAAAAGTTGTTTGTTTTTGCACCAAATTTAAGGAAAAAATTTTAAAAAAATATTTTTTTGAAAATTGTAAAAAATACAAAATTTTGAAAATTTCAAAATTTTGTATTTTTGTTGTTTTTTGACGAAATGGGCTGCCCAACGAACTCAGGCTTCATTTTTATGGACTAAAAAAGTGTGCCAAATTGCAAGACGATTCATAAAAATTTATTCGAGTTATCGTGGCGACAAATTTTTCTACAGACAGACGACAGACAGACAGACAGACAGACGGACAGACACTTTTCTAAAAACCATTTTTTTGGAATCAGGGGGTCATGAAACGTAAAGATTTAGCAAAATTAGACATTGCTCAAAATCGCACAAATCCAAGACTTTCTCATTTTTGATGAGAATGTAAAAACAAATTTTATGGAAAAAATCAAAAAAAGGCAGAATTTTTGAAACTTTTGAGTTCTTTCTTGTTCCTAATTTTGTATTTTTACCTAAATTTGGCATCTAAAAGAAAAAAAGGAAGGTTTCGATATGTTTTTAATGTTTTCTCATGTTTCGGCTAATGCTTCACTCACTATAAATCTCAATTTTTTGCACTTTTTTGGAAAAAAATTTTTTTAATTTGTGTAAAAGATGCAATTGTCGATTCTAATGTTAAGAAAGGTGTATTAGCATAATGTGAACTAATTTTTATTAACACGGCCCCAATATGACAAATTTTCTACTGAAGAGAAGGCTGACAAAAAGTCCAAAAAAAGCAATAAATAGCAAATTTTTAAAAAATTAAAAAATTCATAACTTTTTTGTTTTTTGTTGTACTGAAAAGTGTCTAAAGGAAAAGTTGTTTGTTTTTGCACCAAATTTAAGGAAAAAATTTTAAAAAAATATTTTTTTGAAAATTGTAAAAAATACAAAATTTTGAAAATTTCAAAATTTTGTATTTTTGTTGTTTTTTGACGAAATGGGCTGCCCAACGAACTCAGGCTTCATTTTTATGGACTAAAAAAGTGTGCCAAATTGCAAGACGATTCATAAAAATTTATTCGAGTTATCGTGGCGACAAATTTTTCTACAGACAGACGACAGACAGACAGACAGACGGACAGACACTTTTCTAAAAACCATTTTTTTGGAATCAGGGGGTCATGAAACGTAAAGATTTAGCAAAATTAGACATTGCTCAAAATCGCACAAATCCAAGACTTTCTCATTTTTGATGAGAATGTAAAAACAAATTTTATGGAAAAAATCAAAAAAAGGCAGAATTTTTGAAACTTTTGAGTTCTTTCTTGTTCCTAATTTTGTATTTTTACCTAAATTTGGCATCTAAAAGAAAAAAAGGAAGGTTTCGATATGTTTTTAATGTTTTCTCATGTTTCGGCTAATGCTTCACTCACTATAAATCTCAATTTTTTGCACTTTTTTGGAAAAAAATTTTTTTAATTTGTGTAAAAGATGCAATTGTCGATTCTAATGTTAAGAAAGGTGTATTAGCATAATGTGAACTAATTTTTATTAACACGGCCCCAATATGACAAATTTTCTACTGAAGAGAAGGCTGACAAAAAGTCCAAAAAAAGCAATAAATAGCAAATTTTTAAAAAATTAAAAAATTCATAACTTTTTTGTTTTTTGTTGTACTGAAAAGTGTCTAAAGGAAAAGTTGTTTGTTTTTGCACCAAATTTAAGGAAAAAATTTAAAAAAATATTTTTTTGAAAATTGTAAAAAATACAAAATTTTGAAAATTTCAAAATTTTGTATTTTTGTTGTTTTTTGACGAAATGGGCTGCCCAACGAACTCAGGCTTCATTTTTATGGACTAAAAAAGTGTGCCAAATTGCAAGACGATTCATAAAAATTTATTCGAGTTATCGTGGCGACAAATTTTTCTACAGACAGACGACAGACAGACAGACAGACAGACGGACAGACACTTTTCTAAAAACCATTTTTTTGGAATCAGGGGGTCATGAAACGTAAAGATTTAGCAAAATTAGACTATTGCTCAAAATCGCACAAATCCAAGACTTTCTCATTTTTGATGAGAATGTAAAAACAAATTTTATGGAAAAAATCAAAAAAAGGCAGAATTTTTGAAACTTTTGAGTTCTTTCTTGTTCCTAATTTTGTATTTTTACCTAAATTTGGCATCTAAAAGAAAAAAAGGAAGGTTTCGATATGTTTTTAATGTTTTCTCATGTTTCGGCTAATGCTTCACTCACTATAAATCTCAATTTTTTGCACTTTTTTGGAAAAAAATTTTTTTAATTTGTGTAAAAGATGCAATTGTCGATTCTAATGTTAAGAAAGGTGTATTAGCATAATGTGAACTAATTTTTATTAACACGGCCCCAATATGACAAATTTTCTACTGAAGAGAAGGCTGACAAAAAGTCCAAAAAAAGCAATAAATAGCAAATTTTTAAAAAATTAAAAAATTCATAACTTTTTTGTTTTTTGTTGTACTGAAAAGTGTCTAAAGGAAAAGTTGTTTGTTTTTGCACCAAATTTAAGGAAAAAATTTTAAAAAAATATTTTTTTGAAAATTGTAAAAAATACAAAATTTTGAAAATTTCAAAATTTTGTATTTTTGTTGTTTTTTGACGAAATGGGCTGCCCAACGAACTCAGGCTTCATTTTTATGGACTAAAAAAGTGTGCCAAATTGCAAGACGATTCATAAAAATTTATTCGAGTTATCGTGGCGACAAATTTTTCTACAGACAGACGACAGACAGACAGACAGACAGACGGACAGACACTTTTCTAAAAACCATTTTTTTGGAATCAGGGGGTCATGAAACGTAAAGATTTAGCAAAATTAGACATTGCTCAAAATCGCACAAATCCAAGACTTTCTCATTTTTGATGAGAATGTAAAAACAAATTTTATGGAAAAAATCAAAAAAAGGCAGAATTTTTGAAACTTTTGAGTTCTTTCTTGTTCCTAATTTTGTATTTTTACCTAAATTTGGCATCTAAAAGAAAAAAAGGAAGGTTTCGATATGTTTTTAATGTTTTCTCATGTTTCGGCTAATGCTTCACTCACTATAAATCTCAATTTTTTGCACTTTTTTGGAAAAAAATTTTTTTAATTTGTGTAAAAGATGCAATTGTCGATTCTAATGTTAAGAAAGGTGTATTAGCATAATGTGAACTAATTTTTATTAACACGGCCCCAATATGACAAATTTTCTACTGAAGAGAAGGCTGACAAAAAGTCCAAAAAAAGCAATAAATAGCAAATTTTTAAAAAATTAAAAAATTCATAACTTTTTTGTTTTTTGTTGTACTGAAAAGTGTCTAAAGGAAAAGTTGTTTGTTTTTGCACCAAATTTAAGGAAAAAATTTTAAAAAAATATTTTTTTGAAAATTGTAAAAAATACAAAATTTTGAAAATTTCAAAATTTTGTATTTTTGTTGTTTTTTGACGAAATGGGCTGCCCAACGAACTCAGGCTTCATTTTTATGGACTAAAAAAGTGTGCCAAATTGCAAGACGATTCATAAAAATTTATTCGAGTTATCGTGGCGACAAATTTTTCTACAGACAGACGACAGACAGACAGACAGACAGACGGACAGACACTTTTCTAAAAACCATTTTTTTGGAATCAGGGGGTCATGAAACGTAAAGATTTAGCAAAATTAGACTATTGCTCAAAATCGCACAAATCCAAGACTTTCTCATTTTTGATGAGAATGTAAAAACAAATTTTATGGAAAAAATCAAAAAAAGGCAGAATTTTTGAAACTTTTGAGTTCTTTCTTGTTCCTAATTTTGTATTTTTACCTAAATTTGGCATCTAAAAGAAAAAAAGGAAGGTTTCGATATGTTTTTAATGTTTTCTCATGTTTCGGCTAATGCTTCACTCACTATAAATCTCAATTTTTTGCACTTTTTTGGAAAAAAATTTTTTTAATTTGTGTAAAAGATGCAATTGTCGATTCTAATGTTAAGAAAGGTGTATTAGCATAATGTGAACTAATTTTTATTAACACGGCCCCAATATGACAAATTTTCTACTGAAGAGAAGGCTGACAAAAAGTCCAAAAAAAGCAATAAATAGCAAATTTTTAAAAAATTAAAAAATTCATAACTTTTTTGTTTTTTGTTGTACTGAAAAGTGTCTAAAGGAAAAGTTGTTTGTTTTTGCACCAAATTTAAGGAAAAAATTTTAAAAAAATATTTTTTTGAAAATTGTAAAAAATACAAAATTTTGAAAATTTCAAAATTTTGTATTTTTGTTGTTTTTTGACGAAATGGGCTGCCCAACGAACTCAGGCTTCATTTTTATGGACTAAAAAAGTGTGCCAAATTGCAAGACGATTCATAAAAATTTATTCGAGTTATCGTGGCGACAAATTTTTCTACAGACAGACGACAGACAGACAGACAGACAGACGGACAGACACTTTTCTAAAAACCATTTTTTTGGAATCAGGGGGTCATGAAACGTAAAGATTTAGCAAAATTAGACATTGCTCAAAATCGCACAAATCCAAGACTTTCTCATTTTTGATGAGAATGTAAAAACAAATTTTATGGAAAAAATCAAAAAAAGGCAGAATTTTTGAAACTTTTGAGTTCTTTCTTGTTCCTAATTTTGTATTTTTACCTAAATTTGGCATCTAAAAGAAAAAAAGGAAGGTTTCGATATGTTTTTAATGTTTTCTCATGTTTCGGCTAATGCTTCACTCACTATAAATCTCAATTTTTTGCACTTTTTTGGAAAAAAATTTTTTTAATTTGTGTAAAAGATGCAATTGTCGATTCTAATGTTAAGAAAGGTGTATTAGCATAATGTGAACTAATTTTTATTAACACGGCCCCAATATGACAAATTTTCTACTGAAGAGAAGGCTGACAAAAAGTCCAAAAAAAGCAATAAATAGCAAATTTTTAAAAAATTAAAAAATTCATAACTTTTTTGTTTTTTGTTGTACTGAAAAGTGTCTAAAGGAAAAGTTGTTTGTTTTTGCACCAAATTTAAGGAAAAAATTTTAAAAAATATTTTTTTGAAAATTGTAAAAAATACAAAATTTTGAAAATTTCAAAATTTTGTATTTTTGTTGTTTTTTGACGAAATGGGCTGCCCAACGAACTCAGGCTTCATTTTTATGGACTAAAAAAGTGTGCCAAATTGCAAGACGATTCATAAAAATTTATTCGAGTTATCGTGGCGACAAATTTTTCTACAGACAGACGACAGACAGACAGACAGACAGACGGACAGACACTTTTCTAAAAACCATTTTTTTGGAATCAGGGGGTCATGAAACGTAAAGATTTAGCAAAATTAGACATTGCTCAAAATCGCACAAATCCAAGACTTTCTCATTTTTGATGAGAATGTAAAAACAAATTTTATGGAAAAAATCAAAAAAAGGCAGAATTTTTGAAACTTTTGAGTTCTTTCTTGTTCCTAATTTTGTATTTTTACCTAAATTTGGCATCTAAAAGAAAAAAAGGAAGGTTTCGATATGTTTTTAATGTTTTCTCATGTTTCGGCTAATGCTTCACTCACTATAAATCTCAATTTTTTGCACTTTTTTGGAAAAAAATTTTTTTAATTTGTGTAAAAGATGCAATTGTCGATTCTAATGTTAAGAAAGGTGTATTAGCATAATGTGAACTAATTTTTATTAACACGGCCCCAATATGACAAATTTTCTACTGAAGAGAAGGCTGACAAAAAGTCCAAAAAAAGCAATAAATAGCAAATTTTTAAAAAATTAAAAAATTCATAACTTTTTTGTTTTTTGTTGTACTGAAAAGTGTCTAAAGGAAAAGTTGTTTGTTTTTGCACCAAATTTAAGGAAAAAATTTTAAAAAAATATTTTTTTGAAAATTGTAAAAAATACAAAATTTTGAAAATTTCAAAATTTTGTATTTTTGTTGTTTTTTGACGAAATGGGCTGCCCAACGAACTCAGGCTTCATTTTTATGGACTAAAAAAGTGTGCCAAATTGCAAGACGATTCATAAAAATTTATTCGAGTTATCGTGGCGACAAATTTTTCTACAGACAGACGACAGACAGACAGACAGACGGACAGACACTTTTCTAAAAACCATTTTTTTGGAATCAGGGGGTCATGAAACGTAAAGATTTAGCAAAATTAGACTATTGCTCAAAATCGCACAAATCCAAGACTTTCTCATTTTTGATGAGAATGTAAAAACAAATTTTATGGAAAAAATCAAAAAAAGGCAGAATTTTTGAAACTTTTGAGTTCTTTCTTGTTCCTAATTTTGTATTTTTACCTAAATTTGGCATCTAAAAGAAAAAAAGGAAGGTTTCGATATGTTTTTAATGTTTTCTCATGTTTCGGCTAATGCTTCACTCACTATAAATCTCAATTTTTTGCACTTTTTTGGAAAAAAATTTTTTTAATTTGTGTAAAAGATGCAATTGTCGATTCTAATGTTAAGAAAGGTGTATTAGCATAATGTGAACTAATTTTTATTAACACGGCCCCAATATGACAAATTTTCTACTGAAGAGAAGGCTGACAAAAAGTCCAAAAAAAGCAATAAATAGCAAATTTTTAAAAAATTAAAAAATTCATAACTTTTTTGTTTTTTGTTGTACTGAAAAGTGTCTAAAGGAAAAGTTGTTTGTTTTTGCACCAAATTTAAGGAAAAAATTTTAAAAAAATATTTTTTTGAAAATTGTAAAAAATACAAAATTTTGAAAATTTCAAAATTTTGTATTTTTGTTGTTTTTTGACGAAATGGGCTGCCCAACGAACTCAGGCTTCATTTTTATGGACTAAAAAAGTGTGCCAAATTGCAAGACGATTCATAAAAATTTATTCGAGTTATCGTGGCGACAAATTTTTCTACAGACAGACGACAGACAGACAGACAGACAGACGGACAGACACTTTTCTAAAAACCATTTTTTTGGAATCAGGGGGTCATGAAACGTAAAGATTTAGCAAAATTAGACTATTGCTCAAAATCGCACAAATCCAAGACTTTCTCATTTTTGATGAGAATGTAAAAACAAATTTTATGGAAAAAATCAAAAAAAGGCAGAATTTTTGAAACTTTTGAGTTCTTTCTTGTTCCTAATTTTGTATTTTTACCTAAATTTGGCATCTAAAAGAAAAAAAGGAAGGTTTCGATATGTTTTTAATGTTTTCTCATGTTTCGGCTAATGCTTCACTCACTATAAATCTCAATTTTTTGCACTTTTTTGGAAAAAAATTTTTTTAATTTGTGTAAAAGATGCAATTGTCGATTCTAATGTTAAGAAAGGTGTATTAGCATAATGTGAACTAATTTTTATTAACACGGCCCCAATATGACAAATTTTCTACTGAAGAGAAGGCTGACAAAAAGTCCAAAAAAAGCAATAAATAGCAAATTTTTAAAAAATTAAAAAATTCATAACTTTTTTGTTTTTTGTTGTACTGAAAAGTGTCTAAAGGAAAAGTTGTTTGTTTTTGCACCAAATTTAAGGAAAAAATTTTAAAAAAATATTTTTTTGAAAATTGTAAAAAATACAAAATTTTGAAAATTTCAAAATTTTGTATTTTTGTTGTTTTTTGACGAAATGGGCTGCCCAACGAACTCAGGCTTCATTTTTATGGACTAAAAAAGTGTGCCAAATTGCAAGACGATTCATAAAAATTTATTCGAGTTATCGTGGCGACAAATTTTTCTACAGACAGACGACAGACAGACAGACAGACAGACGGACAGACACTTTTCTAAAAACCATTTTTTTGGAATCAGGGGGTCATGAAACGTAAAGATTTAGCAAAATTAGACATTGCTCAAAATCGCACAAATCCAAGACTTTCTCATTTTTGATGAGAATGTAAAAACAAATTTTATGGAAAAAATCAAAAAAAGGCAGAATTTTTGAAACTTTTGAGTTCTTTCTTGTTCCTAATTTTGTATTTTTACCTAAATTTGGCATCTAAAAGAAAAAAAGGAAGGTTTCGATATGTTTTTAATGTTTTCTCATGTTTCGGCTAATGCTTCACTCACTATAAATCTCAATTTTTTGCACTTTTTTGGAAAAAAATTTTTTTAATTTGTGTAAAAGATGCAATTGTCGATTCTAATGTTAAGAAAGGTGTATTAGCATAATGTGAACTAATTTTTATTAACACGGCCCCAATATGACAAATTTTCTACTGAAGAGAAGGCTGACAAAAAGTCCAAAAAAAGCAATAAATAGCAAATTTTTAAAAAATTAAAAAATTCATAACTTTTTTGTTTTTTGTTGTACTGAAAAGTGTCTAAAGGAAAAGTTGTTTGTTTTTGCACCAAATTTAAGGAAAAAATTTTAAAAAAATATTTTTTTGAAAATTGTAAAAAATACAAAATTTTGAAAATTTCAAAATTTTGTATTTTTGTTGTTTTTTGACGAAATGGGCTGCCCAACGAACTCAGGCTTCATTTTTATGGACTAAAAAAGTGTGCCAAATTGCAAGACGATTCATAAAAATTTATTCGAGTTATCGTGGCGACAAATTTTTCTACAGACAGACGACAGACAGACAGACAGACGGACAGACACTTTTCTAAAAACCATTTTTTTGGAATCAGGGGGTCATGAAACGTAAAGATTTAGCAAAATTAGACTATTGCTCAAAATCGCACAAATCCAAGACTTTCTCATTTTTGATGAGAATGTAAAAACAAATTTTATGGAAAAAATCAAAAAAAGGCAGAATTTTTGAAACTTTTGAGTTCTTTCTTGTTCCTAATTTTGTATTTTTACCTAAATTTGGCATCTAAAAGAAAAAAAGGAAGGTTTCGATATGTTTTTAATGTTTTCTCATGTTTCGGCTAATGCTTCACTCACTATAAATCTCAATTTTTTGCACTTTTTTGGAAAAAAATTTTTTTAATTTGTGTAAAAGATGCAATTGTCGATTCTAATGTTAAGAAAGGTGTATTAGCATAATGTGAACTAATTTTTATTAACACGGCCCCAATATGACAAATTTTCTACTGAAGAGAAGGCTGACAAAAAGTCCAAAAAAAGCAATAAATAGCAAATTTTTAAAAAATTAAAAAATTCATAACTTTTTTGTTTTTTGTTGTACTGAAAAGTGTCTAAAGGAAAAGTTGTTTGTTTTTGCACCAAATTTAAGGAAAAAATTTTAAAAAAATATTTTTTTGAAAATTGTAAAAAATACAAAATTTTGAAAATTTCAAAATTTTGTATTTTTGTTGTTTTTTGACGAAATGGGCTGCCCAACGAACTCAGGCTTCATTTTTATGGACTAAAAAAGTGTGCCAAATTGCAAGACGATTCATAAAAATTTATTCGAGTTATCGTGGCGACAAATTTTTCTACAGACAGACGACAGACAGACAGACAGACAGACGGACAGACACTTTTCTAAAAACCATTTTTTTGGAATCAGGGGGTCATGAAACGTAAAGATTTAGCAAAATTAGACTATTGCTCAAAATCGCACAAATCCAAGACTTTCTCATTTTTGATGAGAATGTAAAAACAAATTTTATGGAAAAAATCAAAAAAAGGCAGAATTTTTGAAACTTTTGAGTTCTTTCTTGTTCCTAATTTTGTATTTTTACCTAAATTTGGCATCTAAAAGAAAAAAAGGAAGGTTTCGATATGTTTTTAATGTTTTCTCATGTTTCGGCTAATGCTTCACTCACTATAAATCTCAATTTTTTGCACTTTTTTGGAAAAAAATTTTTTTAATTTGTGTAAAAGATGCAATTGTCGATTCTAATGTTAAGAAAGGTGTATTAGCATAATGTGAACTAATTTTTATTAACACGGCCCCAATATGACAAATTTTCTACTGAAGAGAAGGCTGACAAAAAGTCCAAAAAAAGCAATAAATAGCAAATTTTTAAAAAATTAAAAAATTCATAACTTTTTTGTTTTTTGTTGTACTGAAAAGTGTCTAAAGGAAAAGTTGTTTGTTTTTGCACCAAATTTAAGGAAAAAATTTTAAAAAAATATTTTTTTGAAAATTGTAAAAAATACAAAATTTTGAAAATTTCAAAATTTTGTATTTTTGTTGTTTTTTGACGAAATGGGCTGCCCAACGAACTCAGGCTTCATTTTTATGGACTAAAAAAGTGTGCCAAATTGCAAGACGATTCATAAAAATTTATTCGAGTTATCGTGGCGACAAATTTTTCTACAGACAGACGACAGACAGACAGACAGACGGACAGACACTTTTCTAAAAACCATTTTTTTGGAATCAGGGGGTCATGAAACGTAAAGATTTAGCAAAATTAGACATTGCTCAAAATCGCACAAATCCAAGACTTTCTCATTTTTGATGAGAATGTAAAAACAAATTTTATGGAAAAAATCAAAAAAAGGCAGAATTTTTGAAACTTTTGAGTTCTTTCTTGTTCCTAATTTTGTATTTTTACCTAAATTTGGCATCTAAAAGAAAAAAAGGAAGGTTTCGATATGTTTTTAATGTTTTCTCATGTTTCGGCTAATGCTTCACTCACTATAAATCTCAATTTTTTGCACTTTTTTGGAAAAAAATTTTTTTAATTTGTGTAAAAGATGCAATTGTCGATTCTAATGTTAAGAAAGGTGTATTAGCATAATGTGAACTAATTTTTATTAACACGGCCCCAATATGACAAATTTTCTACTGAAGAGAAGGCTGACAAAAAGTCCAAAAAAAGCAATAAATAGCAAATTTTTAAAAAATTAAAAAATTCATAACTTTTTTGTTTTTTGTTGTACTGAAAAGTGTCTAAAGGAAAAGTTGTTTGTTTTTGCACCAAATTTAAGGAAAAAATTTTAAAAAAATTTTTTTTTTTAAAATTGTAAAAAATACAAAATTTTGAAAATTTCAAAATTTTGTATTTTTGTTGTTTTTTGACGAAATGGGCTGCCCAACGAACTCAGGCTTCATTTTTATGGACTAAAAAAGTGTGCCAAATTGCAAGACGATTCATAAAAATTTATTCGAGTTATCGTGGCGACAAATTTTTCTACAGACAGACGACAGACAGACAGACAGACAGACGGACAGACACTTTTCTAAAAACCATTTTTTTGGAATCAGGGGGTCATGAAACGTAAAGATTTAGCAAAATTAGACATTGCTCAAAATCGCACAAATCCAAGACTTTCTCATTTTTGATGAGAATGTAAAAACAAATTTTATGGAAAAAATCAAAAAAAGGCAGAATTTTTGAAACTTTTGAGTTCTTTCTTGTTCCTAATTTTGTATTTTTACCTAAATTTGGCATCTAAAAGAAAAAAAGGAAGGTTTCGATATGTTTTTAATGTTTTCTCATGTTTCGGCTAATGCTTCACTCACTATAAATCTCAATTTTTTGCACTTTTTTGGAAAAAAATTTTTTTAATTTGTGTAAAAGATGCAATTGTCGATTCTAATGTTAAGAAAGGTGTATTAGCATAATGTGAACTAATTTTTATTAACACGGCCCCAATATGACAAATTTTCTACTGAAGAGAAGGCTGACAAAAAGTCCAAAAAAAGCAATAAATAGCAAATTTTTAAAAAATTAAAAAATTCATAACTTTTTTGTTTTTTGTTGTACTGAAAAGTGTCTAAAGGAAAAGTTGTTTGTTTTTGCACCAAATTTAAGGAAAAAATTTTAAAAAAATATTTTTTTGAAAATTGTAAAAAATACAAAATTTTGAAAATTTCAAAATTTTGTATTTTTGTTGTTTTTTGACGAAATGGGCTGCCCAACGAACTCAGGCTTCATTTTTATGGACTAAAAAAGTGTGCCAAATTGCAAGACGATTCATAAAAATTTATTCGAGTTATCGTGGCGACAAATTTTTCTACAGACAGACGACAGACAGACAGACAGACGGACAGACACTTTTCTAAAAACCATTTTTTTGGAATCAGGGGGTCATGAAACGTAAAGATTTAGCAAAATTAGACATTGCTCAAAATCGCACAAATCCAAGACTTTCTCATTTTTGATGAGAATGTAAAAACAAATTTTATGGAAAAAATCAAAAAAAGGCAGAATTTTTGAAACTTTTGAGTTCTTTCTTGTTCCTAATTTTGTATTTTTACCTAAATTTGGCATCTAAAAGAAAAAAAGGAAGGTTTCGATATGTTTTTAATGTTTTCTCATGTTTCGGCTAATGCTTCACTCACTATAAATCTCAATTTTTTGCACTTTTTTGGAAAAAAATTTTTTTAATTTGTGTAAAAGATGCAATTGTCGATTCTAATGTTAAGAAAGGTGTATTAGCATAATGTGAACTAATTTTTATTAACACGGCCCCAATATGACAAATTTTCTACTGAAGAGAAGGCTGACAAAAAGTCCAAAAAAAGCAATAAATAGCAAATTTTTAAAAAATTAAAAAATTCATAACTTTTTTGTTTTTTGTTGTACTGAAAAGTGTCTAAAGGAAAAGTTGTTTGTTTTTGCACCAAATTTAAGGAAAAAATTTTAAAAAAATATTTTTTTGAAAATTGTAAAAAATACAAAATTTTGAAAATTTCAAAATTTTGTATTTTTGTTGTTTTTTGACGAAATGGGCTGCCCAACGAACTCAGGCTTCATTTTTATGGACTAAAAAAGTGTGCCAAATTGCAAGACGATTCATAAAAATTTATTCGAGTTATCGTGGCGACAAATTTTTCTACAGACAGACGACAGACAGACAGACAGACGGACAGACACTTTTCTAAAAACCATTTTTTTGGAATCAGGGGGTCATGAAACGTAAAGATTTAGCAAAATTAGACTATTGCTCAAAATCGCACAAATCCAAGACTTTCTCATTTTTGATGAGAATGTAAAAACAAATTTTATGGAAAAAATCAAAAAAAGGCAGAATTTTTGAAACTTTTGAGTTCTTTCTTGTTCCTAATTTTGTATTTTTACCTAAATTTGGCATCTAAAAGAAAAAAAGGAAGGTTTCGATATGTTTTTAATGTTTTCTCATGTTTCGGCTAATGCTTCACTCACTATAAATCTCAATTTTTTGCACTTTTTTGGAAAAAAATTTTTTTAATTTGTGTAAAAGATGCAATTGTCGATTCTAATGTTAAGAAAGGTGTATTAGCATAATGTGAACTAATTTTTATTAACACGGCCCCAATATGACAAATTTTCTACTGAAGAGAAGGCTGACAAAAAGTCCAAAAAAAGCAATAAATAGCAAATTTTTAAAAAATTAAAAAATTCATAACTTTTTTGTTTTTTGTTGTACTGAAAAGTGTCTAAAGGAAAAGTTGTTTGTTTTTGCACCAAATTTAAGGAAAAAATTTTAAAAAAATATTTTTTTGAAAATTGTAAAAAATACAAAATTTTGAAAATTTCAAAATTTTGTATTTTTGTTGTTTTTTGACGAAATGGGCTGCCCAACGAACTCAGGCTTCATTTTTATGGACTAAAAAAGTGTGCCAAATTGCAAGACGATTCATAAAAATTTATTCGAGTTATCGTGGCGACAAATTTTTCTACAGACAGACGACAGACAGACAGACAGACAGACGGACAGACACTTTTCTAAAAACCATTTTTTTGGAATCAGGGGGTCATGAAACGTAAAGATTTAGCAAAATTAGACTATTGCTCAAAATCGCACAAATCCAAGACTTTCTCATTTTTGATGAGAATGTAAAAACAAATTTTATGGAAAAAATCAAAAAAAGGCAGAATTTTTGAAACTTTTGAGTTCTTTCTTGTTCCTAATTTTGTATTTTTACCTAAATTTGGCATCTAAAAGAAAAAAAGGAAGGTTTCGATATGTTTTTAATGTTTTCTCATGTTTCGGCTAATGCTTCACTCACTATAAATCTCAATTTTTTGCACTTTTTTGGAAAAAAATTTTTTTAATTTGTGTAAAAGATGCAATTGTCGATTCTAATGTTAAGAAAGGTGTATTAGCATAATGTGAACTAATTTTTATTAACACGGCCCCAATATGACAAATTTTCTACTGAAGAGAAGGCTGACAAAAAGTCCAAAAAAAGCAATAAATAGCAAATTTTTAAAAAATTAAAAAATTCATAACTTTTTTGTTTTTTGTTGTACTGAAAAGTGTCTAAAGGAAAAGTTGTTTGTTTTTGCACCAAATTTAAGGAAAAAATTTTAAAAAAATATTTTTTTGAAAATTGTAAAAAATACAAAATTTTGAAAATTTCAAAATTTTGTATTTTTGTTGTTTTTTGACGAAATGGGCTGCCCAACGAACTCAGGCTTCATTTTTATGGACTAAAAAAGTGTGCCAAATTGCAAGACGATTCATAAAAATTTATTCGAGTTATCGTGGCGACAAATTTTTCTACAGACAGACGACAGACAGACAGACAGACAGACGGACAGACACTTTTCTAAAAACCATTTTTTTGGAATCAGGGGGTCATGAAACGTAAAGATTTAGCAAAATTAGACATTGCTCAAAATCGCACAAATCCAAGACTTTCTCATTTTTGATGAGAATGTAAAAACAAATTTTATGGAAAAAATCAAAAAAAGGCAGAATTTTTGAAACTTTTGAGTTCTTTCTTGTTCCTAATTTTGTATTTTTACCTAAATTTGGCATCTAAAAGAAAAAAAGGAAGGTTTCGATATGTTTTTAATGTTTTCTCATGTTTCGGCTAATGCTTCACTCACTATAAATCTCAATTTTTTGCACTTTTTTGGAAAAAAATTTTTTTAATTTGTGTAAAAGATGCAATTGTCGATTCTAATGTTAAGAAAGGTGTATTAGCATAATGTGAACTAATTTTTATTAACACGGCCCCAATATGACAAATTTTCTACTGAAGAGAAGGCTGACAAAAAGTCCAAAAAAAGCAATAAATAGCAAATTTTTAAAAAATTAAAAAATTCATAACTTTTTTGTTTTTTGTTGTACTGAAAAGTGTCTAAAGGAAAAGTTGTTTGTTTTTGCACCAAATTTAAGGAAAAAATTTAAAAAAATATTTTTTTGAAAATTGTAAAAAATACAAAATTTTGAAAATTTCAAAATTTTGTATTTTTGTTGTTTTTTGACGAAATGGGCTGCCCAACGAACTCAGGCTTCATTTTTATGGACTAAAAAAGTGTGCCAAATTGCAAGACGATTCATAAAAATTTATTCGAGTTATCGTGGCGACAAATTTTTCTACAGACAGACGACAGACAGACAGACAGACGGACAGACACTTTTCTAAAAACCATTTTTTTGGAATCAGGGGGTCATGAAACGTAAAGATTTAGCAAAATTAGACATTGCTCAAAATCGCACAAATCCAAGACTTTCTCATTTTTGATGAGAATGTAAAAACAAATTTTATGGAAAAAATCAAAAAAAGGCAGAATTTTTGAAACTTTTGAGTTCTTTCTTGTTCCTAATTTTGTATTTTTACCTAAATTTGGCATCTAAAAGAAAAAAAGGAAGGTTTCGATATGTTTTTAATGTTTTCTCATGTTTCGGCTAATGCTTCACTCACTATAAATCTCAATTTTTTGCACTTTTTTGGAAAAAAATTTTTTTAATTTGTGTAAAAGATGCAATTGTCGATTCTAATGTTAAGAAAGGTGTATTAGCATAATGTGAACTAATTTTTATTAACACGGCCCCAATATGACAAATTTTCTACTGAAGAGAAGGCTGACAAAAAGTCCAAAAAAAGCAATAAATAGCAAATTTTTAAAAAATTAAAAAATTCATAACTTTTTTGTTTTTTGTTGTACTGAAAAGTGTCTAAAGGAAAAGTTGTTTGTTTTTGCACCAAATTTAAGGAAAAAATTTTAAAAAAATATTTTTTTGAAAATTGTAAAAAATACAAAATTTTGAAAATTTCAAAATTTTGTATTTTTGTTGTTTTTTGACGAAATGGGCTGCCCAACGAACTCAGGCTTCATTTTTATGGACTAAAAAAGTGTGCCAAATTGCAAGACGATTCATAAAAATTTATTCGAGTTATCGTGGCGACAAATTTTTCTACAGACAGACGACAGACAGACAGACAGACAGACGGACAGACACTTTTCTAAAAACCATTTTTTTGGAATCAGGGGGTCATGAAACGTAAAGATTTAGCAAAATTAGACTATTGCTCAAAATCGCACAAATCCAAGACTTTCTCATTTTTGATGAGAATGTAAAAACAAATTTTATGGAAAAAATCAAAAAAAGGCAGAATTTTTGAAACTTTTGAGTTCTTTCTTGTTCCTAATTTTGTATTTTTACCTAAATTTGGCATCTAAAAGAAAAAAAGGAAGGTTTCGATATGTTTTTAATGTTTTCTCATGTTTCGGCTAATGCTTCACTCACTATAAATCTCAATTTTTTGCACTTTTTTGGAAAAAAATTTTTTTAATTTGTGTAAAAGATGCAATTGTCGATTCTAATGTTAAGAAAGGTGTATTAGCATAATGTGAACTAATTTTTATTAACACGGCCCCAATATGACAAATTTTCTACTGAAGAGAAGGCTGACAAAAAGTCCAAAAAAAGCAATAAATAGCAAATTTTTAAAAAATTAAAAAATTCATAACTTTTTTGTTTTTTGTTGTACTGAAAAGTGTCTAAAGGAAAAGTTGTTTGTTTTTGCACCAAATTTAAGGAAAAAATTTTAAAAAAATATTTTTTTGAAAATTGTAAAAAATACAAAATTTTGAAAATTTCAAAATTTTGTATTTTTGTTGTTTTTTGACGAAATGGGCTGCCCAACGAACTCAGGCTTCATTTTTATGGACTAAAAAAGTGTGCCAAATTGCAAGACGATTCATAAAAATTTATTCGAGTTATCGTGGCGACAAATTTTTCTACAGACAGACGACAGACAGACAGACAGACGGACAGACACTTTTCTAAAAACCATTTTTTTGGAATCAGGGGGTCATGAAACGTAAAGATTTAGCAAAATTAGACATTGCTCAAAATCGCACAAATCCAAGACTTTCTCATTTTTGATGAGAATGTAAAAACAAATTTTATGGAAAAAATCAAAAAAAGGCAGAATTTTTGAAACTTTTGAGTTCTTTCTTGTTCCTAATTTTGTATTTTTACCTAAATTTGGCATCTAAAAGAAAAAAAGGAAGGTTTCGATATGTTTTTAATGTTTTCTCATGTTTCGGCTAATGCTTCACTCACTATAAATCTCAATTTTTTGCACTTTTTTGGAAAAAAATTTTTTTAATTTGTGTAAAAGATGCAATTGTCGATTCTAATGTTAAGAAAGGTGTATTAGCATAATGTGAACTAATTTGACGCTTCTCATGTTCAGATAGTTGTCTG